>NC_088216.1:1128656-1222612 GCF_036934945.1 Oncorhynchus masou masou | reverse complement strand
TAACTTTTTTGTCCGCTTTGAGGACAATACAGTGCCACTGACACAGCCCGCAACCAAAACATGTGGTCTCTCCTTCACTGCAGCCGAGGTGAGTAAAACATTGAAACGTGTCAACCCTCGCAAGGCTGCAGGCCCAGACGGCATCCCCAGCCGCGCCCTCAGAGCATGTGCAGACCAGCTGGCTGGTGTGTTTACAGACATATTCAATCAATCCCTATCCCAGTCTGTTGTTCCCACATGCTTCAAGAGGGCCAACATTTTTCCTGTTCCCAAGAAAGCTAAGGTAACTGAGCTAAACGACTACCGCCCCGTAGCACTCATTTCCGTCATCATGAAGTGCTTTGAGAGACTAGTCAAGGACCATATCACCTCCACCCTACCTGACACCCTAGACCCACTCTAATTTGCTTATCACCCAAATAGGTCCACAGACGATGCAATCTCAACCACACTACACACTGCCCTAACCCATCTGGACAAGAGGAATACCTATGTGAGAATGCTGTTCATCGACTACAGCTCGGCATTTAACACCATAGTGCCCTATGTTCCTCGGTGTACACATCACAGACAAACTGAATTGGTCCACCCACACAGACAGCATCGTGAAGGAGGCCCAGCAGCGCCTCTTCAACCTCAGGAGGCTGAAGAAATTCGGCTTGTCACCAAAAGCACTCACAAACTTCTACAGATGCACAATCGAGAGCATCCTGTCGGGTTGTATCACCGCCTGGTACGGCAACTGCTCCACCCACAACCGTAAGGCTCTCCAGAGGGTAGTGAGGTCTGCACAACGCATCACCGGGGCAAACTACCTGCCCTCCAGGACTCCTACACCACCCGATGTCACAGGAAGGCCATAAAAATCATCAAGGACAACAACCACCCGAGCCACTGCCTGTTCACCCCGCTATCATCCAGAAGGCGAGATCAGTACAGGTGCATCAAAGCTGGGACCGAGAGACTGAAAAACAGCTTCTATCTCAAGGCCATCAGACTGTTAAACAGCCACCACTAACATTGAGTGGCTGCTGCCAACACACTGATTCAACTCCAGCCACTTTAATAATGGGAATTGATGGGAAATGATGTAAAATATATCACTCGCCACTTTAAACAATGCTACCTAATATAATGTTTACATACCCTACATTATTCATCTCATATGTATACGTATATACTGTACTCTATATCATCTATTGCATCTTTATGTAATACATGTATCACTAGCCACTTTAACTATACCACTTTGTTTCCATACTCATCTCATATGTATATACTGTACTCGATACCATCTACTGTATCTTGCCTATGCCGCTCTGTACCATCACTCATTCATATATCCTTATGTACATATTCTTTATCCCCTTACACTGTGTATAAGACAGTAGTTTAGGAATTGTTAGTTAGATTACGTGTTGGTTATTACTGCATTGTCAGAACGAGAAGCACAAGCATTTCGCTACACTCGCATTAACATCTGCTAACCATGTGTATGTGACAAATAAAATTTGATTTGAAACCAAAACATAAGCTTGTATAACGCCACTGTTTGTAATAAAGCACTATATATCCTATAAACCTGGTTAAAACTATCATTATGACCTTATGGATGAATTCTAGAATATACTATATAGCCTAGAAACCTGGTTAAACTATCATTATGACCTTATGGATGGCCAGTCGTTGTACTCATAGTGTATTGAATTCTGGGGGTAGCCCTGAGCAGGACTCAAACCTGGGTCCAGCGACTGTCAAATCAACACCTTATAACTGTTACGCCAAGATGTCTGAACTTCTTCACGAGGTCGCTAGGTGTTGGGTTAAGGTTGCTTCAATATCGTTCTCTATGAATATGAGAGTGGTTACACTCCTCCTTCTCCCATCCCTCAGCTGTTTACTCTATCAAGTCTCTGGGCAGCCATTTTGTTGCTGCTTAAAACCTAGCTAGCTCCCTTTAAAAAAGCCACATCCATCAATCTGCAGTTCAACCAATAGAAAAGCTGTAATTCCACCACTGTTTTGGTAATAAGATGATTATGATGGGGATGGAGAAATGTAACTACTCTCAAATTCATAGACAGACCTATGGATGCAAGGACTGACCATCCATGATATCAACATTATAGTTTTAACCATGTTGAGGCGATACAGTGTTAGTTTACATGGTTTATAAACATTGGAGTAAAAAAAAGCTTATTTGGGTTCTGATGGGGTACGACAGTTGAACTCAGCTCATGAGGCATGTGTTATATTCTTTAAGAATCAATGGCTATAAATAAAGAATTTAAAAGTCCAAATATGGATGTAGAAACTACAGATTTCCCCTTTAACACCAAACATCAGTTCAACAACTGCAGAGTTTGTGCCTCTGTTTTTAAGACAGTACTTACTAGTGTTAATCAGGGAATGGTTTCTCAAAACCATCTTATGGCCAAGTTCACCGTTAGAACCATTGGACGCCTTAAGACGCGTTTGGGAAACCGGGCCCAGATATCCAGTTTCCTCCTCTTCATCCTCCTCCTTTTTCGACGTGACAGTCATCTCCCCATCCTCCTCTCTCTCTTCCTCCTCTTTTTTAATTGTAACATCTTCCTCCTCTTTCACTCTGAACGCGTCTTCCTCTTGTTTCACTGAAACGTCTTTCTCTTCTTCTTTCACGGTAACAGCCTCAACCTCTACTTGTTTTTGTATCGTAACAGCCTCCTCTTCCTCCTCCTCTTTGACGAGACCCCCTTTCTCCGTCCAGCAGACCTCCTCTTCTTTATCAGGAGGTGAGTTGCTTAGTGAACTCATGGTCGGAGATGTTAGCTAGCTAGGCTAATGTTAACTTAATAAAACTTAACTAGATGACCAATAACAACACCGTAAATATGAAATTAAATCGGATAACTAACAAGATGACAGAAGTGGTTTTAAAACACAGTGGCAAATATACATGAAAGCGTCTAAAGAGCTTTATTGGTTCGTCTATTTTGTCGAGCAAGCTACCGAGGTGTCTGACTAACTGTTGTTGCTGTTGAAAGAAACGTTCCGTCCACTAGATTATACGTCACACCAGCAGCATCACCTTAAAGTCTCAGACCGCCATCTGCTGACTGGAGTGGGTAACGCAGTTGAGAGAAAATGTATATTTTATTTTCAGACAAAATGTTAAAGCGTAGGAAGCACGAGTTTTTCACCAATGTAACAACAAAGTGTGGTTAAAGACTTAGTCATGATCTGGTTACCTATAAGAACAAACAGGGTATCTTCTAAACTTCCCACAATTCACTATTTCTCAACGTCATATGGATCAAGTCTGTGCTACTGAGTTCATATTGTAAGTATATGTATGTCCCTTAAGGTCCTTGTGTAATTGTAATGTGATATTGTACCCCCTAGCCCCGCCCCTAGCTCGATTGTCCATTGTTTATAATCTATACATGCTTGTGTTCTCTCATGTACTTGATGTATTGATTCGTTGTTAATAATACAAATAAAAAATAAAAGTAAAAAACTATAAATAAAACATTAAACTATAAAAAAGAGTTGATATCCTAGTAAACTGTCCCATTACATTAGGAAACCTGTTGTAATACTTATGAGTAAGGTGGGCTGAATCTTCTGGACTTTACTACCTTAATAAATAATACTTTTAAGATTATTATTTACCTTTATTTTACTAGGCAAGTCAGTTAAGAACAAATTCTTATTTTCAATGACAGCCTAGGAACAGTGCCTGTTCAGGGTCAGAATGACAGATTTGTACCTTGTCAGCTCAGGGATTTGAACTTGCAACCTTGCAAGTCCAACACTCTAACCACTAGGCTACCCTGCCTAGATCAATTAGATAAAACAATTCCTAAGAAGACACACTTCTATGTGAAATTTTATTCCTCATCATGTCTTCTCTACTTTTGGTGGCCTTAACTTCATGTTGGTTTGTAATTATAATATTGACAAAGTTCCAGTGAAACTTTCTGCTTTTCATCAGCAGGTTTTCTTGTCATGGTCCTTAATTTATAAGCATATTTTTTTTCTCACAGATATTATATATGGAATAATCGGGATATATTGCATGAAAACACTATTTTTAGAATATTGGTTCCAAAATAACATCCTATTGGCCAACTGGTAAATGCAGAGGGTCTTTTACTCAGTTATAAGGAATTCGTATCACTTTACAAGGTCCCTGTAACACCTAAAGATGTTGCAATTGTTTTAGATGCCCTCGGGTGTTGCTCTGTTATTCAGGAACGTGTCAACACCCTCAGAGCCGACCTTCTGTTGACCCTGTTGACTCATCAGTAGGAAAGATTTGTTTCTCTTTTGGTCCATTCAACAACAGAGCGATACAAACCTTGTTTCAGCAGGATGTTGTATCCACACCTTATGTCATTCCTTATTGGAACAAATTTATTGATAATATCTGTTGGAAGAAAGTCTGTATTTTGCCACACACACATACCTACTTATTAACAAAATTCAATAAGTTTCTTTTTAAATAATTCATAAATCTTATCCTGCCATCCACAATATGAAGAAGTTTAAAAATAAACATCAACTCAAATTGTACCTTTTGTAATGACCACCCAGAAACAGTGTTGCATCTTTTGTGGCAATGTATTCATGTAAGGAATCTGTGGTAAGACACCAGTAGATTTAGAATTGAACACATTTATGAAGATGTTACACTTTTATGGAGAGACGTACTGCTTGGATTCTTTATTTATGATAGAAATAAGCTGAAACAATTTTATGTAATTCATTTAATTATTCTTGTGGACAAATTTCATATTCCCAAATGTAAATTTACAAACAAAACACCACATTTTCTTACCTTACAAAAATAAATTGAACTGTATTTTCAGACAAAAAAAGCTATTAGAATTATAAATGTATGTATGTCCCTTAAGGTCTTTGTGTAATGTGATATTATACCTCCCTGGCCCTGCCGCTAGCCCCGATCCTAGCCCCTAGCTCCGCCCCCCGCCCAATTGTCCTTTGTATATTATTTATAGATACTTGTGTTCCCACATGTACTTCCTGTATTGATTTGTTATTTTTCTAACCTGTTTTTTTCAGGTTAGAAAAGGCCACTCTTAAAAATAATACAATTCAACAATTAAATATCAATGGTCTCATCACAGACGATCCCAAATTAGTCTCTAACTTTAGTTCCAACTTCTACAGGAATTTATATAGTTCTAAGTACTGTGAGATTTTCTCAACCATTATTTTTTTGTCTCTCTGGGGGATGTGAAATCCGTTGTGGAGGCTGACAAGGAACAGAATGATGACCTTATTATAGTTGAAGAGGTCATTTATGCCATTGAACACCTTAGAAATAATGCTCCTGGGACTGATGGTATATCTGCTGAGTTTTTCTCAACTGTTAGCCAAATTAGCCCCTGCGGCCCGCTAAAGTTAGCTGTCTAGAGCGTGTCGGCTGCTAGCTGATTAGATCCATCGGACAATTTCTTGGGCCACTATACCTATTTTGCCAATTGGACTGGTGCCCTTTACCACACAGAGCCCCACTAATCCATCACGACTGGTCTACCAAAGGAAATGCACGAGGGGGCTATAAACAGACTTCCTACGTCTTCTGCTAGCTTGTTAGCCTCAGCCCGATAGCCTTCTGCTAGCTTGCTACCCCCGGCCCAGCTAACTGTCTGAATCGCCGTGTCCCCAGTCAGCCCAACCACTCACTGGACCCATATGTTCACTTGGCTACGCATGCCTCTCTCTAATATCAATATGCCTCGTCCATTACTGTCCTGGTAACTGATCACTGTTATTTCACTGTAGAGCCTCTAGCCCTGCTCAAAATGCCTTATTAACCAACCATGCTGTTCCACCTCCTACATATGCAATGATATCACCTGGTTTAAACGTCTCCAGAGACTGTATCTCTCTCATCATTACTCAATACCTAGGTTTACCTCCAATGTACTCACATCCTACCTTACTTTTGTCTGTACACTATGCCTTGAATCTATGCTATCGTGCCCAGAAACCTGCTCCTTTTACTCTCTCTTCCATGCGCGCTAGACGACCAGTTCTTATAGCCTTTAGCCTTATCCTACTCCTCTTCTGTTCCTCTGGTGATGTAGAGGTGAATCCAGGTCCTGCAGTGCCTAGCTCCACTCCCACTCCCCAGGTGCTCTCATTTGTTAACTTCTGTAACCGTAAATGCCTTGGTTTCATGCATGTTAACATTAGAAGCCTCCTCTCTAAGTTTGTTTTACTCACTGCTTCAGCACACTGATGTCTTAGCCCGGATGTCTTAGCCGTGTCTGAATCCTGGCTTAGGAAAACCACCAAAAACCCTGAAATCTCCATCGCTAACTATAACATTTTCCGCCAAGATAGACCTGCCAAAGGGGGCGGTGTTGCAATCTACTGCAAAGATAGCCTGCAGTTTTCTTTTTTTTAAATGTCTTTTTACCTTTTTTAACAAGGAAGGGCTCATTGAGATTAAAATCTCTTTTTCAAGAGCGGCCTGGCCAAGACAGGCAGCACCAAGTCATTACAAAAAAATTACAGACAGACAACATGAAAAACTACAAGTAATCTAGTAAAAACCATTGAATTCACAAAAATATAAAACAGCAAATTAAAAACATTGACAGGTCAGGGAATCAGCCTCAAAATCCTTCATCAGTGATTTAAAAACACCAATCGGGACAAGTTCTTCCAGTTTAAAATAATTTTGTAAGGTGTTCCAAGACGATGGCGCAGAGTACATAAAAGCCCTGCGAGCAGTCGGTACCCAAATAATTCAAGCTTCTACTTCTAAAAATTCACCTTACCAGAAACAAGTCTCTGACTGTTGCCGTTTGCTATAGACCACCCTCTGCCCCCAGCTGTGCCCTCGACACCATATGTGAATTGATTGCCCCTCATCTTTCTTCTGAGCTCGTGCTGCGAGGTGACCAAAACTGGGACATGCTTAGCACCCCGGCCATCCTACAATCTAAGCTTGATGCCCTCAAACTCACACAAATTATCAATGAATCTACCAGGCACAACCCCAAATCTGTAAACACGGGCACCCTCATAGATATCATCCTAACTAACTCGCCCTCCAAATACACCTCTGCTGTTTTCAATTAAGATCTCAGCGACCTCTGCCTCATTGCCTGCATCCGTAATGGGTCTGTGAATAAACAACCTCCACTCATCACTGTCAAATGCTCCCTGAAACACTTCTGCGAGCAGGCATTTCTAATCGACCTGGCCTGGGTATCCTGGAATGACATTGAACTCATCCCTTCAGTAGATGACACCTGGTTATTCTTTAAAAGTGCCTTCCTCACCATCTTAAATAAGCATGTCCCCTTCTAAAAATGTAGAACTAGGAATAGATGTAGTCCTTGGTTCACTCCAGACCTGTCTGCCCTTGACCAGCACAAAAACATCCTGCGGTGTTCTGCATTAGCATCGAATAGCCCCCGTGATATGCAACTTTTCAGGGAAGTTAGGAACCAATATACACAGGTAGCTAAGGCTAGCTTTTTCAAACCGAAATTTGCATCCTGTAGTACAAACTCAAAAAAGTTCTGGGACACTGTAAAGTCAATGGAGAATAAGAACACCTCCCAGCTGACCACTGCATTTCTCTACGGCTGGCCATGCTTTCCACCTGGCTACCCCTACCCTGGTCAACTGCCATGCACCCTCCAAAGCACCCAACATTTCTCCTTCATCCAAATCCAGACAGCTGATGTTCTGAAAGAGCTGCAAAATCTGGACCCCTACAAATCAGCCGGGCTAGACAATATGGACCCTCTCTTTCTAAAATTACCTGCCGAAATTGTTGCAATCCCTATTACTAGCCTGTTCAACCTCTCTTTCGTATCGTCTGAGATTCCCAAAGATTGGAATGCGGCCACGGTCATCCCCCTCTTCAAAGGGGGTGACACTCTAGACCCAAACTGCTCCAGACCTATATCTATCCTACCCTGTCTTTCTAAGGTCTTGAAAGCCAAGTTAACAAACAGATTACCGACCATTTCGAATCCCACCGTACCTTCTCCGCTATGCAATCTTTTTTCAGAGCTGGTCAAGGGTGCACCTCAGCCAGGCTCAAGGTCCTGAACGACATCATAACCGCCATCGATAAGAGACATTACTGTGCAGCCGTATTCATCGACCTGGCCAAGGCTTTCGACTCTGTCAATCACCACATTCTTATTGGCAGGCTCGACAGCCTTGGTCTCTCAAATTATTGCCTCGCCTGGTTTATCAACTACTTCTCTAACAGAGTTCAGTGAGTGTGTCAAATTGGAGGGCCTGTTGTCAGGACCTCTGGCAGTCTCTCTGGGAGTGCCACAGGGTTCAATTCTCGGGCCGACTCTCTTCTCTGTATACATCAATGACGTCGCTCTTGCTGCTGGTGATTCTCCAACTCTACGCAGACAACACCATTAAGTATACTTCTGGCCCCTCTTTGGACACTGTGTTATCCTCCAGACGAGCTTCAATGCCATACAACTCTCCTTCCGTGGCCTCCAACTGCTCTTAAATGCAAGTAAAACTAAATGCATGCTATTCAATCGATCACTGCCCACCCGTCCATTATCACTACTCTTGACGGCTCTGACTTAGAATATGTGGACAACTACAAATACCTAGGTGTCTGGTTAGACTGTAAACACTCCTCCAGACTCACATTAAGCATCTCCAATCCAAAATTAAATCTAGAATCGGTTTCCTATATCGCAACAAAGCATGCTTCACTCATGCTGCCAAACATACCCTCGTAAAACTGACCATCCTACCGATCCTTGACTTTGGCGATGTCATCTATAAAATAGCCTCCAACACTCTATTCAACAAATTGGATGCAGTCTATCACAGTGCCATCCGTTTTGTCACCAAAGCCCCATACACTACCCACCACTGCGACCTGTACGCTCTTGTTGGTTGGCCCTCGCTTCATACTCATCACCAAACCCACTGGCTACAGGTTATCTACAAGTCTCTGCTAGGTAAAGCCCCGCCTTATCTCAGGTCACTGGTCACCATAGCAGCTCCCACTCGTAGCACGCGCTCCAGCAGGTATATCTGACTGGTCACCCCCAAAGCCTTTCCTTCCAGTTCTCTGCTGCCAATGACTGGAATGAACTGCAAAAATCACTGAAGCTGGAGACTCATATCTCCCTCACTAGCTTTAAGCACCAGCTGTCAGAGCAGTTTACAGATCACTGCACCTGTACTTAGCCCATCTATCTACCTACCTCATCCCCATACTGGTATTTATTTATTTTGCTCCTTTGCACCCCAGTATCTCTACCTGCATGTTCATCTTCTGCACATCTACCATTCCAGTGTTTAATTGCTATATTGTAATTACTTCACCACCATGGCCTATTTATTCCCTTATCTTACCTCATCTGCACTATTTATTGCCTTAACTCCCTTATTTGACCTCATTTGCACTAACTGTATATAGACTTTTTGTTTTCTTTTTTCTACTGTATTATTGACTGTATGTTTTGTTATTCCATGTGTAACTCTGTGTTGTTATATGTGTCAAATTGCTATGCTTCATCTTGGCCAGGTCACAGTTGCAAATGAGAACTCGTTCTCAACTAGCCTACCTGGTTAAATAAAGGTTAAATAAAATAAATGTAAAAAATCTATCCTGTTGTTGGGTGACCGGTCTAAATCTCTCCAGGTGCTTCTGGATTTTGGGGCCGACGAGAGCTTAATGGACACTACCCTGGTGTCGGAGATGCGTATCTCCACACAACTCCTCTCCGTTCCCATGGAAATGCTATCCTGTTGTTGGGTGACCGGTCTAAATCTCTCCAGGTGTACCTGGATAATATGTATTGGAGATGATGAACTGAATGGTGAGTCATGGAATAATTAAACATTTATCTGTTGTCAGGCTGAATGTTTGAAATACGAGGTGATGAGTCATGCTTCTTCAGGGAATAAAGACAATTAGCACTTGAGTGTTGTCAAGAAATACTGTGTGTAAATATTGGAGTGATGCATTATTGTTTAAAAAAATGGTTCATAAGTTGGTCCAAGTTTTTTTAAATATACTGCATCCATATGTATAGGCGTGCAAGTACTCGTACTTGTCAAAACAATTTAAACAAAGGAACGCAACACTTATTTGTCATCACTCATCGATTTCACGTTGAAATCAATTGCGCAAGAGGGAGAGATGAGGTTGCAGAAATGTGGGAATAATGTGTACATCGCTATTTAGAGGACAACTTGTAGAAAACAGCGAGCTACATTTTAAAGTGTTGCAGTTTGATTCAAGTAGGTCACCAACGCGGGAAGTGAAACGCATCACTTTATTTGTGTTTATGTTGATCACATAAATAGTACTCTTTCAATTCAGAGCCTGTACTTTTCTCCATGAGGCTAATATTCATATCATGCTGAAATCAATAGATCAGGGGACAAACCTTTAGGGTTCTCCATTGTGACATCATTAAAATACTCCTACTACAATGTTAAAGCATTCTACATTATGACATCATTAAAATACTCCTACTACAATGTTAAAATATTCTACATTATGACATCATTAAAATACTTCTACTGCAATGTTAAAGCATTCTAAATAGTGACATCATTAGAACACTCCTACAATGTTAAAGCATTCTACATTGTGACATCATTAGAACACTCCTACTACAATGTTAAAACATTCTACATTGAGACATTATTTCATTGATATCATGAAACAACCCCTTCATGTATGTACTTTCTGATGTTTTATCAGAGATCTTTTACCAGCGTAATTCTTGCCACATTGATCACAGCTATAAGGTTTCTCTCCTGTGTGAGTTCTCTGGTGGGCTATCAGGATGTTTGGCTGAGTAAACCTCTTCCCACATTGATTACAGCCACAAGGTTTCGCTCCTGTGTGTGTTCTCTGGTGTGATATCATGTTGCTTGAGTGAGTAAAACTCCTCCCACATTGATCACAGCTATAAGGCTTCTCTCCTTTGTGTGTTTTCTGGTGTGATTTTAAATATTGGGACGAAACAAAACTCTTTCCACAGTCAGAGCAGTGGTAAGGTTTCTCTCCTGTGTGTGTTCTCTTGTGTATAGTCAGCTGACTAGATGAAGTAAAACTCTTCCCACATTGATCACAGCTAAAAGGTTTCTCTCCAGTGTGCGTTCTCAAATGTACCATCAGGTTGCTTGAGTGACTAAAACTCTTCCCACATTGATCACAGCTATAAGGCTTCTCTCCTGTGTGTGTTTTCTGGTGTGATTTTAAATATTGTGACGAAACAAAACACTTTCCACAGTCAGAGCAGTGGTAAGGTTTCGCTATTGTGTGTGTTCTCTTGTGTGATTTTAAATATTGGGAAGAAACAAAACTTGTTCCACAGTCAGAGCAGTGGTAAGGTTTCTCACCTGTGTGTATTCTCTGGTGTATAGTCAGCTGGCTAGATGTAGTAAAACTCTTCCCACACCAATCACAGCTATAAGGTTTCTCTCCTGTATGTATTCTCTGATGTCTTTTAAGGTCTGTTGAAGAGGTGAATCTCTTCCCACAGTCAGAGCAGTGGTGAGATTTCTTCCTTGTGGGTTTCCGCTGGTGTTTATTGAGGTGTTCTGATGTGGAGAGACTCTTCTCTGCCTCGTCAGCATCATGAGGTTGTTGAGGCTTCCCAGAGGATCCACGATAGTCAGGTCTCTCTCCTGTGTGAACAACAAAGTCAGACAGATGGTTAAAGGCCCACAACAGCAGAAATCCACTGTTTATTTGAGCTAAAAGGTGATGCCCATGATTTTTACGTCTGTAATGAATGTTTAAAACATTTCACAAACTGACTATTTTCTTAACAGTCAAGTGAGCAACAAGTCATATTTAGTCTTATTTTTTTACAGTCGTAAAGTGGATGATTGTAGAAATAAGTTATTACAGTTGTTGAAACCCTGAGCAGACGACTCTTGGTCACCAATATGCAGTATATCAGTTATCTATTTGCAGTATATCAGTTATCTAGTTGCAGTATATATGTTACATAGTTGTAGTATATATGTTACATAGTTGTAGTATATATGTTACATAGTTATGGATATACTACATCAGTTATCTATTTGCAGTATATCAGTTATATATTTGCAGTATATCAGTTATTTAGTTGTAGTATATATGTTACATAGTTGTAGTATATCTGTTGTCTAGTTATGGATATACTATATCTGTTATCTAGTTGTAGTATATCTGATATCTAGTTGTAGTATATCTGTGTGGGCAGAAATGTTGAGCGAAGATCTTCGTTTTTCACAATGATTACAAATATTACCACACGTTATCAGAGCAAGATCAGGAGTGCTACTCAAGGAAACTCACATTAAGCTCTGGTGTCTATTCACTAATTCACCACCATGGGGGGAAAACTCTGGGGAGTTCCCATAGGCCGACAGCAAAAAATAGCCTCCATTTTAAAGGTTGCTTATGAGCGCATTTCACAGGCTCGTTTGAATGTCCTGCTTAATATCATATTTGAGTAAAATACTCTTTGGTTAGCTTTGCTACCAGCCTGTCAATGAGCGTTAGCATTCAAGCAGACAACTGCTGCATCCAAAATAGGTATTTTGCAAATATCACAACCAAATATTATCTTAGCGACTGTTCCCACATATACTGAGCACTTGTTGGCTGCTTTTCCTTCACTCCGCGGTCCAACTCATCCCAAACCATCTCAATTGCGTTGAGGTCGGGTGATTATGGAGGCCAGGTCATCTAACACAGCACTCCATCACTCTCCTTCCTGGTCAAATAGCCCTTACACAGCCTGGAGGTGTTTTTTGGGTCATTGTCCTTTTGAAAAACAAATGATAGTCCCACTAAGCGCAAGCCAAATGGGATGGTGCATTGCTGTGGTAGCCATGCTGTTAAGTGTGCCTTGAATTCTAAATAAATCACCAGCAGTGTCAACAGCAAAGCACCCGCACTCCATCACACCTCCTCCTCCATGCTTCACAGTGGGAACCACACATGCGGAGATAATCCATTCACCTAATCTGCATCTCACAAAGACACCACGGTTGGAACCAAAAATCTGAAATTCGAACTCATCAGACCAAAGGACAGATTTCCATCTGTCTAATGTCCATTGTGTTTCTTGGCCCAAGTAAGACTCTTCTTCTTGTTATTGGTGTCCTTTAGCAGTGGTTTCTTTGCAGAAATTCGACCATGAAGGCCTGATTTCACACAGTCTCCTCTGAACAGTTAATGTTGAGATGTGTATGTTACTTGAACTCTGAAAAATTTATTTGGGCTGCAATCTGAGGTGCAGTTATTTGCCCATTTCTGAGGCTGGTAACTTTAATGAACTTATCCTCTGCAGCAACAGACTCTGGGTCTTCCTTTCCTGTGGCGGTCCTCATGAGAGACAGTTTCATCATAACGCTTGATGGTTTTTGCGACGGCACGGACTGTCATTTCTCTTTGCTTATTCCTGCCATAATATGGACTTGGTCTTTTACAAAATAGGGCTATACCACCCCTACCTTTTCACAACACAACTGATTGGCTCAAACACATTAAGGAGGAAAGAAATTCCACAAATGAACTTAACAAGGAACACCAGTTAAAACTTCTTTGGGATAGGGGTCAGTATTTATCACGTCTGGATGAAAAGTGTACCCAGAGTAAACTGCCTGCTACTCAGGCCCAGAAGGTAGGATATGGTAGATTTGGAAAGAAAACACTCTGAATTTCTAAAACTGTTTGAATACTGTCTGTGAGTATAACAGAACTCATATGGCAGGAGAAAACCTGAGAAAAATCCAACCAGGAAGTGGGAAATCTGAGGTTTGTAGTTTTTCAAGTGATTGCCTATCCAATATACAGTGTAAATTGGGTCATATTGCACTTCCTACAGCTTCCACTAGATGTCAACAGTCTTTAGAACGTTGTTTCATGCTTCTACTGTGGAAGGGGAGCGAATAAGAGCTGTTTGAAACAGGGGTCTGGCAGAAAGCCTTGAGCTAAGTCTCGCGAGCTCAGTTCCTTTTCATTTCTAAAGACAAAGGAATTGTCCAGTTGGAATATTATTGAAGATGTACGATTAAAACATCCTACAGATTGATTATAGACATCGTTTGACATGTTTCTACGAACGGTAATGGAACTTTTTTTACTTTTCATCTGGACTTAGTGCCTAGTGCATTTGGAATAGTGAACTAAACGCGCAAACAAAAAGGAGGTATTTGGACATCAATATGGACTTTATCGAACAAAACAAACATTTATTGTGGAACTGTGATTCCTCGGAGTGCATTCCGATGAAGATCATCAAAGGTAAGTGAATATTTATCATGCTATTTTTGACTTTTGTTGACTCCACAACATGGCGGGTATCTGCATGGCTTGTTTTGGAGGCTGAGCGATAGATAATCGCATGGTGTGCTTTTGCCGTAAAGCTTTAAAAAAAATCTGACACAGTGGAGAAGTTTATCTTTAATTCTATGTATAACACTTGTATCTTTCATCAGCGTTTATGATGAGAATTTCTGTAAATTGATGTGGCTCTGCAAAATCACCGGACGTTTTGGAGGCAAAACATTACTGAACATAACGCGCCAATGTAAACTGAGATTTTTGGATATAAATATTAACTTTATTGAACAAAACATACGTGCATTGTGTAACATGAAGTCCTATGAGTGCCATCTGATGAAGATCATCAAAGGTTAGTGATTCATTTGATCTATATTTCTGCTTTTTGTGACTCCTCTCTTTGGCTGGAAAATGCCTGTATGTTTTTTTGTGACTTGGTGGTGACCTAACAATAATTTGTGGAGCTTTCGCTGGAAAGCATTTTTGAAATCAGACTGTTGCTGGATTAACAAGAATTTTATCTTTAAAATGGTGTAAAATACTTGAATGCTAGAGGAATTTTAATTATGAGATTTTTGTTGTTTTGAATTTGGCTGTTGTTGAGGTGCATATCCCAGAGAAGTTAATTGAAATGCATTCCAGGTGACTACCTCATGAAGCTGGTTGAGAGAATGCCAAGAGTGTGCAAAGCTGTCATCAAGGCAAAGGGTGGCTATTTGAAGAATCTCAAATATAAAATACATTTTGGTTTGTTTAACACTTTTTGGTTACTACATGATTCGATGTGTTATTTTATAGTTTTGATGACTTCACAATTATTTTACAATGTAGAAAATAGTAAAACATAAAGAAAAAGCCTTGAATGAGTAGGTGCGTCCAAACCTTTGACTGGTACTGATTTATAAAGCCAGGCATATTCAACAGTTAGGCTTATTATAGTCCTAATTAAGTTGTGGTTTGCTCTCTCCTCAATTGTCTTAGGGATACATTGGTTTTACCTTAACTGTCTAAGGTGTTCGATGGGGTTGAGGTCAGGGCTCTGTGCAGGCAAGTCAAGTTCTTCCACATCGATCTCGTCAAACCATATCTGTTTGGACTTCGATTTAGTACAGGGGCATTGTCGTGCTGCAACAGGAAAGAACCAAACTGTTCCCCAAACTGTTGGAAGCACAGAATATTCTAGAATGTCATTGTATGATGTCGTGTTAAAATTCCCCTTCGTTGAAACTAAGGGGCCCGAACCATGAAAAAACAACCCCAGATCATTATTCCTCTTCCACCAAACTTTACAGTTGACACTGTGCATTCGGACAGGTAGTGTTGTCCGGGCATCTGCCAGATGGGATTCATCACTCCAGAGTCCAATGGCGGCGAGCTTTACACCAAGCCGACGTTTGGCATTGCACATGGTGATCTTAGGATTGTGTGTGCGACTGCTGGGCCATGGAAACCCATCTCATGAAGCTCCCGACAAACAGTTATTGTGCTGATGTTGCTTCCACAGGCAGTTTGGAATGCCCTTGAGCACTCAAAGGTCCCGTTCTGTGAGATTGTGTGGCCTACCACTTAGTGGCTAAGCCATTGTTGCTCCTAGAGTTTTCCACTTCACAATAACAGCACTTACAGTTGACCTGAGGCAGCGCTAACAGGGCAGAAATTTGACAAACTGACTTGTTGGAAAGGTTGCATCCCATGATGGTGCTACATTTAATGGAAGAGCTCTTCAGTAAGGCCATCCTACTACCAGTGTTTGTCTATGGAAATTGCACGGCTGTGTTCTCGATTTTATACACCAGTCAGCAACGGATGAAATAGCTGAACCCACTAATTTGAAGGTGTGTCCACAAAATGTTGACTATATAGAGTATTTGCGACTCCTCTACAAAAATAAATCACGGTCAACAAAACAGCCCATCGACAGAACAATCGACCAGTAGACTACGGTCAGCCCGAAAACAATTGGCTGAATATTTAACAATGACTCATAACAGCTCTAACAATTTGACCTCCACAGGGACACCTACACTGGTAGCTATAGAAAGACCCATATAATATATCACCATTGATTCCTGAAGAATAGAGCTTATAAACGACTCATGTTTCAACTGTCTCACCCCATCAGAAACCAATATATACGCCTGTATGACGCCACGGTTTGTAAACAAACACTGTATAGCTTCAAAAGTAGGTTAAAACTCTCATTATGACCTCATGAATGAATTATAGAATATACTATATATTCTAGAAACCTGGTTAAATGATCATTATGACCTCACAGATTATGACCTCACAGATGAATTCTAGAATATACTATATGTAACAGTATAACTTTAGCCCGTCCCCTCGCCCATACCCCCTCAGCACACATCAACAACAGTCACCCACGAAGCATCGTTACCCATCACTCCACAAAAGCCACGGCCCTTGCAGAGCAGAGAACCACTACTTCAAGGTTTCAGAGCAAGTGACGTCACCGATTGAAACGCTATTTAGCGCGCACCACCACTATTTATATTTAGCGCGCCACGCATATATTTCCTAGAAACCTGGTTAAACTATCATTATGACCTCATGCATGGCCAGTCCTTGTATTCATAGTGGAGTGAATTCAGCCCTGAGCTGAACTCAAACCTGGGTCCAGTGACTCATGGCTGGCATTTTGTTGCTGTTTATATCCTAGGTTGTCCCATTAAAAAAACTACACAATCAATCAACTAATCTAATCATTCTAATCAATCATTCTACCACTGTTTTGGTAATAAGATGATGATGGGGCTGGAGAAATGTAACTACTCTCAAATTCATAGACAGACCTATGGATGCAAGGACTGACCATCCATGATATCAACATTATAGTTTTAACCATGTTGAGGCTATACAGTGTTGGTTTACATTGTTTCTAAACATTGGATTAAAAAAAGCTTATTTGGGGTTCTGATGGGGTACAACAGTTGAACTAAGCTCATGAGGCATGTGTTATATTCTTCAAGAATCAATGGCTATAAATAAATAATTTAAAAGTCCAAATATGGATGTAGCAACTACAGATTTCCCCTTTAACACCAAACATCAGTTCAACTACAGAGTTTGTGCTTCTGTTTTGACTTACTAGTGTTAATCATGGAACGGTTTTTCAAACGCATCTTACGGTTAAGTTCATCGTTAGAACCATTGGATGACATAAGATGCGTTTGGGAAACCGGGCCCAGATATCCAGTTTCCTCTTCTTCTTCCTCGTCCATTTTAGATGTGACAGTCATCTCCTCCTCTTCCTCTTTCACTCCAAAAACTGCATCCTCCTCTTCCTCTTCTTTTACTGTAACATCCTCCTCCTCTTTCACTCTGAACACATCTTCCTCTTCTTTCACTGAAACGTCTTTCTCTTCTTCTTTCACTGTAACAGCCTCACCCTCTACTTGTTTTTGTATTGTAACAGCCTCCTCTTCCTCTTTCACGAGAGCTTCTTTCTCCGTCCAGCAGACCTCCTCTTCTTTAGCTGGAGGAGAGCAGCTTAGTGAACTCATGGTCCGAGATGTTAGCTAGCTTAGGCTAATGTTAACTTAACCAGCCCGCTAGTTGACCAATAACAACAACACCGTAAATATGAAATTAAATCGGATAACTATCTAATGCTAGACGACATACAGCGGCTAATATACACGAAAGCGTCTGAAGAGCTTTGTTGTTTGGGCTATTTAGTCTAGCAAGCTACCGAGGTGTCTGACGAACTGTTGCTGCTGTTGAAAGAAGCGTTCCGTCCACTAGATTATACGTCACACCAGCAGCATTGCCTTAAAGTCTCAGACCGCCATCTGCTGACTGGAGTGGAAACGCAGTTGAGTAAAATAAATATTTAATTTTCAGAGAAAATGTTAAAGGGTAGGAAGCTTGAGTTTTTACTCACCGATGTAACAACACTGTGTGGTTAATTAACTTATTTCCAGGGTATCTTCTAAACTTCCCACAATGCACTATTTCTCAACGTCATATGGATCTATTCTGTGCTACTGGGTTCATGTCCTAGCAGCCTTTTAAATACGAGGTTGGAAAATATTTAAGAATATATGAGAATATTCTTGCCAAGACGAGGAGAGTTGAAGAAAAAAGTATAATTACAAAGATCACCTGTCTCGTTCAAAAGTCTGTTGAAAGTCTCTCAGAGGAGGACAAATCTGTTCTGTTTGAGCTACAACACAAGTTGGATGATATGTATAAACTGAAAGCAGAGGGAGCCTTTGTCAGATCATGGAAGAAGTGGCTGGAGGAGGATGAACAAAATTCATCTTGTTTTTTTCAGGTTAGAAAAAGGCCACTCTTAAAAAATAATACAATTCAACAATTAAATATCAATGGTCTCATCACAGACGATCCCAAATTAGTCTCTAACTTTAATTCCAACCTCTACAGGAATTTATATAGTTCTAAGTACTGTGAGATTTCCACAACTATTTTCTTTTTTTGACTCTGGGGGATGTGAAATCAATTGGGGAGGCTGACAAGGAAACAGTGTGATGACTCTATTATAGTTGAAGAGATCATTTATGCTTTTGAACACCTTAGAAATAATAAGTCTCCTGGGACTGATGGTACAGTGTTTAGTCAGCCATCAATTGTGCAAGTTCTCCCATTTAAAAAGATGAGAGGCCTGTCATTTTCATCATAGGTACACTTCAACTATGACAGACAAAATGAGGAAGAAAATCCAGAAAATCACATTGTAGGATTTTTAATTAATTTATTTGCAAATTATGGTGGAAAATAAGTATTTGGTCAATGACAAAAGTTTATCTCAATACTTTGTTATATACCCTTTGTTGGCTATGACAGAGGTTGAAAGTCCATGTTGCCCAGCAACAGCCCCAAAACATCACTGCTCTAGAGGAGATCTGCATGGAGGAATGGGCCAAAATACCAGCAACAGTGTGTGAAAACCTTGTGAAGACTTACAGAAAACGTTTGACCTCTGTCATTGCCAACAAATGTGATTTTCTAAAATATAATATATTTAGATATGTATATATATATACAGATTTGATTTAACACTTTTTTGGTCACTATATGAGTCCATATGTGTTATTTCATAGTTTTTGGTTACTACATGATTCCATTTTTGTTATTTCATAGTTTTTGGTTACTACATGACAAAGTTGTTGTTCACAAGTCTACATTTTCAGACAAACTCCTGGCTAGCCATTGCAGTTACAGCTAGTTGTATCATTCATTCTACTTTACTATCAACTGGCCTGCTATATCAGGCATCCTACTTTACTATCAACTGGCCAATCAGGCAGCTTTAGATGCAAGGGAAAACCAATATACTTGCTAGCTATCCATCGGATTGATGACGTTGAAAAAATGCCATTAACTCGTTTGCTAGATTGAAACTGCTGGGGGAAAGCTAGCTAATGTTAATCCTCACCATCAGTCTGAGTTGAGTTCACCTTAGCTATCTTAGCCATCTAGCTACCTGCTTGGCGTTTGCCAAAAGCAGTTATTTAAGGACTCTCAGTTCTTGAGAAATGAGATTATTTGGTCTGGTGAAACCAAGATTGAACTCTTTGACCTGAATGACAAAGCGTCACGTCAGGAGAGAACCTGGCACCGCCCCTACGGTGAAGCATGGTGGTGGCAGCATCGTGTTGTTTGGATGTTATTTAGAAGCAGAGACTTGAAGGTTAGTCAGGAGGGAACCTGGCACCGTCCCCACGGTGAAGCATGGCGGTGGCAGCATCATGCTGTTTGGATGTTAGAGGCAGAGACTGGGAGGCTAGTCAGGAGGGAACCTGGCACCGTCCCTACGGTGAAGCATGGTGGTGGCAGCATCATGCTGTTTGGATGTTATTTAGAGGCAGAGACTGGGAGGCTAGTCAGGAGGGAACTTGGCACCGTCCCTACGGTGAAGCAAGGTGGTGGCAGCATCATGCTGTTTCGATGTTATTTAGAGGCAGAGACTGGGAGGCTAGTCAGGAGGGAACCTGGCACCGTCCCTACGGTGAAGCATGGTGGTGGCAGCATCATGCTGTTTCGATGTTATTTAGAGGCAGAGACTGGGAGGCTAGTCAGGAGGGAACCTGGCACCGTCCCTACGGTGAAGCATGGTGGTGGCAGCATCATGCTGTTTCAATGTTATTTAGAGGCAGAGACTGGGAAGCTAGTCAGGAGGGGGAAAGACGGAGCAAAGTATAGAGAGATCCTTGATGAAATCCTGCTCCAGGGGACCTCAGACTGGCTTGAAGGTTCACCGTCCAACAAGACAACGACCCCAAGCACATAGCCAAGACAATGCAGGAGAGGCTTCGGGATGAGTATCTGAATGTCCTTGAGTGCCCCAGCCAGAGCCCGATCGGACATCTCTGGAGAGACCTGAAAATAGCTGTGCAGCGACGCTCCCCATCTTACCTGACAGAGCTTGAGAGGATCTGCAGAGAAGAATGGGAGAAACTCCCCAAATACAGGTGTGCCAAGCTTGTAGCTTCGTACCCAAGAAGACTCAAGGCTGTAACTGCTGCCAAAGGTGCTTCAACAGGTTAGTTGAGGTAATTTAGTTAATATGTAGATGTAGGTTGGGGTAAAGTGACTATGCATAGATAATAAACACCAAATAGCAGCAGTGTAAAAAAAATGCAAATAGTCTGGGTAGCCATTTGATTAATTGTTCAGCAGTCTTATGGCTTGGGTGTAGAAGCCGTTAAGGAGCCTTTTGGACCTAGACTTGCCTGTAATGCATGGCTTCTGGTTGGGATATGTACGTACTAATGTTAGCTAGTTAAGATGAGCATCAAGCCTAGTGGTAGGCTATTTTAGCTGTTCAGCTGATTAGTACATAAATATGAAATAAATATTTTTTTAAACACAGTGTCTAATATACACCGAAAGCATCTCAAGGTCCTGTGTGGCTCAGTCGGTAGAGCATGGCGCTTGCAACGCCAAGCGTCGTGGGTTCGATTCCCGGTAGGGCCACCCATATGTAAAAGTAGTGGCCCCAGCCGACTTGTAAGTCGCTTTGGACAAAAGCGTCTGCTAAATGGGATATATTATATTATTACTATAATGTTTCGGCTATGTTGTCTGGCAAGCTACCGAAGTGGCTGACGAGCTGTTGTAGACGAAGCTTCCCGTCCACTAGATTATACGTCACACCAGCAGCATCATCTGAAAGATGCCCAGTCATCAGATGGCGATGTGCAACGCAGTTTAGGAAAAATGTTTATTTTACTTTCAGACAAAACCTTTTTCCTCTTCATTTATTTATTTAAATAATCCTAATATATTGAGACATACAAAAAATTAACATATGTTGGTTCAGACTTGTACCGTGAATTGAAAACATACGAAGTGGCGAGTGGTGCAGCGGTCTAAGGCACTACATTCCCTGGTTCGATTCCAGGCTGTATCACAGCAGTCTAAGGCTCTACAGTTCCTGGTTCGATTCCAGGCTGTATCACAGCGGTCTAAGGCATCTCAGTACTAGAGGCGTCACTACAGTCCCTGGTTCGATTCCAGGCTGTATCACAACGGTCTAAGGCATCTCAGTGCTAGAGGAGTCACTACAGTCCCTGGTTCAATTCCAGGCTGTATCACAGCAGTCTAAGGCATCTCAGTGCAAGAGGAGTCACTACAGACCCTGGTTCAATTCCAGGCTGTATCACAGCAGTCTAAGGCATCTCAGTGCTAGAGGAGTCACTACAGACCCTGGTTCAATTCCAGGCTGTATCACAGCGGTCTAAGGCATCTCAGTGCTAAAGGTGTCACTACAGACACCCTGGTTCAAATCCAGGCTTATGACAACCGGCCGTGATTTGGAGTCCCATAGGGCGGCGCACAATTGGCCCAGCGTCGTCCAGGGTTTGGTTGGTGTAGGCAGTCATTGTAAATAAGAATTTGTCCTTAATTAACTGACTTGCCTAGTTAAATAAAGTTTAATCAATAAATAAATAAATAAATAAATAAATAAATAATCAACTGCACAGCCACATTTAACGCAATATATTATTCAGTCAGTACTGCTTCTATATAATGTAAGAATACATTGATGTAGCTGTATACAGTCCACTAGTGACGTTACGAATTTGAATTCTATTCAGACAAAAACACGTGACATTAACTACATCCTGTTTATATCAGCACTCTGACATGGTGGAGAAATTCACGAGGAAGTGAATGTTTTTTTACATGTCAAGAATTTAGCAACGTTATCAGAACATCACATTTTCGTTTAGCTACTAGACTAGAAACACAAATGAACTCAATTTATTTATCCGTTATTTTACCAGGTAAGTTGACTGAGAACACATTCTCATTTGCAGCAATGACCTGGGGAATAGTTACAGGGGAGAGGAGGGGGATGGATGAGCCAATTGGAATTAAACACATTAACTAAATTAAAGAGGTTTCAAGGTTGGCATGAATAAATGCACATTCTATTCATCTACTTAATTATTTTCATTTTAAAATATCTAAATCATATACTGAACATCTAAGGATGCAATATATCAAAGTTCATGATCAAAACAAAATACACATTTTAACATTGAACAAATTTTATTTAATTTCTCAAGTACGTCTATAAAAAAAAAAAAACTCATGCATCCATTTCATTTAATGGTCATAAAAACACATTCCTAATCAAAAACACAAGTCAGAACACAGCCTCTCTATTCTCTCGTGTGATTTCAGGTCCTCTGACTGGGAAAATGTCTTTTCACAATGAGAGCAGTGGTATGTCTTCTCCTCCTGTGTGTTAGTATGTTGGAAAGAGTTTTCTCCTGTGTGTGTCCTCTCATGCTTTTTCAGGTTCCATGATCGGGTAAAACTCCTTTCACACTGGGAACATTGGTAAGGCTTTTCTCCTGTGTGTATTCTCTCGTGCATTTTCAGGCTCCCTCGATAGATAAAACTCTTTTCACAATGGGAACATTGGAAAGAGTTTTCTCCTGTGTGTATTCTCTCATGCTCCTTCAGGCTCCATGACCACCTAAAATTCTTCCCACAGTGGGAACAGTGGTGTCGTCCTGTTGGTTTGGGCGTCTCTCGGTCTGGTTCCCCTGAAGGACTCTTCCTGCTGTCAGAGTGAGGGTCTGGTTCCCCTGAAGGACTCTTCCTGCTGTCAGAGTGAGGGTCTGGTTCCCCTGAAGGACTCTTCCTGCTGTCAGAGTGAGGGTCTGGTTCCCCTGAAGGACTCTTCCTGCTGTCAGAGTGAGGGTCTGGTCCCACTGAAGGACTCTTCCTGCTGTCAGAGTGAGGGTCTGGTTGCCTTGAAGGACTCTTCCTGCTGTCAGAGTGAGGGTCTGGTCTCTCCCCTACCAGAGACAAACATATCATTTAATTAAACAGAGAACTGAAGGAAACCTCCACATGATAAAGTGGTCTAATCCAAAAAGGTTGAATCCAGACTATATCCCACAATAGCCAGAGATCTGTCTTCACAACACTTCATAATACAAAATAAACTTGGTGAGATTTAATGACGTAGAGATGCAAATCTAATCCTGCTCTCATGGAATGTCTTGTTTATAGGCTGAACAGAGCTCTATAATAATAGATAATGTCATGGTTATAGGCTGAGCAGAGCTCTATAATAATAGATAATGTCATGTTTACAGGCTGAGCAAAGCTCTATAATAATAGATAATGTCATGTTTACAGGCTGAACAGAGCTCTATAATAATAGATAATGTCATGGTTATCCATGAAGACGAACAAATTCACAGGGGCCATACTTGCAAACAGTCGAGCACCACTAACAATAAGCAAACATTTAAATTTAAACAGGTTCTCCTGCTCAACATTAAAATAGTTCATTGACTTGCATGTGACTGCTAACGTTGACTAGACTACCAGCTACTTACTGCTAACGTTGACTAGACTACCATCTACTTACTGCTACCGTTGACTAGACTACCAGCTACTTACTGCTAACGTTGACTAGACTACCAGCTACTTACTGCTAACGTTGACTAGACTACCAGCTACTTACTGCTAACGTTGACTAGACTACTAGCTACTGCTAACATTGACTAGACTACTAGCTACCGCTAACGTTGACTAGACTACCAGCTACTTACTGCTAACGTTGACTAGACTACCAGCTACTGCTAACATTGACGAGACTACCAGCTACTTACTGCTAACGTTGACTAGACTACCAGCTACTGCTAACGTTGACTAGACTACCAGCTACTGCTAACATTGACTAGACTACCAGCTACCGCTAACATTGACTAGACTACCAGCTACTGCTAACGTTGACGAGACTACCAGCTACTTACTGCTAACGTTGACTAGACTACCAGCTACTGCTAACGTTGACTAGACTACCAGCTACTGCTAACGTTGACTAGACTACTAGCTACCGCTAACATTGACTAGACTACCAGCTACCGCTAACGTTGACTAGTCTACCAGCTACTGCTAACGTTGACTAGACTACCAGCTACTGCTAACGTTGACTAGACTACCAGCTACTGCTAACGTTGACGAGACTACCAGCTACTTACTGCTAACTTTGACTAGACTACCAGCTACTGCTAACATTGACGAGACTACCAGCTACTTACTGCTAACGTTGACTAGACTACCAGCTACTGCTAACATTGACTAGACTACCAGCTACTGCTAACGTTGACGAGACTACCAGCTACTTACTGCTAACGTTGACTAGACTACCAGCTACTGCTAACGTTGACTAGACTACTAGCTACCGCTAACATTGACTAGACTACCAGCTGCCGCTAACGTTGACTAGACTACCAGCTACTGCTAACGTTGACTAGACTACCAGCTACTGCTAACGTTGACGAGACTACCAGCTACTTACTGCTAACTTTGACTAGACTACCAGCTACTGCTAACATTGACGAGACTACCAGCTACTTACTGCTAACGTTGACTAGACTACCAGCTACTGCTAACGTTGACTAGACTACTAGCTACCGCTAATATTGACTAGACTACCAGCTACCGCTAACGTTGACTAGACTACCAGCTACTGCTAACGTTGACGAGACTACCAGCTACTGCTAACGTTGACTAGAGAGAGACAAACATATCATTTAATTAAACAAAGACCTGAAGGAAACCTCCACATGATAAAGTGGTCTAATCCAAAAAGGTTGAATCCAGACTATATCCCACAATAGTCAGAGATCTGTCTTCACAACACCTCATAATACAAAATAAACTTGGTGAGATTTAATGACGTAGAGATGCAAATCTAATCCTGCTCTCATGGAATGTCTTGTTTATAGGCTGAGCAGAGCTCTATAATAATAGATAATGTCTTGTTTATAGGCTGAACAGAGCTCTATCATAATAGATAATGTCTTGTTTACAGGCTGAGCAAAGCTCTATAATAATAGATAATGTCTTGTTTACAGGCTGAGCAGAGCTCTATAATAATAGATAATGTCTTGTTTACAGGCTGAACAGAGCTCTATAATAATAGATAATGTCATGTTTACAGGCTGAGCAAAGCTCTATAATAATAGATAATGTCTTGTTTACAGGCTGAACAGAGCTCTATAATAATAGATAATGTCATGTTTATAGGCTGAACAGAGCTCTATAATAACAGATAATGTCATGTTTACAGGCTGAGCAGAGCTCTATAGTAATAGATAATGTCATGTTTATAGGCTGAACAGAGCTCTATAATAATAGATAATGTCATGGTTATCCATGAAGATGAACAAATTCACAGGGGCCATACTTGCAAACAGTCGAGCACCACTAACAATAAGCAAACATTTAAATTTAAACAGGTTCTCCTGCTCAACATTAAAATAGTTCATTGACTTGCATGTGACTGCTAACGTTGACTAGACTACCAGCTACTTACTGCTAACGTTGACTAGACTACCAGCTACATACTGCTAACGTTGACTAGACTACCAGCTACTTACTGCTAACGTTGACTAGACTACCAGCTACATACTGCTAACGTTGACTAGACTACCAGCTACTTACTGCTAACGTTGACTAGACTACCAGCTACATACTGCTAACGTTGACTAGACTACCAGCTACATACTGCTAACGTTGACTAGACTACCAGCTACTTACTGCTAACGTTGACTAGACTACCAGCTACTTACTGCTAACGTTGACTAGACTACCAGCTACTTACTGCTAACGTTGACTAGACTACCAGCTACTGCTAACGTTGACTAGACTACCAGCTACTGCTAACGTTGACTAGACTACCAGCTACTGCTAACGTTGACGAGACTACCAGCTACCGCTAACGTTGACTAGACTACCAGCTACCGCTAACGTTGACTAGACTACCAGCTACCGCTAACGTTGACTAGACTACCAGCTACTTACTGCTAACGTTGACTAGACTACCAGCTACTTACTGCTAACGTTGACTAGACTACCAGCTACTTACTGCTAACGTTGACTAGACTACCAGCTACTTACTGCTAACGTTGACTAGACTACCAGCTACTGCTAACGTTGACTAGACTACCAGCTACTGCTAACGTTGACTAGACTACCAGCTACTGCTAACGTTGACTAGACTACCAGCTACTGCTAACGTTGACTAGACTACCAGCTACTGCTAACGTTGACTAGACTACCAGCTACTGCTAACGTTGACTAGACTACCAGCTACCGCTAACGTTGACTAGACTACCAGCTACCGCTAACGTTGACGAGACTACCAGCTACCGCTAACGTTGACTAGACTACCAGCTACCGCTAACGTTGACTAGACTACCAGCTACTTACAGCTAACGTTGACTAGACTACCAGCTACTTACTGCTAATGTTGACTAGACTACCAGCTACTTACTGCTAACGTTGACTAGACTACCAGCTACTTACTGCTAACGTTGACTAGACTACCAGCTACCGCTAACGTTGACTAGACTACCAGCTAACGTTGACTAGACTACCAGCTACCGCTAACGTTGACGAGACTACCAGCTACCGCTAACGTTGACTAGACTACCAGCTACCGCTAACGTTGACTAGACTACCAGCTACCGCTAACGTTGACTAGACTACCAGCTACCGCTAACGTTGACTAGACTACCAGCTACTTACTGCTAACGTTGACTAGACTACCAGCTACTTACTGCTAACGTTGACTAGACTACCAGCTACTTACTGCTAACGTTGACTAGACTACCAGCTACTTACTGCTAACGTTGACTAGACTACCAGCTACTTACTGCTAACGTTGACTAGACTACCAGCTACTTACTGCTAACGTTGACTAGACTACCAGCTACTTACTGCTAACGTTGACTAGACTACCAGCTACTTACTGCTAACGTTGACTAGACTACCAGCTACTTACTGCTAACGTTGACTAGACTACCAGCTACTTACTGCTAACGTTGACTAGACTACCAGCTACTTACTGCTAACGTTGACTAGACTACCAGCTACTTACTGCTAACGTTGACTAGACTACCAGCTACTTACTGCTAACGTTGACTAGACTACCAGCTACTTACTGCTAACGTTGACTAGACTACCAGCTACTTACTGCTAACGTTGACTAGACTACCAGCTACATACTGCTAACGTTGACTAGACTACCAGCTACTTACTGCTAACGTTGACTAGACTACCAGCTACTTACTGCTAACGTTGACTAGACTACCAGCTACTTACTGCTAACGTTGACTAGACTACCAGCTACTTACTGCTAACGTTGACTAGACTACCAGCTACCAGCTACTGCTAACGTTGACTAGACTACCAGCTACCAGCTACTGCTAACGTTGACTAGACTACCAGCTACTGCTAACGTTGACTAGACTACCAGCTACTTACTGCTAACGTTGACTAGACTACCAGCTACTGCTAACGTTGACTAGACTACCAGCTACTGCTAACGTTGACTAGACTACCAGCTACTGCTAACGTTGACTAGACTACCAGCTACTGCTAACGTTGACTAGACTACCAGCTACTGCTAACGTTGACTAGACTACCAGCTACTGCTAACGTTGACTAGACTACCAGCTACTACCAGCTAACGTTGACTAGACTACCAGCTACCGCTAACGTTGACTAGACTACCAGCTACCGCTAACGTTGACTAGACTACCAGCTACCGCTAACGTTGACTAGACTACCAGCTACTTACAGCTAACGTTGACTAGACTACCAGCTACTTCTGCTAACGTTGACTAGACTACCAGCTACTTACTGCTAACGTTGACTAGACTACCAGCTACTTACTGCTAACGTTGACTAGACTACCAGCTACTTACTGCTAACGTTGACTAGACTACCAGCTACTTACTGCTAACGTTGACTAGACTACCAGCTACTTACTGCTAACGTTGACTAGACTACCAGCTACTTACTGCTAACGTTGACTAGACTACCAGCTACTTACTGCTAACGTTGACTAGACTACCAGCTACATACTGCTAACGTTGACTAGACTACCAGCTACTTACTGCTAACGTTGACTAGACTACCAGCTACTTACTGCTAACGTTGACTAGACTACCAGCTACTTACTGCTAACGTTGACTAGACTACCAGCTACTTACTGCTAACGTTGACTAGACTACCAGCTACCGCTAACGCGTTGACTAGACTACCAGCTAACGTTGACTAGACTACCAGCTACCGCTAACGTTGACGAGACTACCAGCTACCGCTAACGTTGACTAGACTACCAGCTACCGCTAACGTTGACTAGACTACCAGCTACCGCTAACGTTGACTAGACTACCAGCTACTTACTGCTAACGTTGACTAGACTACCAGCTACTTACTGCTAACGTTGACTAGACTACCAGCTACTTACTGCTAACGTTGACTAGACTACCAGCTACTTACTGCTAACGTTGACTAGACTACCAGCTACTTACTGCTAACGTTGACTAGACTACCAGCTACTTACTGCTAACGTTGACTAGACTACCAGCTACTTACTGCTAACGTTGACTAGACTACCAGCTACTTACTGCTAACGTTGACTAGACTACCAGCTACTTACTGCTAACGTTGACTAGACTACCAGCTACTTACTGCTAACGTTGACTAGACTACCAGCTACTTACTGCTAACGTTGACTAGACTACCAGCTACTTACTGCTAACGTTGACTAGACTACCAGCTACTTACTGCTAACGTTGACTAGACTACCAGCTACTTACTGCTAACGTTGACTAGACTACCAGCTACATACTGCTAACGTTGACTAGACTACCAGCTACTGCTAACGTTGACTAGACTACCAGCTACCAGCTACTGCTAACGTTGACTAGACTACCAGCTACCAGCTACTGCTAACGTTGACTAGACTACCAGCTACTGCTAACGTTGACTAGACTACCAGCTACTTACTGCTAACGTTGACTAGACTACCAGCTACTGCTAACGTTGACTAGACTACCAGCTACTGCTAACGTTGACTAGACTACCAGCTACTGCTAACGTTGACTAGACTACCAGCTACTGCTAACGTTGACTAGACTACCAGCTACTGCTAACGTTGACTAGACTACCAGCTACTGCTAACGTTGACTAGACTACCAGCTACTGCTAACGTTGACGAGACTACCAGCTACCGCTAACGTTGACTAGACTACCAGCTACCGCTAACGTTGACTAGACTACAAGCTACCGCTAACGTTGACTAGACTACCAGCTACCGCTAACGTTGACTAGACTACCAGCTA
The DNA here is from genome assembly GCF_036934945.1 of Oncorhynchus masou masou. Classification (NCBI taxonomy): domain Eukaryota; kingdom Metazoa; phylum Chordata; class Actinopteri; order Salmoniformes; family Salmonidae; genus Oncorhynchus; species Oncorhynchus masou. The sequence goes on along the minus strand of NC_088216.1, from coordinate 1,192,633 downwards.
CTTACAGCTAACGTTGACTAGACTACCAGCTACTATCTGCTAAAGTTGACTAGACTACCAGCTACTTACTGCTAACGTTGACTAGACTACCAGCTACTTACTGCTAACGTTGACTAGACTACCAGCTACTTACTGCTAACGTTGACTAGACTACCAGCTACTTACTGCTAACGTTGACTAGACTACCAGCTACTTACTGCTAACGTTGACTAGACTACCAGCTACTTACTGCTAACGTTGACTAGACTACCAGCTACTTACTGCTAACGTTGACTAGACTACCAGCTACTTACTGCTAACGTTGACTAGACTACCAGCTACTTACTGCTAACGTTGACTAGACTACCAGCTACATACTGCTAACGTTGACTAGACTACCAGCTACTTACTGCTAACGTTGACTAGACTACCAGCTACTTACTGCTAACGTTGACTAGACTACCAGCTACTTACTGCTAACGTTGACTAGACTACCAGCTACTTACTGCTAACGTTGACTAGACTACCAGCTACCGCTAACGTTGACTAGACTACCAGCTAACGTTGACTAGACTACCAGCTACCGCTAACGTTGACGAGACTACCAGCTACCGCTAACGTTGACTAGACTACCAGCTACCGCTAACGTTGACTAGACTACCAGCTACCGCTAACGTTGACTAGACTACCAGCTACCGCTAACGTTGACTAGACTACCAGCTACTTACTGCTAACGTTGACTAGACTACCAGCTACTTACTGCTAACGTTGACTAGACTACCAGCTACTTACTGCTAACGTTGACTAGACTACCAGCTACTTACTGCTAACGTTGACTAGACTACCAGCTACTTACTGCTAACGTTGACTAGACTACCAGCTACTTACTGCTAACGTTGACTAGACTACCAGCTACTTACTGCTAACGTTGACTAGACTACCAGCTACTTACTGCTAACGTTGACTAGACTACCAGCTACTTACTGCTAACGTTGACTAGACTACCAGCTACTTACTGCTAACGTTGACTAGACTACCAGCTACTTACTGCTAACGTTGACTAGACTACCAGCTACTTACTGCTAACGTTGACTAGACTACCAGCTACTTACTGCTAACGTTGACTAGACTACCAGCTACTTACTGCTAACGTTGACTAGACTACCAGCTACATACTGCTAACGTTGACTAGACTACCAGCTACTTACTGCTAACGTTGACTAGACTACCAGCTACTTACTGCTAACGTTGACTAGACTACCAGCTACCAGCTACTGCTAACGTTGACTAGACTACCAGCTACTTACTGCTAACGTTGACTAGACTACCAGCTACCAGCTACTGCTAACGTTGACTAGACTACCAGCTACCAGCTACTGCTAACGTTGACTAGACTACCAGCTACTGCTAACGTTGACTAGACTACCAGCTACTGCTAACGTTGACGAGACTACCAGCTACCGCTAACGTTGACTAGACTACCAGCTACCGCTAACGTTGACTAGACTACCAGCTACTTACTGCTAACGTTGACTAGACTACCAGCTACTTACTGCTAACGTTGACTAGACTACCAGCTACTTACTGCTAACGTTGACTAGACTACCAGCTACTTACTGCTAACGTTGACTAGACTACCAGCTACTTACTGCTAACGTTGACTAGACTAACAGCTACTTACTGCTAACGTTGACTAGATTACCAGCTACTTACTGCTAACGTTGACTAGACTACCAGCTACTTACTGCTAACGTTGACTAGACTACCAGCTACTTACTGCTAACGTTGACTAGACTACCAGCTACTTACTGCTAACGTTGACTAGACTACCAGCTACTTACTGCTAACGTTGACTAGACTACCAGCTACTTACTGCTAACGTTGACTAGACTACCAGCTACTTACTGCTAACGTTGACTAGACTACCAGCTACTTACTGCTAACGTTGACTAGACTACCAGCTACTTACTGCTAACGTTGACTAGACTACCAGCTACTGCTAACGTTGACTAGACTACCAGCTACTGCTAACGTTGACTAGACTACCAGCTACTGCTAACGTTGACTAGACTACCAGCTACTGCTAACGTTGACTAGACTACCAGCTACTGCTAACGTTGACTAGACTACCAGCTACCGCTAACGTTGACTAGACTACCAGCTACCGCTAACGTTGACTAGACTACCAGCTACTGCTAACGTTGACTAGACTACCAGCTACTGCTAACGTTGACTAGACTACCAGCTACTGCTAACGTTGACTAGACTACTAGCTACCGCTAACGTTGACTAGACTACCAGCTACTGCTAACGTTGACTAGACTACCAGCTACTGCTAACGTTGACGAGACTACCAGCTACTGCTAACGTTGACTAGACTACCAGCTACTGCTAACGTTGACTAGACTACCAGCTACTTACTGCTAACATTGACTAGACTACTAGCTACCGTTAACGTTGACTAGACTACCAGCTACTGCTAACGTTGACTAGACTACCAGCTACTGCTAACGTTGACTAGACTACCAGCTACTGCTAACGTTGACTAGACTACCAGCTACTGCTAACGTTGACTAGACTACCAGCTACTGCTAACGTTGACTAGACTACCAGCTACTTACTGCTAACGTTGACTAGACTACCAGCTACTTACTGCTAACGTTGACTAGACTACCAGCTACTGCTAACGTTGACTAGACTACCAGCTACTTACTGCTAACGTTGACTAGACTACCAGCTACTGCTAACGTTGACTAGAATACCAGCTACTGCTAACGTTGACTAGACTACCAGCTACTGCTAACGTTGACGAGACTACCAGCTACTGCTAACGTTGACTAGAATACCAGCTACTGCTAACGTTGACTAGAATACCAGCTACTTACTGCTAAGATTGACTAGAATACCAGCTACTGCTAACGTTGACTAGACTAGAATACCAACTTTTTATTAAAACATTTTTTGGGGTGGCGATAGTACATACCGGGACAGCAGTAATTATCATAGTCTTTCAGCGAAGCTCCATTCTTTGTTAATTAATAAAAGTCCAGAACGTATTTTGACATTATTAAGCTCAAAAAATGAGAATCTTCATATTCAACATCTCCTGTAAGTCCAGGTTCTGGTTCAAATGTTAGGCTCGCTCAGTCCATTATTAGCCTACATAGTGTTGTTTTTACAATTCCTACATTTAAAAAAATAAATACATAATCACATTTAGCACTTCAAATCAAATCAGATGTTAACCATACACATGGTTAGCATATGTTATTGGTCACATACACATTGTTAGCAGATGTTATTGTGATTGTAGTGAAATGCTTATGCTTCTAGATCCAACAATTCCACAACAAAACCTAATACACATAATCTAGTAAAGGAAATGCTTATGCTTCTAGATCTGACAGTGCAGCAGTATCTAACAGATAATATCTAACAATTTCCACAACAAAACCTAATAGACATCATCTAGTAAAGGAATGGGATGAGAATATATAAGTATAAAATATATGGATGAACAGTGACAGAGCTGCTAAGACGCAAGACATAGTAAATCATATCAAACTTTATTTGTCACATGCGCTGAATACAACAAGTGTAGACCTTACCGTGAAATGCTGAATACAACAAGTGTAGACCTTACCGTGAAATGCTGAATACAACAAGTGTAGACCTTACCGTGAAATGCTGAATTACAACAGGCCCTTAACTCTTCTTGAACTGCACTGTTGGTGAAGAAAAACATTGAGGCTATATACAGGGTTACCAGTACAGAGTCAATGTGGAGGCTATATACAGGGGGGTACCGGTACAGAGTCAATGTGGAGGCTATATACAGGTGGTACCAGTACAGAGTCAATGTGGAGGCTATATACAGGAGGTACCAGTACAGAGTCAGTGTGGAGGCTATATACAGGGGGTACAGGTACAGAGTCAATGTGGAGGCTATATACAAGGGGTACCGGTACAGAGTCAATGTGGAGGCTATATAAAGGGGGTACCGGTACAGAGTCAATGTGGAGGCTATATACAGGGGGTACTGGTACAGAGTCAATGTGGAGGCTATATACAGGGGGTACCGGTACAGAGTCAATGTGGAGGCTATATACAGGGGGTACCGGTACAGAGTCAATGTGGAGGCTATATACAGGAGGTACCGGTACAGAGTCAATGTGGAGGCTATATACAGGGGGTACCGGTACAGAGTCAATGTGTAGGCTATATACAGGGGGCTCCGGTACAGAGTCAATGTGGAGGCTATATACAGGGGGCACCGGTACAGAGTCAATGTGGAGGCTATATACAGGGGGTACCGGTACAGAGTCAATGTGGAGGCTATATACAGGGGGTACCGGTACAGAGTCAATGTGGAGGCTATATACAGGGGGTACTGGTACAGAGTCAATGTGAAGGCTATATACAGGGGGTACCGGTACAGAGTCAATGTGAAGGCTATATACAGGGGGTACCGGTACAGAGTCAATGTGGAGGCTATATACAGGAGGTACCAGTACCGAGTCAATGTGGAGGCTATATACAGGGGGTACCGGTACAGAGTCAATGTGGAGGCTATATACAGGAGGTACCAGTACCGAGTCAATGTGGAGGCTATATACAGGGGGTACCGGTACCGAGTCAATGTGGAGGCTGTATACAGGGGGTACCGGTACCGAGTCAATGTGGAGGCTGTATACAGGAGGTACCAGTACAGAGTCAATGTGGAGGCTATATACAGGGGGTACCGGTACAGAGTCAATGTGGAGGCTATATACAGGGGGTACCAGTACAGAGTCAATGTGGAGGCTGTATACAGGGGGTACCGGTACAGAGTCAATGTGGAGGCTATATACAGGGTGTACTGGTACAGAGTCAATGTGGAGGCTATATACAGGGTTACCAGTACAGAGTCAATGTGGAGGCTATATACAGGGGGTACAGTACAGAGTCAATGTGGAGGCTATATACAGGGGGTACCGGTACAGAGTCAATGTGGAGGCTATATACAGGGGGTACCAGTACAGAGTCAATGTGGAGGCTGTATACAGGGGGTACCAGTACAGAGTCAATGTGGAGGCTATATACAGGGGGTACCAGTACCGAGTCAATGTGGAGGCTATATACAGGGGGTACCGGTACAGAGTCAATGTGGTGGCTATATACAGGGGGTACCGGTACAGAGTCAATGTGGAGGCTATATACAGGGGGTACCGGTACAGAGTCAATGTGGAGACTATATACAGGGGATACCGGTACAGAGTCAATGTGGAGGCTATATACAGGAGGTACCGGTACCGAGTCAATGTGGAGGCTATATACAGGGGGTACCAGTACAGAGTCAATGTGGAGGCTATATACAGGGGGTACCGGTACAGAGTCAATGTGGAGGCTATATACAGGGGGTACCAGTACAGAGTCAATGTGGAGGCTATATACAGGGGGTACCGGTACAGAGTCAATGTGGAGGCTATATACAGGGGGTACCGGTACAGAGTCAATGTGGAGGCTATATACAGGGGGTACCGGTACAGAGTCAGTTCTGACAATTTTATGGGCTTTCCTCTGACACCACCTATTATACAGGTCAAAGGTCTGAAAGATAAGAGTTTTTCACACTGTGTGTACAGTATGTATGTGAATGGTTTTGGCTGTGTAGGCATGATTTTGTTTTGTCTGAAGTGGACGAAGCGATCCACCTCCTGAGCCTCGCTGAGCTAAAGTGAATAAGGGTGATTTTCTTCAGTGTCACAGAAAGCTGTCTTAATGAATCCAAAACACCCGATCACATTTACCTCTTTGTTTACAGTTTATATACACAGTTAACTGAAGGTTAAGGTACTACTGTAAAATGGTTACAATACCATGGTGCTTCGAGACAATAGGAAACATCACAATCCATGTGGCACAGGCACTACACTTTAGACAAGATGGACATTAAAAAAAAATGCCTGGAAAGTTGTTTTTTCAGTGTGATGTTTTCACACTTAAAGAAGTTATGTGCTATCTTAATAACTTTAAATGACTTCAGAGTGGTGATAAAATAGGGCAGCAGAAGACTGCAGAATAGCATGCCATATTCTCCTCTTTCCTATGTTTTACAGCTTTTTTTAAACAAAAAATTGTACTGGTGCTTTTTCAATCATTTTTCAAACCTTGCGACACGCAAACTCAGGCCCCCGTGCCTGCCTGTGTCAGACTCTGCACAAACACAAAATGAAGCTAGCCACATGGGCAGTGATGTTTTCTGTAGTTACAAAAACAAACAAAAATATTGATCAAGGTCTGTGGTGAACTACTTTTTTTGTAGTTTCATCCTGACCCATGTCATTACTGTACAACTGTTAGTGAGAATGGTCGGTGGACTGGAGGGAGTGCCCTGGTGTTTCCACAACCAAGTAAAGACTCTCCCTTCCCTTCTTACCCTTGCAAACTAGATAGTAGATACTGTTAGGTGCAAGTCTTCAAACAATATGGTGCGGCTTCACAATGCTCTTCTACCATTTTATAGCAATTTTGTGCTGTTTTACCAACATTATATTATATGTATACTTCTTTTTCCTTTAGTATTAGAAACATTTCTTGTTTTTTTTCTTGTGAAATGTTTGTTTTGTTTTTATGAGGTGAACTGTTTTACCATTGTGTAATACAGTATGTTTTCTATACCGTAGGGCTGTGCCAATAGAACACTTTTGGATAATGGAAGACTTTTGGATAATGGAACCAATGGAACACTTTTGGATAATGGAACACTTTTGGATAATGGAACACTTTTGGATAATGGAACACTTTTGGATAATGGAACCAATGGAACAGTTCTGGATAATGGAACAGTTCTGGATAATGGAACACGTTTGGATAACGGAACCAATGGAAGACTTTTGGATAATGGAACCAATGGAAGACTTTTTGATAATGGAACCAATGGAAGCTAAAAATATTATATTGAGAGGAATAAGGAGAAGCATGTGTTGATTGATTAGTGAAACATTTTTATGAGTGACAATTGAAAACAAACTTTACATCTGCTACACATCTGTATTTAGGCAATTTCTGATTAATTCAGTCAAATAAACAGAAAATATCAAAATAAGCATCTTGATCTATACTGCTCCTACATGTAACAATACATCATGTAGATGTATATAATGAACAGACTAGGTCTATACTGCTCCTACATGGTGTAACAATACATCATGTAGATGTATATAATGAACAGACTAGGTCTATACTGCTCCTACATGGTGTAACAATACATCATGTAGATGTATATAATGAACAGACTAGGTCTATACTGCTCCTACATGGTGTAACAATACATCATGTAGATGTATATAATGACCAGACTAGGTCTACACTGCTCCTACATGGTGTAACAATACATCATGTAGATGAAGGACTAGATATTCAGATTCATATTAAAAGATATGTTGCTTTGATAAAATGCTTTTGACAACATTCATGACATTACCTAGGTTAAAATCAAGAAATACACATTCTACTAATCTATTAAATAATTGTTATTTTAAAATATCCGAATCGTATTCTTCATATCAACATTTAATAAAAGTACACAGTACACAGCCTCTATTCTGTCATGTGATTTCAGGTCCTCTGTCCAGGAAAGTATGTTAAGATTTCTCTCCAGAGTGTATTCTCTTCTTATGTTTGTTCAGGCTTCCTAACTGGGTAAAACGCATTCCACAATGGGTGCAGTGGTGTGGTTTCTCCCCTGTGTGTGTCCTTTCATGTGATTTTAGGTCCTGTGATCGTGAAAATCTCTTTCCACAGTGGGAACATTGGAACGGCTTTTCTTCTGTGTGTATTATATTGTGGTTGTTCAGGTTTCCTAACTGGGTAAAACTCTTTCCACACTGGGAGCAGTGGTAAGGCTTTTCTCCTGAGTGTATTCTTTTATGTTTGTTCAGGCTCCCTAACTGGGCAAAACTTTTCCCACACTGGGAGCAATGGTGTGGTTTCTCCCCGTGTGTGTCATCTCATGTGATTTTAGTTCCTGTGACCGTGAAAATCTTTTCCCACACTGGGAACATTGGAAAGGCTTTTCTCCTGTGTGTTTCATCTGATGTTTTTTTAGGTTCCCTAACTGGGTAAAATCCTTTCCACACAGGGCACAATGGTGTGGCTTCTCCCCTGTGTGTGTCCTCTCGTGTGATTTTAGGTGATGCAATCCTGAAAATCTCTTTCCACACTGGGAACATTGGAAAGGTTTTTCTCCTGTGTGTATTCCTTTATGCTTTTTCAGGCTCCCCAACTGGGTAAAACTCTTTCCACACTGGGAGCAGTTGTGTGGTTTATCCCCTGTGTGTGTCCTCTCATGTGATTTTAGGTGCTGTGATCGTGAAAATCTCTTTCCACACTGGGAACATTGGAAAGGCTTTTCTCCTGTGTGTATTCCTTTATGCTTTTTCAGGTTCCCTAACAGGGTAAAACTCTTTCCACACTGGGTGCAGTGGTGTGGCTTCTCCCCTGTGTGCGTCCTATCATGCTGTTTCAGCTTCCATAACCACTTAAAACTCAAATTACACTGGGAGCAGTGGTGTCGTCTCGCTGGTTTGGGCGTCTCTGCATCTGGTTCCCCTGAAGGACTCTTCTTTCGTCTGTCAGAGTGAGAGTCTGGTCTCTCTCCTGCCAAAGACAGAGTATTCAGTTAAACAGAGAGACCTGAATGAAATCTCCTGCTCTTCCTATGAGGTTAATCCATTACCCTGTTGTAAAATATGGTGGCGCAGGAGGAGATGGCTGCGTTTTACAAGCTCTTAACTAATTGTGTATTTGTGTTTGTTTGAGTTTGAGTTTATTTTTACAGGGACAGTGCACATTAATCAACGTTTCAGTAAAAGTGCCGGTTTTAGCCAGCCGGCTAATTTTCAACCTCAGTCCCTGGGCAGGTTATTAAAAACAATTACAATATAGACAATAACAACATAGAACCAGCAAGACATAGCAACATAGGACAAGCAAGACGTAGCATACAGACAGAGCAACATAGAGCAAAAAGCAGCAAGACAAAATTCATAAAAGCAACAAAGTGTTTCCACACCTCACAAGCTACAGACAACAGACAACATGGAAATCGGCAACACACAGCTAGGGACCATGTTCACAAATCTGATTGACCTTTAGCCATGTCTTCAAGCATTTTGTGAAAGTGTGATATGTGGTGCAGTTATGTGTGTCTGATGGCAGTGTATTCCAGACATGGGAAGCTCTCACAGAGAATGTAGATTTACTAAAGGTGCTTTTCCTTAGGGGAACTATACAGTCACCTCTCATGGCAGACCTTGTGGATCTGCTGCCATATGTCTGGGTTTTCTGTTTAACAAAAATATTCAGTGGAGGGGGAGCCAGGCCATTAAGGATCTTGAATACAAGACATGCGTCGGTGTATTGCACAAGATTTTCCCAACTCAAGAGCTCATTCTTTCTAAGGATGTGACAATGATGATGGCTATTGGGCTTCCTATCAAGCACTTTGAGAGCCTGTTTGTAGACAGACTGAATAGGTTTTAATGTTGTACAGCAAGCTTGGGCCCAACTAGTCAAGCAGTATGTTAAGTGGGGGAGTATCATAGAGTTGAAGTACAGTTTTGCTACCTCTGTAGTCAAACAATTTCGTATAAATCGGAAATTAGCTAGGTTGAATTTAGTTATTTGAATTACCTTTTTCACATGCTTTTTAAAAGAGAGGTTGGAATCAAGTATGATGCCAAGGTACTTAAAATCGGATACCACCTGGAGCTTCTCCCCTGAAACATAGACATCTGGCTCAGTAGCATCTGTTGCCCTCTTTGTGAAGAACATGCAAACAGTTTTTTTCACAGTGAGATGCAAACACGAGTCACTGAGCCACTTTGTAACCTGGACCATTACAGTAGTGAGTTCTTGTGCAGCTTGTTGTTTGCTCTTTGCATGCACATATATCACTGTATCATCTGCATACATTTGAACTTCAGACCCAGTACAGACAGAAGGCAGACCATTAATGTACAGGCTGAACAGGAGGGGCCCCAGTATTGACCCTTGGGGCACGCCCACATCATAGCTACAATAGGGCGACAGCTCATTGCTCACTCTGACACACTGAGTTCTGCCTTCAAGGTATGATTTCATCCATCTCAAGGCATCAGGGGAAAAGTTGAACTTTGACAATTTTGTGATGAGAATCTCATGGTTAACAGTATCAAAAGCCTTCCTCAGGTCCAGAAACACAGCCCCAACAGCACCCCCTTTGTCCATCTTGGACTTCACATTTTCCAGAAGAAAGCAGTTGGCCGTTTCTGTGGAGTGTTTCGCTCTGAAGCCAAACTGCATGGAGTGTAATGTGAAGGGGCTGTTGTTGAGGTGGGCAATCAGTTGTTCTGCTACACACTTTTCAACAACCTTTGACACCACAGGCAGTATACTAATGGGCCTGTAGTTACTCACGTCAGCAGGGTCGCCTGATCTAAAGATGGCCGTTATTATGGCCGACTTCCATACCCTTGGAAACACACCGAGACCATTAGATGTGTTGGTGACCTTAGTAATGGGGCCAATGAGTGACTCTTTGTAGTTTTTAAGAAAGGTAGAGTCCAGCCCAAACACATCTTTGGCTTTAGAGTTCTTTAGTGAGCTAATCACCTTGTTCACCTTTGACTCAGAAACCTCCCTGATGATGAAAACAGGTTGAGCGTCATTCACTAGCACTGAGCCCAAGAAACCAGTGGAGGGGTTCTGTGTCAGTGCCCTGACAGAGTCAATAAAGTAGTAATTGAAGGCTATTGCCATTTCGACTGCATCCTGTGTTAGATTGTTATCCACCATGATTTCTAGTCTTTTTGCAGTGTTACTATGGTCTTTCCCTGTTAACTTTTTTAGATTCTCCCATATCAATTTAGAATTTCCCTTTGCTTCACCAATTATGTTAATAAAAAGGTTTGCCTTGGCCTGTCTGATTTCTTTCATCACCTTATTTCTCAACATGGTAAACCTATGTCTGTCATGCTCTAATTTAGATTTTAGGGCTATTTTTAGAGCATAATCTCGTTCTTTCATCAATTTCCAGATTTCTCCATTTAGCCAAGGAAGAGTGCTCTTTTGGCCAGGTTTGGATTTGATTTTCTTTAGGAAGCCATTTATTGTAGTCTGGATTGTGGATAGAAAAACCTGACTATCAGCTTCCACATCTGTATAGGACAAGATATCATTCCAGTTTATTCCCTTAATTGCTTTTTCAAAATAGTTTAATTCACTCTTAGGTATTCTGAGTTGATCCGGCTTTCTAACAGTAGAGAGGTTAAACCTGCTCTTAGACAGCTTTCTGGCTATAAGTGTCAGATTATGATCAGACAGCCCAGTAACCATATTGAATGATTTAGTCACTCTCTCTGGTTTATTACTGAACACCAAATCAATCAACTGTTCTTTCACATTATTTGTAACTTAGTTTGTACATAATGTTTCTGTCACAGTCTATTGCTGCTCTTTCATTATTTGTTTTTATTCATCTATTTGCTACTCAACACTTATTTTCCTTAAAACTGCATTGTTGGTTAAGGGCTGGTTGTGTTCCTGTTGTATTCGGTACCTGTGACAAATCAAATCTGATTTGATGACTAGATCCCTCATTATTCAACTTTACATTTGGATCCTGGATGCCGATTGGTTAATAGCAGTTCCATTTGAATTATCCCTACACATCCACTGTTCCACAGCCAGCCAGGAAATGCATCAACTAATCTCCACTGGGAAAAAAGCATCTTGTATAATCTAGTGGCCAATTGTTGGCTGGCTACTAGAATGGTACATAAGGGGTTATGTTAAGATGGGGCTAGAATGGTACATAATGGGTTAAGATGGGGCTCGGATGGTACATAAGGGGTGAACATTGGGCTAGAATGGTACATAAGGGGTGAAGATGGGGCTAGAATGGTACATAATGGGTGAAGATGGGGCTATAATGGTAGATACATGGTTAGGTTACTACTGTTATATAAATATAGGTGTCTAGAAGGAGTTAACCCCTGATGTACTATGGTTTGGTGTGGATATTATATGACTATGGTTTGGTGTGGATATTATAGGGCTATGGTTTGGTGAGGATATTATAGGGCTATGGTTTGGTGAGGATATTATAGGGCTATGGTTTGGTGAGGATATTACAGGACTATGGTTTGGTGAGGATATTACAGGACTATGGTTTGGTGTGGATATTATAGGGCTATGGTTTGGTGTGGATATTATAGGACTATGGTTTGGTGTGGATATTATAGGGCTACGGTTTGGTGAGGATATTACAGGACTATGGTTTGGTGAGGATATTATAGGGCTATGGTTTGGTGAGGATATTATAGGGCTATGGTTTGGTGAGGATATTATAGGACTATGGTTTGGTGAGGATATTACAGGACTATGGTTTGGTGTGGATATTATAGGACTATGGTTTGGTGAGGATATTATAGGACTATGGTTTGGTGAGGATATTATATGACTATGGTTTGGTGAGGATATTACAGGACTATGGTTTGGTGTGGATATTATAGGACTATGGTTTGGTGAGGATATTACAGGACTATGGTTTGGTGAGGATATTATAGGGCTATGGTTTGGTGAGGATATTACAGGACTATGGTTTGGTGAGGATATTATAGGGCTTAGCTATGCGTTCCAACTGACTGACAGTTGAACTTGAGGTGGGGAAGAATGTTTCAAGCCAAACAGAGTTACTCCTTTAATCTAACAATATAATGTTTGGACTTTATAGCACTCGCAGAAGGCCTGAATCATGGAGTCACTGTTTTTTTTACACTTAGGACATGACTCTGCCGTTTTAATATCTGCTTATTTTGGGGAATTTAAAACATTAACTTGTGTTACAAAAGGTTAAGAAAAGAAACAGTGTTACTGTTTGACAGAAATGGTCATTTTCCCATAATTTCCAGCATGGGGAATGTTGGTGCTTTTAGACTGAACTAACATGTGGAAGTGTTTTAAGATGGTGATGCCATTGATCATTTAGCTATTAGAATTGTAGGATCCCTTTAGGTCTCCCCCCCACAAAATATTTAAACATTTGATAAATATTTTATTTGTCCTTTACTACTATAGCCCATAGAAACGCATTGAATAACACATTCATAAATGGCCAAAAGAAACAGTCAAAATGTGGATTAATAAGGAATAAGGGTTTGAAGTGTCTGTCCGAGATCTAGCAGATATAAGATCAGGAAATATTTTCTATGGGACACACATTTAATCCCTTATTTTTGTTGGCACAAAACTAACTCCATCGGATTTTAAATAACCTGTGGTAATTATTATTTTTATTACATTTCATCCAGATCAAAATTGTCCTTGCTTGTCTTGTCTTCCCTGTATTTAAGATATTACTCACTGTTGTTAATCAGATCTCCTTTCTCCTCTTCTTCCAATGTGACAGTCACCTCTCCCAATCCAAAAACGGCATTCTCCTCTTCCTCTTCTTTTACTGTGACACCCTCCTCCTCTTTCACTCTGAACGCATCTTCATCTTCTGTCAATTTAACTTCTTTCTCTTCTTGTTTCACTGTAACAGCCTCAAACCCTGTTTCTTGTTTTACTGTGACATCCTCTTCTTCCTTCTCCTCTTTCACGACAATGTTCAGCCCCAGAGTTTCTTTCTCCATCCAGCATAGGGATCCCCTCTTCAGAAGGTGGGGAGTCGATTAGTGAGCTCATGGTTGGGATGTTAGCTAGTTAGCATTAGTGACAAGACTAGCACTGCTGCTAATTTACCCAGCTAGCTAGCTGACTAAAAACAACGTAAATATTAAATTCAATGGTGTAACTAGCTAGTAGATACGACGGGTGTGTTTAAAACACAGTGGCTAATATACAACGAAAGCATTTAAAGATCTGCAATTTTATTGTCTATGTTGGCTGGAAAGCGAAGGTGAATAACTCTCTTTTGTTGTTTGAAGAAGCGTCCCGTCCATTAGATTTATACGTCACACCGGCAGCATTGCCTGAAACAGGCACATCGCCACCTGCTGGGTGGGAGGGTAACAGTCAAGGAAAATTTCCATTTTGGTTAATACTCACTGTAGAAACATCTGTTGGGTTGGTATAATGTGGAATGACCCACCTCATTGGTTAATATTCCCTGTAGTAGAAACATTACATTTAAGTCATTTAGCAGACGCTCTTATCCAGAGCGACTTACAAATTGGTGAATTCACCTTCTGACATCCAGTGGAACAGCCACTTTACAATAGTGCATCTAAATCATTAAGGGGGGTGGTGAGAAGGATTACTTATCCTATCCTAGGTATTCCTTGAAGAGGTGGGGTTTCAGGTTTCTCCGGAAGGTGGTGATTGACTCCGCTGTCCTGGCGTCGTGAGGGAGTTTGTTCCACCATTGGGGGCCAGAGCAGCGAACAGTTTTGACTGGGCTGAGCGGGAACTGTACTTCCTCAATGGTAGGGAGGCGAGCAGGCCAGAGGTGGATGAACGCAGTGCCCTTGCTTGGGTGTAGGGCCTGATCAGAGCCTGGAGGTACTGCGGTGCCGTTCCCCTCACAGCTCCGTAGGCAAGCACCATGGTCTTGTAGCGGATGCGAGCTTCAACTGGAAGCCAGTGGAGAGAGCGGAGGAGCGGGGTGACGTGAGAGAACTTGGGAAGGTTGAACACCAGACGGCTGCGGCGTTCTGGATGAGTTGTAGGGGTTTAATGGCACAGGCAGGGAGCCCAGCCAACAGCGAGTTGCAGTAATCCAGACGGGAGATGACAAGTGCCTGGATTAGGACCTGCGCCGCTTCCTGTGTGAGGCAGGGTCGTACTCTGCGGATGTTGTAGAGCATGAACCTACAGGAACGGGCCACCGCCATGATGTTGGTTGAGAACGACAGGGTGTTGTCCAGGATCACGCCAAGGTTCTTAGCGCTCTGGGAGGAGGACACAATGGAGTTGTCAACCGTGATGGCGAGATCATGGAACGGGCAGTCCTTCCCCGGGAGGAAGAGCAGCTCCGTCTTGCCGAGGTTCAGCTTGAGGTGGTGATCCGTCATCCACACTGATATGTCTGCCAGACATGCAGAGATGCGATTCGCCACCTGGTCATCAGAAGGGGGAAAGGAGAAGATTAATTGTGTGTCGTCTGCATAGCAATGATAGGAGAGACCATGTGAGGTTATGACAGAGCCAAGTGACTTGGTGTATAGCGAGAATAGGAGAGGGCCTAGAACAGAGCCCTGGGGGACACCAGTGGTGAGAGCGCGTGGCGAGGAGACAGATTCTCGCCACGCCACCTGGTAGGAGCGACCTGTCAGGTAGGACGCAATCCAAGAGTGGGCCGCGCCGGAGATGCCCAACTCGGAGAGGGTGGAGAGGAGGATCTGATGGTTCACAGTATCGAAGGCAGCCGATAGGTCTAGAAGGATGAGAGCAGAGGAGAGAGAGTTAGCTTTAGCAGTGCGGAGCGCCTCCGTGATGCAGAGAAGAGCAGTCTCAGTTGAATGACTAGTCTTGAAACCTGACTGATTTGGATCAAGAAGGTCATTCTGAGAGAGATAGCGGGAGAGCTGGCCAAGGACGGCACGTTCAAGAGTTTTGGAGAGAAAAGAAAGAAGGGATACTGGTCTGTAGTTGTTGACATCGGAGGGATCGAGTGTAGGTTTTTTCAGAAGGGGTGCAACTCTCGCTCTCTTGAAGACGGAAGGGACGTAGCCAGCGGTCAGGGATGAGTTGATGAGCGAGGTGAGGTAAGGGAGAAGGTCCCCGGAAATGGTCTGGAGAAGAGAGGAGGGGATAGGGTCGAGCGGGCAGGTTGTTGGGCGGCCGGCCGTCACAAGAAGCGAGATTTCATCTGGAGAGAGAGGGGAGAAAGAGGTCAGAGCACAGGGTAGGGCAGTGTGAGCAGAACCAGCGGTGTCGTTTGACTTAGCAAACGAGGATCGGATGTCGTCGACCTTCTTTTCAAAATGGTTGACGAAGTCATCTGCAGAGAGGGAGGGGGGGGGGAGGGGGAGGAGGATTCAGGAGGGAGGAGAAGGTGGCAAAGAGCTTCCTAGGGTTAGAGGCAGATGCTTGGAATTTAGAGTGGTAGAAAGTGGCTTTAGCAGCAGAGACAGAGGAGGAAAATGTAGAGAGGAGGGAGTGAAAGGATGCCAGGTCCGCAGGGAGGCGAGTTTTCCTCCATTTCCGCTCGGCTGCCCGGAGCTCTGTTCTGTGAGCTCGCAATGAGTCATCGAGCCACGGAGCGGGAGGGGAGGACCGAGCCGGCCTGGAGGATAGGGGACATAGAGAGTCAAAGGATGCAGAAAGGGAAGAGAGGAGGGTTGAGGAGGCAGAATCAGGAGAAAGGTTGGAGAAGGTATGAGCAGAGGGAAGAGATGATAGGATGGAAGAGGAAAGAGTAGCGGGGGAGAGAGAGCGAAGGTTGGGACGGCGCGATACCATCCGAGTAGGGGCAGTGTGGGAAGTGTTGGATGAGAGCGAGAGGGAAAAGGATACAAGGTAGTGGTCGGAGACTTGGAGGGGAGTTGCAGTGAGGTTAGTGGAAGAACAGCATCTAGTAAAGATGAGGTCGAGCGTATTGCCTGCCTTGTGAGTAGGGGGGGAAGGTGAGTGGGTGAGGTCAAAAGAGGAGAGGAGTGGAAAGAAGGAGGCAGAGAGGAATGAGTCAAAGGTAGACGTGGGGAGGTTAAAGTCGCCCAGGACTGTGAGAGGTGAGCCGTCCTCAGGAAAGGAGCTTATCAAGGCATCAAGCTCATTGATGAACTCTCCGAGGGAACCTGGAGGGCGATAAATGATAAGGATGTTAAGCTTGAAAGGGCTGGTAACTGTGACAGCATGGAATTCAAAGGAGGCGATAGATAGATGGGTAAGGGGAGAGAGAGAATGACCAATTGGGAGAGATGAGGATCCCGGTGCCACCACCCCGCTGACCAGAAGCTCTCGGGGTGTGCGAGAACACGTGGGCGGACGAAGAGAGAGCAGTAGGAGTAGCAGTGTTATCTGTGGTGATCCATGTTTCCGTCAGTGCCAGGAAGTCGAGGGACTGGAGGGAGGCATAGGCTGAGATGAACTCTGCCTTGTTGGCCGCAGATCGGCAGTTCCAGAGGCTACCGGAGACCAGGAACTCCACGTGGGTCCACGTGGGTCGTGCGCGCTGGGACCACCAGATCAAACATCTGTTGGGTTGGTAGAATGTGGAAAAACCCACCTCATTGGTTAATATTCCCTGTAGTAGAAACATCTGTTGGGCTGGTAGAATGTGGAAAAACCCGCCTCATTGGTTAATATTCCCTGTAGTAGAAACAACTGTTGGGTTGGTAGAATGTGGAACGACCCACCTCATTGGTTAATATTCCCTGTAGTAGAAACATCTGTTGGGTTGGTATAATGTGGAACGACCCACCTCATTGGTTAATATTCCCTGTAGTAGAAACATCTGTTGGGCTGGTAGAATGTGGAACGACCCATCTCATTGGTTAGTTTTCTCTGGGTAATGAGTAATGCAGTTTAAAGGCAGTGGTCCATTTTGAACCCACAACTCCCTCCCTGTTTTTCAACTAGTCGCTCAGTGCAGCACCGTTAATATTTAATTGAACGTTCTAGTACTTTTACGTACTGAATACAGCTCGGTATTGTTACACCGTGTACATTTACATTTACATTTAAGTCATTTAGCAGACGCTCTTATCCAGAGCGACTTACAAATTGGTGAATTCACCTTCTGACATCAGTGGAACAGCCACTTTACAATAGTGCATCTAAATCATTTAAGGGGGGGGGGGGGTGAGAAGGATTACTTTATCCTATCCTAGGTATTCCTTGAAGAGGTGGGGTTTCAGGTGTCTCCGGAAGGTGGTGATTGACTCCGCTGTCCTGGCGTCGTGAGGGAAGGTAGGAGCAGTAGGAGCAGTTTGGACCTACTCAGTACTGTTACGCCGTGTAGGAGCAGTTTGAACCTACTCAGTAATGTTCGACCAATAAGAAATATGCTTCTGAAGCAGATGCTAAGCTACAGGACTGTTTTGCTAGCACAGACTGAAATATGTTCCAAAATTCTTCTGATGGTATTGAGGAGGACACCACATCAGTCACTGGCTTCATCAATAAGTGCATCGATGACGTCGTCCCCACAGTGACTGTACGTACATACCCCAACAGGAAACAATCGCACTGAGGTGCCGCTTTCAAGGTGCGGGACTCTAACCCGGAAGCTTATAAAAAATCTCGTTATGCTCTCTGATGAACCATCAAACAGGCAAAGCATCAATACAGGACTAAGATCAAATCGTATTACACCTGCTGCGATGCTCGTCGGATGTGGCAGGGCTTGCAAACTATCACAGACTACAAAGAGAAGCACAGCCGAGAGCTGCCCAGTGGCACGAGCCTACAAGATGAGCTAAATAACTTCTATGCTCGCTTCGAGGCAAACAACACTGAAACATGCATGAGAGCATCAGCTGTTCCAGACGACTGTGTGATTATGCTCTCCGCAGCCAATGTGAGTAAGACTTTTAAACAGGTCAACATTCACAGGGCCGCAGGGCTAGAAGGGTTACTGAGACGTGTACACTAAGCATACGCTGACCGCTGGCAAGTGTCTTCACTGACATTTTCAACCAGTCCCTGACTGAGTCTATAATACCAACATGTTTCAAGCAGACCACCATAGTCCCTGTGCCCAAGACACTAAGGTAACCGTCCTAAATGACTACCGACCCGTAGCACTTTGAAAGGCTGGTCATGGCTCACATCAACACCATTATCCAAGAAACCCTAGACCCACTCCAATTTGCATACCGCCCCATGCAATCTCTATTGCACTCCACATTGCCATTTCATACCTGAACAAAAGGAACAACTATGTGAGATTGCTATTCATTGACTGCAGCTCAGCATTCAAAACCATAGTGCCCTCAAAGCTCATCAATAAGCTAAGGACCCTGGGACTAAACACCTCCCTCTAAAACTGGATCCTGGACTTCCTGACGGGCCGCCCCCAGGTGGTGAGGGTCGGTAACAACACATCCTCCACGCTGATCCTCAAATGGGTGCCCATCAGAGGTGCATGCTCTCCTGTACTACCTGTTCACTCATGACTGCACGGCCAGGCACGACTCCACCATCATTAAGCTTGCCGATGACACAACAGTGTGAGGCCTGATCAACGACAACGACGAGACAGCCTATAGGGAGGGGGTCAGAGACCTGGCGGTGTGGTGCAAGGACAACAACCTCTCCCTTAACGTGATCAAGACAAAGGAGATGATTGTGGACTCCAGGAAAAAGAGGACACGCCCCCTTTCTCATCTACGGGGATTTAGTGACGCAGGTTGGGAGCGTCAGGTTCCTTGGCGTCCACATCCCCAACACACTAACAGAGGGCACAACAAAACCTATTCCCCCTCAGGAGACTGAAAATATTTGGCATGGCTCCTCAGATCCTCAAAAGGTTCTACAACCGTACAATTGAGCATCCTTACGGGTTGCATCACTGCCTGGTATGGCAACTGCTCAGCCTCCAAACGCAAGGAACTACAGAGGGTAGTGCGTACGGCGCAGTACATCACTGGGGCCAAGCTTCCTGCCATCCAGGACTTATATACCAGGCGATGTCAGGGGAAGGCCCAAAAATTGTCAAAGACTCCAGCCACCCTAGTCATAGACTGTTCTCTCTGATACCGCACGGCAAGCAGTACCTGAGCGCCAAGTCTAGGTCCAAGAGGCTTTTAAACCGTTTCTACTCTCAAGCCATAAGACTCCTGAACATCTAATCAAATGACTACCCAGACTATTTGCATTGGCCCCCTTCTACACTGCTGCACTTTAATAACTCTACCTACATGTACATATTACCTCAATTACCTCAACTAACCGGTGCCCCTGCACATTGCCTGCCCCTGTATATAGTCTACACATTGACTCTGTCCGGGTACCCCCTGTATATAGTCTACACATTGACTCTGTCCCGGTACCCCCTGTTTATAGCCTCCACATTGACTCTGTCCCGGTACCCCCTGTATATAGAGGGTACCGGGACAGAGGGATAAGGCTTTTCTCCTGTGTGTATTATATTATGATTGTTCAGGCTCCCTAACTGCAATAAAACTATTTTCACACTGGAAGCAGTGGTATGGTTTCTCCCACGTGTGTGTCCTCTCGTGTGATTTTAGTTGCTGTGTACGGTGTTTCCTAAGACACAATGGTGGGGCTGGCTTCCGGGTTAAGTGAGTAGTGTGTCAAGAAGCAGTGAGCAGTATAAAGAGAAGCATGTGTTGATTGATTAGTGAACATTTTTAATGAGTTAGAATTGAAAACAAACTTAACATCTGCACATTATGCCATTTCTGGTTCATTCAGTCAAACAAACATATATAATTCAACAAAAATAAGCACCTAGGTCTATAATGTATAATGTAACAATACACAGATGTATATAATGAAAGTCCACTAGTACCGTTCCACATTATATTTCTATTCAGACAACAACATGTTCCATTAATCAAATCAGCACCTGTGTTTTCTCTGACATGCTGGAATAATCCTGACGGGAACATTCATGAGGAAGTGAGTGTTCTTCATGTCCAAAAATGGTCAACGTTATCAGAACAACGTCATCAAATGTTCATAAACCTTTAGGGTGAAGACCAGTATACACATTAACTCAATGAAACACAACAACTAAATTCATAACATTTCTAGGTTAAAAATCAAGAAATGCACACTATACTAATCTATTTAATAATTGTAATTTTAAAATATCCAAATCATATTTTTATATCAACATTTAATTTAAAAACTACCTCAAAAACATAAGTCAGAAGACAGCCTCTCTATTCTGTCATGTGATTACAGGTCCTCTGACTGGGAAAGTATGTTAAGATTTCTCTCCAGAGTGTATTCTCTTCTTATGTTTGTTCAGGCTTCCCAACTGTGTAAAACTCTTTCCACAATGGGAGCAGTGGTGTGGCTTCTCCCCTGTGTGTATCATCTCATGTGATTTTAGGTCCTGTGATCTTGAAAATCTCTTTCCACAGTAGAAACATTGGAAAGGCTTTTCTTCTGTGTGTATTATATTATGGTTGTTCAGATTCCCTAACTGTATAAAACTCTTTCCACACTGGGAGCAGTGGTAAGGCTTTTCTCCTGTGTGTATTCTCTTATGTTTGTTCAGAGTGCCTAACTGGGTAAAACTCTTTCCACAATGGGAGCAGTGGTGTGGTTTATCCCCTGTGTGTTTCATCTCATGTGATTTTAGTTCCTGTGATCGTGAAAATCTCTTTCCACACTGGGAACATTGGAAAGGCTTTTCTCCTGTGTGTATTCCTTTATGCTTTTTCAGGTTCCCTAACAGGGTAAAACTCTTTCCACACTGGGAGCAGTGGTGTGGCTTTTCCCCTATGTGTGTCCTCTCATGCTGTTTCAGTTTCCATAAAAACTTATAACTCAAATTACACTGGGAGCAGTGGTGTCGTCTCACTGGTTTGGGCGTCTCTGGGTCTGGTTCCCCTGAAGGACTCTTCTTCCGTCTGTCAGAGTCTGGTCTCTCTCCTGCCAAAGACAGAGTATTTAGTTAAACAGAGAGACCTGAATGAAATCTGCTCTTCCTATGAGGTTTAATCCATTACCCTGTTGTAAAATATAGTGGCGCAGGAGGAGATGGCTGCCGGTAAACAGGCTCTGAACCAATTGTGTATTTGTGTGTGTTCTTAATGTTTCTGCACACAGCAGTCTACTGCTGCTCTTTAATTTTTAGTTATTTTTATTCATCGATTTGTTACTTAACTCTTGTTTTTCTGAAAACGGCATTGTTGTTTAAGGTCTTGTGGTATTCCTGTTGTATTCGGCAGATGTGACAAATAAAATCTGATTTGATAACTAGATCCCTCATTATTCAACTTTACATTTGGATCCTGGATGCCGATTGGTTAATAGCCATTAGTTATTCACAATACTACCCAGGTAATGGCGGTTACCAGTTCCATTTGAATCATTCCTACACATCCACTGTCCCACAGCCCAGCCAGGAAATGTATCAACTAATCTCCACTGGGAAAAAAACACATTGTATAGTCCTATTCTAGCTATGTGTCTCTACAACTTAGCCATTTTGTATGTACAATAAATTATGTATAGAACTTATTTTGGACATTTATTATTAGTGAAAGAACACACACAATAACACAATTGGTTTTATGTAATCTACCTTCAATTGCTAAAATGACGCCTAGTGGCCAATTAAGTTAAGATGGGGTAAGAATGGTACATAATAGGTTAAGATGGGGCTAGAAGGGTACATGTGGGGTTAAGATGGGCTAGAATGGTACATAACAGGTAAAGATATTAATACCATCCAGCGGACTCCTAGTAATACCATCCAGTGGACTCGTATTAATACCATCCAGTGGACTCCTGGTAATACCATCCAGTGGACTCCTGGTAATACCATCCAGTGGACTCCCGGTAATACCATCCAGTGGACTCCTAGTAATACCATCCAGTGGACTCCTAGTAACACCATCCAGTGGACTCCTAGTAATACTATCCAGTGGACTCCTAACCCTATTAATACCATCCAGTGGACTACTAACCCTAGTAATACCATCCAGTGGACTCCTAACCCTATTAATACCATCCAGTGGACTACTAACCCTATTAATACCATCCAGTGGACTCCTAGTAATACCATCCAGTGGACTCCTAGTAATACCATCCAGTGGACTACTATTAATACCATACAGTGGACTCCTAGTAATACCATCCAGTGGACTCCCAGTAATACCATCCAGTGGACTCCCGGTAATACCATCCAGTGGACTCCCAGTAATACCATCCAGTGGACTCCCGGTAATACCATCCAGTGGACTCCTAGTAACACCATCCAGTGGACTCGTATTAATACCATCCAGTGGACTCCTATTAATACCATCCAGTGGACTCCTAGTAACACCATCCAGTGGACTCGTATTAATACCATCCAGTGGACTCCTATTAATACCATACAGCGGACTCATAGTAATACCATCCAGTGGACTCCTATTAATACCATCCAGTGGACTCCTATAAATACAATCCAGTGGAGTCCTATTAATACCATCCAGTGGACTCCTATTAATACCATCCAGTGGACTCCTATAAATACAATCCAGTGGACTCCTAGTCATACCATCCAGTGGACTCCTATTAATACCATCCAGTGGACTCCTAGTAACACCATCCAGTGGACTCCTGGTAATACCATACAGCGGACTCCTAGTAACACCATCCAGTGGACTCGTATTAATACCATCCAGTGGACTCCTAGTAACACCATCCAGTGGACTCGTATTAATACCATCCAGTGGACTCCTATTAATACCATACAGCGGACTCATAGTAATACCATCCAGTGGACTCCTATTAATACCATCCAGTGGACTCCTATAAATACAATCCAGTGGAGTCCTATTAATACCATCCAGTGGACTCCTATTAATACCATCCAGTGGACTCCTATAAATACAATCCAGTGGACTCCTAGTCATACCATCCAGTGGACTCCTATTAATACCATCCAGTGGACTCCTAGTAACACCATCCAGTGGACTCCTGGTAATACCATACAGCGGACTCCTAGTAACACCATCCAGTGGACTCCTGGTAATACCATCCAGTGGACTCCTAGTAATACCATCCAGTGGACTCCTAGTAATACCATCCAGTGGACTCCTGGTAATACCATCCAGTGGACTCCTGGTAATACCATCCAGTGGACTCCCGGTAATACCATCCAGAGATTCCTATTAATACCATCCAGTGGACTCCTAGTAATACCATCCAGTGGACTCCTGGTAATACCATCCAGTGGACTCCTAGTAATACCATCCAGTGGACTCCTAGTAACACCATCCAGTGGACTCCTAGTAATACTATCCAGTGGACTCCTAACCCTATTAATACCATCCAGTGGACTACTAACCCTAGTAATACCATCCAGTGGACTCCTAACCCTATTAATACCATCCAGTGGACTACTAACCCTATTAATACCATCCAGTGGACTCCTAGTAATACCATCCAGTGGACTCCTAGTAATACCATCCAGTGGACTACTATTAATACCATACAGTGGACTCCTAGTAATACCATCCAGTGGACTCCCAGTAATACCATCCAGTGGACTCCCGGTAATACCATCCAGTGGACTCCCAGTAATACCATCCAGTGGACTCCCGTGTAATACCATCCAGTGGACTCCTAGTAACACCATCCAGTGGACTCGTATTAATACCATCCAGTGGACTCCTATTAATACCATCCAGTGGACTCCTAGTAACACCATCCAGTGGACTCGTATTAATACCATCCAGTGGACTCCTATTAATACCATACAGCGGACTCATAGTAATACCATCCAGTGGACTCCTATTAATACCATCCAGTGGACTCCTATAAATACAATCCAGTGGAGTCCTATTAATACCATCCAGTGGACTCCTATTAATACCATCCAGTGGACTCCTATAAATACAATCCAGTGGACTCCTAGTCATACCATCCAGTGGACTCCTATTAATACCATCCAGTGGACTCCTAGTAACACCATCCAGTGGACTCCTGGTAATACCATACAGCGGACTCCTAGTAACACCATCCAGTGGACTCCTATTAATACCATCCAGTGGACTCCTAGTAACACCATCCAGTGGACTCGTATTAATACCATCCAGTGGACTCCTATTAATACCATACAGCGGACTCATAGTAATACCATCCAGTGGACTCCTATTAATACCATCCAGTGGACTCCTATAAATACAATCCAGTGGAGTCCTATTAATACCATCCAGTGGACTCCTATTAATACCATCCAGTGGACTCCTATAAATACAATCCAGTGGACTCCTAGTCATACCATCCAGTGGACTCCTATTAATACCATCCAGTGGACTCCTAGTAACACCATCCAGTGGACTCCTGGTAATACCATACAGCGGACTCCTAGTAACACCATCCAGTGGACTCCTGGTAATACCATCCAGTGGACTCCTAGTAATACCATCCAGTGGACTCCTAGTAATACCATCCAGTGGACTCCTGGTAATACCATCCAGTGGACTCCTGGTAATACCATCCAGTGGACTCCCGGTAATACCATCCAGAGATTCCTATTAATACCATCCAGTGGACTCCTAGTAATACCATCCAGTGGACTCCTGGTAATACCATCCAGTGGACTCCTGGTAATACCATCCAGTGGACTCCTGGTAATACCATCCAGTGGACTCCTGGTAATACCATCCAGTGGACTCCTGGTAATACCATCCAGTGGACTCCTGGTAATACCATCCAGTGGACTCCTGGTAATACCATCCAGTGGACTCCTGGTAATACCATCCAGTGGACTCCTGGTAATACCATCCAGTGGACTCCTGGTAATACCATCCAGTGGACTCCTGGTAATACCATCCAGTGGACTCCTGGTAATACCATCCAGTGGACTCCTGGTAATACCATCCAGTGGACTCCTGGTAATACCATCCAGTGGACTCCTAGTAATACCATACAGTGGACTCCTAGTAACACCATACAGTGGACTCCTAAGCCTATAGGTATATATTCATTGAGTTGAGTTCCAGAGTCCACAGTGTTCCATTGTCTATAACGGAGTTGAGTTCCAGAGTCCACAGCGTTCCATTGTCTATAACGGAGTTGAGTTCCAGAGTCCACAGCGTTCCATTGTCTATAACGGAGTTGAGTTCCAGAGTCCACAGCGTTCCATTGTCTATAACGGAGTTGAGTTCCAGAGTCCACAGCGTTCCATTGTCTATAACGGAGTTGAGTTCCAGAGTCCACAGTGTTCCATTGTCTATAACGGAGTTGAGTTCCAGAGTCCACAGTGTTCCATTGTCTATAACGGAGTTGAGTTCCAGAGTCCACAGTGTTCCATTGTCTATAACGGAGTTGAGTTCCAGAGTCCACAGTGTTCCATTGTCTATAACGGAGTTGAGTTCCAGAGTCCACAGTGTTCCATTGTCTATAACGGAGTTGAGTTCCAGAGTCCACAGCGTTCCATTGTCTATAACAGAGTTGAGTTCCAGAGTCCACAGCGTTCCATTGTCTATCATTTACATTTAAGTCATTTAGCAGACGCTCTTATATAACGGAGTTGAGTTCCAGAGTCCACAGCGTTCCATTGTCTATAACAGAGTTGAGTTCCAGAGTCCACAGCGTTCCATTGTCTATAACGGAGTTGAGTTCCAGAGACCACAGCGTTCCTTATAAGTGGCTATTTTAGGTCGTCAGATTAGCCCAAATGCTAATTTCTCAGCCAATAATAGACACTCACAACTTTTGAATGAATAACATGGAATGGATGAAATGTTTCAAAATAACTGTTCAAAACACAAAAAACATATTTGTAAACACAAATTTTGACCACAAAAATGTGTACAAATGTTTTAATATCTGTTTATTTTGGGGAATTTAAAACATGAAACTTGTGTTACAAAAGGTTAAGAAAAGAAACAGTGTTACTGTTTGACAGAAATGGTCATTTTCCCATAATTTCCAACATGGGGAATGTTGGTGTTTTTAGACTGAGCTAACATGTGGAAGTGTTTTAAGATGGTGATGCCATTGATCATTTAGCAATTTGCAACAACAATTATTTGTTTAAACTATGCAAGACAGTTAAGAACAAATTCTTATTTTACAATGACAGCCGACCCCAAGCAGACCCTCCCCTACTAACCTGGGAGACGCTGAGCCAATTGGGTGCCCTATGGGGCACACATTTAACCCCTTATTTCTGTTGGCACAAAACGAACTACATCGGTTTTTAAATAACCTGTGGAAATTATTATTGTATACATTCATTCATCCAGATCAAAATGATCCTTCCTTGTCTTGATTCTGTCCTCTTCATTATTTGAAGTCAGACATGAGTTGATTTTTGATTTAATGTGATGTCAAGCAAAGCTCTACAGAAAGAGATATTCAGATGTTTACAAATGTTGTGAAAAATCTAACAGGAAGCATTTGATCCATTAACGTTCTGTTGGTCGCCCCCCACTATTTGTAGCTTTAACGATTCCTACAGTACAGAACTATTAGAGTGTAGAACTTCAGTAAATGCCCCTTTAAAACCACACATCAGTTCAACAACTGCAGAGTTTGTACCCCCGTTTTTAAGATATTACTCACCGTTGTTAATCAGATCTCCTGTCTCCTCTTCTTCTTCCTCCTCCAATGTGACAGTAATCTCCTCCACTTCCTTCATTCCAAAAACGTCTTCCTCTTCTTCTTTCACTGTGACAGTCATCTCCCCCTCCTCCCCCTCTTCTTTTACTGTAAAATCCTCCTCCTCTTTCACTCTGAACGAGTCTTCATCTTCTGTCAATTTAATTTCTTCCTCTTTCACTGTAACAGCCTCAGCCCCTGTTTCTTGCTTTACTGTGACATCCTCTTCTTCCTTCTCCTCTTTCACGACAATGTTCAGCCCCAGAGTTTCTTTCTCCGTCCAGCAGATCCCCTCTTCAGAAGGTGGGGAGTCGATTAGTGAGCTCATGGTTGGGATGTTAGCTAGTTAGCATTAGTGACAAGACTAGCACTACTGCTAATTTACCCAGATAGCTAGCTAACAACAACGTAAATATTAAATTGGGTAACAAGCCAGGAGATACGACAAGTGTGTTTAAAACACAGTGGCTAATATACAACGAAAGCATTTAAAGATCTGCAATTGTATCGTCTATGTTGGCTCGAAAGCTACGGAGGTGAATAACGCTTTTGTTGTTTGAAGAAGCGTCCCGTCCATTAAATTATACGTCACACCAGCAGCATTGCCTGATACAGGCACATCGCCACCTGCTGGGTGGGAGGGTAACAGTCAAGGGAAATGTTTATTTTATTTTGAGACACTTAATTTGATTTTTCATTCCTTTATTTATATAATATTATTATATTGAGACATATAAAGAAAAACATGTGTCGATTAGCGAATATCTTTAATGAGTGAGAATTTAAAACAATTTACTCCTGCACATTTAGAAAATCAAACAAACAGATAAATATCCCAAACTGCTCCTACAGTGTAACAGTACTGAGTAGGTCCAAACTGCTCCTACACGGTGTAACAGTACTGAGTAGGTCCAAACTGCTCCTACGGTGTAACAGTACTGAGTAGGTCCAAACTGCTCCTACATGGTGTAACAGTACTGAGTAGGTCCAAACTGCTCCTACACGGTGTAACAGTACTGAGTAGGTCCAAACTGCTCCTACATGGTGTAACAGTACTGAGTAGGTCCAAACTGCTCCTACACGGTGTAACAGTACTGAGTAGGTCCAAACTGCTCCTACACGGTGTAACAGTACCAACCCAACAGATGTGTCTACTACAAAGAATACGAACCAATGTGGTGTGTGGGCAGAACTGAAAATGTGTGTGCGAGCAAGGAGGCCTACAAACCTGACTCAGTTACACCAGCTCTGGCAGGAGGAATGGGCCAAAATTCACCCAACTTATTGTTCTGTTCTAAACTGGGAACAAACTAAAGAAGCAAACTCAATTAAATAAAAGGTCAAAGGCTGTCAAACCCTCCTGATGTTCTGACTGACACGTGATCCACCTTCCAGCCATCCATTCACCCACTCAGAAGAGCTCACTGACACGTTGTGTTATCCACCTTCCAGCCATCCATTCACCCACTCAGAAGAGCTCACTGACACGTTGTGTTGTCCACCTTCCAGCCATCCATTCACCCACTCAGAAGAGCTCACTGACACGTTGTGTTGTCCACCTTCCAGCCATCCATTCACCCACTCAGAAGAGCTCACTGACACGTTGTGTTGTCCACCTTCCAGCCATCCATTCACCCACTCAGAAGAGCTCACTGACACGTTGTGTGTCCACCTTCCAGCCATCCATTCACCCACTCAGAAGAGCTCACTGACACGTTGTGTTATCCACCTTCCAGCCATCCATTCACCCACTCAGAAGAGCTCACTGACACGTTGTGTTGTCCACCTTCCAGCCATCCATTCACCCACTCAGAAGAGCTCACTGACACGTTGTGTTATCCACCTTCCAGCCATCCATTCACCCACTCAGAAGAGCTCATTTCTGTAAGTACATAGATGGACAGTTGAAGTCAGAAGTTAACATACACCTTAGGCAAATTCATTTAAACTCAGTTTCTCACAATTCCTGACATTTTATCCTAGTAAATATTCTTTGTCTTGTCTTAGGTCAGTTAGGATGACCACTTCATTTTAAGAATGTGAAATGTCAAAATAATAGTAGAGAGAATTATTTATTTAAGATTTTATATCATTCATCACATTCCCAGTGGGTCAGAAGTTTACATTCACTCAATTAGTATTTGGTAGCATTGCCTTTAAACGTTTAGGGTATCCCTTCCACAAGCTTCCCACAATAAGTTGGGTGAATTTTGGCCCATTCCTCCTGACAGAGCTGGTGTAACTGAGTCAGGTTTGTAGGCCTCCTTGCTCGCACACCCATTTTCAGTTCTGCCCACAAATGTTCTGTAGGATTGAGGTCAAGGCTTTGTGATGGCCACTCCAATTTGGAAGTATACTTGGGGTCATTGTCCATTTGGAAGACCCATTTGTGACCAAGCTTTAACTTCCTGGCTGATGTCTTGAGATGTTGCTTTAATATATCCACATACTTTCCCCTCCTCATGACGCCATCTATTTTGTGAAGTGCACCAGTCCCTCCTGCAGCAAAGCCCCCCCACAACATGATGCCGTCACCCCCGTTCTTCACGGTTGGGATGGTGTTCTTCGGCTTCCAAGTGTAACGGATGTGAAACGGCTAGCTTAGTTAGCGGTGCGCGCTAAATAGCGTTTCAATCGGTGACGTCACTTGCTCTGAGACCTTGAAGTAGTGGTTCCCCTTGCTCTGCAAGGGCCGCGGCTTTTGTGGAGCGATGGGTAACGATGCTTCGTGGGTGACTGTTGTTGATGTGTGCAGAGGGTCCCTGGTTTGCGCCTGGGTATGGGCGGGGACGGTTTAAAATTATACTGTTACACAACACAAGCCCCCCCCCTTCCCCCAAACATAACGATGGGCATTATGGCCAAACAGTTCTATTTTCGTTTCATCAGACCAGAGGACATTTCTCCAAAAGTAAGATCTTTGTCCCCATGTTGATTTGCACTTTTCGCACCAAAGTACGTTAATCTCTAGAAGACAGAAAGAACGAGTTTCCTTCCTGAGCGGTATGACATCTGCGTGGTCCCATACAGATGAACGTGGTACCTTCACGCATTTAGAAATTGCTCCCTAGGATGAACCAGACATGTGGAGGTCTACAATGTTTTTCTGAGGTCTTGGCTGATTTCGTTTGATTTTCCCATGATATCAAGCAAAGAAGCATTGAGTTTGAAGATAGGCCTTGAAGTACATCCACAGGTGCACCTCCAATTGACTCAAATGATGTCAATCAGCCTATCAGAAGCTTCTAAAGCCATGACATCATTTTCTGGAATGTATCAAGCTGTTTAAAGGCACAGTCAACTTAGTGTATGTAAACTTCTGACCAACTGGAATTGTGATACAGTGAATTACAAATGAAATAATCTGTCTGTAACTTGTGTCATGCACAAAGTATATGTCCTAACCGACTTGACAAAACTATAGTTTGTTAACAAGAAATTTGTGGAGTGGTTGAAAAGCGAGTTTTAATGACCTCAACCTAAGTGTCTAAACTTCCGACTTCAACTGTATATGTATGTTTATATATTCTCCTTTTTGTACTTTAACGATTTGCACAACACAACAACACTGAATATAGACATAATATGACATTTGTAATGTCTTTATTCTTTTGGAACTTCTGTGATTGTAATATTTACTGTTGACTTTTTATTGTTTTATAGTGAATATCCACTAGTGGCCAACAAAATGAATACATATTCATTAATACTTTCATTCAGATAAAAATGTTGCCTTGATCAAATGTGTTTAACAATCAGCACCTGTGTTCTCTCTAACATGGTGGAATAACACTGACGGGAACATTCATGAGGTCGTGAATGTTTTCCATGTTTACAACATCATCACACCTTTAGCTTGGAGACTAGAACACAAGTTAACTAATTGAAACCAAAACAACTACGTCATCAGAAAATCACTACAGTTTCATACATCTTTAGCTTGGAGACTAGAACACAAGTTAACTAAATGAAACCAAAACAACGACGTCATCAGAAAATCACTACAGTTTCATACATCTTTAGCTTGGAGACTAGAACACAAGTTAACTAAATGAAACCAAAACAACGACGTCATCAGAAAATCACTACAGTTTCATACATCTTTAGCTTGGAGACTAGAACACAAGTTAACTAAATGAAACCAAAACAACTACGTTTCTCGAGGTTTCAAGGTCAGAATCAAGAAATACACACAATATTCATCCAATTTACATTTTAAAATATCTAAATCGCATCATTAACATCTAAGGGTTCTAACATGTATTCAATCTATCAAAGTGTAGAATCAAAACAAAAACAAAAAACATTTTAAAATTATAATCTGATTTTAGACATAATCATGTCTCCAGAGGAAAAACTATTGTTGATTAAGACTTAATATAAACAATATGATTTAATGCATAAAACAAGTCAAACATAAGTCAGAACACAGCCTGGGAATGGGAACATGGGTAAGGCTTCACTCAAGAGTGCATTGTCTTCTTATGTTTGTTCAGGCTCCCTAAATGGGAAAAATCCTTTCCACACAGGGAGCAATGATAAGGTTTCTCCCCGGTGTGTGTCCTCTCATGTGATTTTAGTTCCTGTGATCGTGAAAATCTCTTTCCACAATGGGGACAGGGGTAAGGCTTTTCTCCTGTGTGTGTCCTCTCATGTGATTTTAGGTCCTGTGATCGTGAAAATGTCTTTCCGCAATGGGCACAGTGGTAAGGCTTTTCTCCTGTGTGTATTCTATTATGTTTGTTCAGGCTCCCTAACAGTGAAAAACTCTTTTTACACTGGGAGCAGTGGTAAGGTTTCTCCCCTGTGTGTGTCCTCTCGTGTGATTTCAGTTCCTGTGGTCGTGAAAATCTCTTTTCACATAGGGCACAGGGGTAAGGCGTTTCTCCTGTGTGTATTTTCTTATGAGTGTTCAGGCTCGCTAACTGCGTAAAACTTTTTTCACACTGGGAGCAGTGGTATGGTTTCTCCCCTGTGTGTGTCCTCTCGTGTGATTTTAGTTGCTGTGCTCGTGTAAATCTCTTTCCACAATGGGAACATTGGAAAGGCTTTTCTCCTGTGTGTTTCCTTTCATGCTCTTTTAGGTTACCTAACAACCTAAAACTCTGTCCACAATGGGAACAGTGGTAAGGTTTTTCTCCTGTGTGCATTCTATTATGTTTGTTCAGGCTCCATAAATGAGTAAAACACTTTCCACACTGGGAACAAAGATACGTTTTCTCCCTTGTATGTGTCCTCTGATGCATTTTTAGGTTCTGTGATCTGGAAAATCTCTTTCCACACTGGGAACATTGGAAAGGCTTTTCTTCGGTGTGTTTCCTTTCATGCTCTTTTTGGTAAGCTAACTGGGCAAAACTTTTTCCACACACTGAGCAATGGTAAGGTTTCTCCCCTGTGTGTGTCCTCTCATGCTCCTTCAGCTTATCCAACAACCTAAAATTCTTTCCACAATGGGAACAGTGGTAAGGCTTTTCTCCTGTGTGTATTCTACTATGTTTTTTTAGGTTCTGTGATCGTGAAAATCTCTTTCCACACTGGGAGCAGTGGAAAGCTTTTCCTCCTGTGTGTTTTCTCTCATGCTTTTTTAGGTTCAATGACAACTTAAAACTCTTGTTACACTTGGAGCAGTCGAGTCGTCTCACTGGTTTGGGAGTCTCTGGGTCTGGTTCCTCTGAAGGACTCTTACTGCTGTCAGAGTGAGAGACTGGTCTCTCTCCTGCCAAAGACAGAGTATTTGGTTAAACAGAGAGACCTGGATGAAACCTCCACATGATAAAACTTTCTTCCTATGAGGTTTAATCGAGACTAGATCCTTCATTACAAAACAGTACACTTGGAACATGAATGCCGATTGGTTAATAGCCATTAGTTATTCACAATACTACCCGGGTAATGACTGTTAATCCATTATTTACCATTCGAGTAACAACCCAACAATTAACCACTAGCTGTCACTATAGCAAGTAAATGTTGGAAATAAACATTCTTGCCCCATTTTAACCCCTTATGTACCGTTCTAGTAACAAACCAACAATTACCCACTATATTTTCAATATAGCAGGTAAAGGGAGATTACATTTGAATCAATACATATTTTCCATACATTTCTATTGAATAATAAATCACCAGAATACGTTCTATACATATTGTCTGTACAATGCAGAGGTCAGAGGTCAGATAACAAGGTTTAGAACAAGTCCCTTCTGTTGCAAACCAAACGCTGGACTAGAAACATGGGGTAATAATGTTGAGTTTCTTTTTTCCAGTGGAGATTAGTTTATAAATTGCCTGGCTGGGCTGTGGGACAGTGGAGATTAGTTTATGAATTGCCTGGCTGGGCTGTGGGACAGTGGAGATTAGTTTATGAATTGCCTGGCTGGACAGTGGAGATTAGTTTATAAATTGCCTGGCTGGGCTGTGGAGATTAGTTTATGAATTGCCTGGCTGGGCTGTGGGACAGTGGAGATTAGTTTATGAATTGCCTGGCTGGGCTGTGGGACAGTGGAGATTAGTTTATGAATTGCCTGGCTGGGCTGTGGGACAGTGGAGATTAGTTTATGAATTGCCTGGCTGGGCTGTGGGACAGTGGAGATTAGTTTATGAATTGCCTGGCTGGGCTGTGGGACAGTGGAGTTTAGTTTATGAATTGCCTGGCTGGGCTGTGGGACAGTGGAGATAAGTTTATGAATTGCCTGGCTGGACAGTGGAGATTAGTTTATAAATTGCCTGGCTGGGCTGTGGAGATTAGTTTATGAATTACCTGGCTGGGCTGTGGGACAGTGGAGATTAGTTGATGAATTACCTGGCTGGGCTGTGGGACAGTGGAGATTAGTTTATAAATTGCCTGGCTGGGCTGTGGGACAGTGGAGATTAGTTTATGAATTGCCTGGCTGGGCTGTGGGACAGTGGAGATGAGTTGATGAGCATAGCTCAGCACAGTAGAGGAAGTATAGCTCAGCACAGTAGAGGAGAGTATAGCTCAGCACAGTAGAGGAGAGTATAGCTCAGCACAGTAGAGCAGAGTATAGCGCAGTACAGTACAATAGATTATAGCTCAGTGCAATAGAGTATAGCTCAGTACAGTACAGTGTAGCTCAGTAGAGTAGAGTATAGCTCAGTAAAGTAGAGTATAGCTCAGTAAAGTTGAGTATAGCACAGTACAGTAGAGTATAGCACAGTAGAGTATAGCACAGTAAATGGATGGACAGACCAATGAGCTGCCAGTCACTATGGACGGACCAAAGAGTCAAATAAAGCTCTGAACGAACTTTATTTGACTCTTTGCAAACTGGAATCCATACATCCTGAGGCTGCATTCATTGTAGCTGGGGATTTTAACAAGGCTAATCTGAAAACAAGACTCCCTAAATTGTATCAGCATATCGATTGCGCTACCAGGGCTGGCAAAACCTTGAATCATTGTTATTCTAACTTCCGCGACGCATATAAGGCCCTGCCCCGCCCTCCTTTCGGAAAAGCTGACCACGACTCCATTTTGCTGATCCCTGCCTACAGACAGAAACTAAAACAAGAAGCTCCCACGCTGAGGTCTGTCCAACGCTGGTCCGACCAAGCTGATTCCACACTCCAAGACTGCTTCCATCACGTGGACTGGGACATGTTTCGTATTGCGTCAGACAACAACATTGATGAATACGCTGATTTGGTGTGCGAGTTCATTAGAACGTACGTTGAAGATGTCGTTCCCATAGCAACGATTAAAACATTCCCTAACCAGAAACTTTGGATTGATGGCAGCATTCGCGTGAAACTGAAAGCGTGAACCACTGCTTTTAATCAGGGCAAGGTGACTGGTAACATGACTGAATACAAACAGTGTAGCTAGTTAGTTAGATTACTTGTTGGTTATTACTGCATTGTCGGAATTAGAAGCACAAGCATTTCGCTACACTCGCATTGACATCTGCTAACCATGTGTATGTGACAAATAAAATTTGATTTGACCAGTGAGCTGCCAGTCACTATGGACAGACCAGTGAGCTGCCAGTCACCATGGCCAGACCAGTGAGCTGCCAGTCACTATGGACAGACCAGTCACTATGGACAGACCAGTCACTACGGACAGACCAGTGAGCAGCCAGTCACTATGGACAGACCAGTGAGCTACCAGTCACTATGGACAGACCAGTGAGCTACCAGTCACTATGGTCAGACCAGTGAGCTGCCAGTCACTATGGACAGACCAGTGAGCTGCCAATCACTATGGACAGACCAATGAGCAGCCAGTCACTACGGACAGACCAATGAGCTGCCAGTCACTATGGACAGACCAATGAGCTGACAGTCACTATGGACAGACCAGTGAGCTGCCAGTCACTATGGACATACCAGTCACTATGGACAAACAAGTGAGCTGCCAGTCACTATGGACAGACCAGTCACTATGGACAGACTAGTGAGCTGCCAGTCACTATGGACAGACCAGTGAGCTATCAGTCACTATGGACAGACCAGTGAGCTGCCAGTCACTATGGACAGACCATTGACTATGGACAGACAAGTGAACTGCCAGTCACTATGGACAGACCAGTGAGCTGCCAGTCACTATGGA
Source organism: Oncorhynchus masou masou (assembly GCF_036934945.1). NCBI lineage: Eukaryota > Metazoa > Chordata > Actinopteri > Salmoniformes > Salmonidae > Oncorhynchus > Oncorhynchus masou. Next base: position 1,156,875 of record NC_088216.1, on the reverse strand, counting down.
CAGACCAGTCACTATGGACAGACCAGTGAGCTGCCAGTCACTATGGACAGACCAATGAGCTGACAGTCACTATGGACAGACCAGTGAGCTGCCAGTCACTATGGACAGACCAGTCACTATGGACAGACCAGTGAGCTGCCAGTCACTATGGACAGACCAGTCACCATGGACAGACCAGTGAGCTGCCAGTCACTATGGACAGACCAGTCACTATGGACAGACCAGTGAACTGATAGTCACTATGGACAGACCAGTCACTATGGACAGACCAGTGAGCTGCCAGTCACTATGGACAGACCAGTCACTATGGACAAACCAGTGAGCTGCCAGTCACTATGGACAGACAAGTGACTATGGACAGACTAGTGAGCTGCCAGTCACTATGGACAGACCAGTCACTATGGACAGACAAGTGAACTGCCAGTCACTATGGACAGACCAGTCACGATGGACAGACCAGTCACTATGGACAGACCAGTGAGCTGCCAGTCACTATGGACAGACCAGTGAGCTGCCAGTCACTATGGACAGACCAGTCACTATGGACAGACCAATGAGCTGCCAGTCACTATGGACAGACCAGTGAGCTGCCAGTCACTATGGACAGACCAGTGAGCTACCAGTCACTATGGACAGACCAGTCACTATGGACAGACCAGTGAGCTGCCAGTCACTATGGACAGACCAGTCACTGTGGACAGACCAGTGAGCTGCCAGTCACTATGGACAGACCAGTCACTGTGGACAGACAAGTGATCTGCCAGTCACTATGGACAGACCAGTCACTATGGACAGACAAGTGAGCTGCCAGTCACTATGGACAGACCAGTCACTATGGACAGACCAGTGAGCTGCCAGTCACTATGGACAGACCAGTCACTATGGACAGACCAGTCACTATGGACAGACCAGTCACTACGGACAGACCAGTGAGCAGCCAGTCACTATGGACAGACCAGTGAGCTACCAGTCACTATGGACAGACCAGTGAGCTACCAGTCACTATGGTCAGACCAGTGAGCTGCCAGTCACTATGGACAGACCAGTGAGCTGCCAATCACTATGGACAGACCAATGAGCAGCCAGTCACTACGGACAGACCAATGAGCTGCCAGTCACTATGGACAGACCAGTGAGCTGCCAGTCACTATGGACAGACCAGTGAGCTGCCAGTCACTATGGACAGACCAGTCACTATGCCAGTCACTATGGACAACCAGTGAGCTGCCAGTCACTATGGACAGACCAGTCACTATGGACAGACCAGTGAGCTGCCAGTCACTATGGACAGACCAGTCACTATGGACAGACAAGTGAACTGCCAGTCACTATGGACAGACCAGTGATGGACAGACCAGTCACTATGGACAGACCAGTCACTATGGACAGACCAGTGAGCTGCCAGTCACTATGGACAGCTGCCAGTCACTATGGACAGACCAATGAGCTGACAGTCACTATGGACAGACCAGTGAGCTGCCAGTCACTATGGACAGACCAGTGAGCTGCCAGTCACTATGGACAGACCAGTCACCATGGACAGACCAGTGAGCTGCCAGTCACTATGGACAGACCAGTCACTATGGACAGACCAGTGAACTGATAGTCACTATGGACAGACCAGTCACTATGGACAGACCAGTGAGCTGCCAGTCACTATGGACAGACCAGTCACTATGGACAGACCAGTCACTATGGACAAACCAGTGAGCTGCCAGTCACTATGGACAGACCAGTGACTATGGACAGACTAGTGAGCTGCCAGTCACTATGGACAGACCAGTGAGCTGCCAGTCACTATGGACAGACCAGTCACTATGGACAGACCAGTGAGCTGCCAGTCACTATGGACAGACCAGTCACCATGGACAGACCAGTGAGCTGCCAGTCACTATGGACAGACCAGTGAACTGATAGTCACTATGGACAGACCAGTCACTATGGACAGACCAGTGAGCTGCCAGTCACTATGGACAGACCAGTCACTATGGACAGACCAGTCACTATGGACAAACCAGTGAGCTGCCAGTCACTATGGACAGACCAGTGACTATGGACAGACCAATGAGCTGCCAGTCACTATGGACAGACCAGTGAGCTGCCAGTCACTATGGACAGACCAGTGAGCTACCAGTCACTATGGACAGACCAGTCACTATGGACAGACCAGTGAGCTGCCAGTCACTATGGACAGACCAGTCACTGTGGACAGACCAGTGAGCTGCCAGTCAGTATGGACAGACCAGTCACTGTGGACAGACAAGTGATCTGCCAGTCACTATGGACAGACCAGTCACTATGGACAGACAAGTGAGCTGCCAGTCACTATGGACAGACCAGTCACTATGGACAGACCAGTGAGCTGCCAGTCACTATGGACAGACCAGTCACTATGGACAGACCAGTGAGCTGCCAGTCACTATGGACAGACCAGTGAGCTGCCAGTCACTATGGACAGACCAGTGAGCTGCCAGTCACTATGGACAGACCAGTGAGCTGCCAGTCACTATGGACAGACCAGTCACTATGGACAGACCAGTGAGCTACCAGACACTATGGACAGACCAGTGATCTGCCAGTCACTATGGACAGACCAGTGAGCTGACAGTCACTATGGACAGACCAGTCACTATGGACAGACCAGTGAGCTGCCAGTCACTATGGACAGACCAGTGAGCTGCCAGTCACTATGGACAGACCAGTGAGCTGCCAGTCACTATGGACAGACCAGTGAGCTGCCAGTCACTATGGACAGACCAGTCACTATGGACAGACCAGTGAGCTATCAGTCACTATGGACAGACCAGTCACTATGGACAGACCAGTCACTATGGACAGACAAGTGAGCTGCCAGTCACTATGGACAGACCAGTCACTATGGACAGACCAGTCACTATGGACAGACAAGTGAGCTGCCAGTCACTATGGACAGACCAGTCACTATGGACAGACCAGTCACTATGGACAGACAAGTGAGCTGCCAGTCACTATGGACAGACCAGTGAGCTGCCAGTCACTATGGACAGACCAGTCACTATGGACAGACCAGTGAGCTGCCAGTCACTATGGACAGACAAGTGAGCTGCCAGTCACTATGGACAGACAAGTGAGCTGCCAGTCACTATGGACAGACAAGTGAGCTGCCAGTCACTATGGACAGACACGTGAGCTGCCAGTCACTATGGACAGACCAGTGAGCTACCAGTCACTATGGACAGACCAGTGAGCTACCAGTCACTATGGACAGACCAGTGAGCTGCCAGTCACTATGGACAGACCAGTGAGCTGCCAGTCACTATGGACAGACCAGTCACCATGGACAGACCAGTGAGCTGCCAGTCACTATGGACAGACCAGTCACTATGGACAGACCAGTGAACTGATAGTCACTATGGACAGACCAGTCACTATGGACAGACCAGTCACTATGGACAAACCAGTGAGCTGCCAGTCACTATGGACAGACCAGTGACTATGGACAGACTAGTGAGCTGCCAGTCACTATGGACAGACCAGTGAGCTGCCAGTCACTATGGACAGACCAGTCACTATGGACAGACAAGTGAACTGCCAGTCACTATGGACAGACCAGTCACGATGGACAGACCAGTCACTATGGACAGACCAGTGAGCTGCCAGTCACTATGGACAGACCAGTGAGCTGCCAGTCACTATGGACAGACCAGTCACTATGGACAGACCAGTGAGCTGCCAGTCACTATGGACAGACCAGTCACTGTGGACAGACCAGTGAGCTGCCAGTCACTATGGACAGACCAGTCACTGTGGACAGACAAGTGAGCTGCCAGTCACTATGGACAGACCAGTCACTATGGACAGACCAGTGAGCTGCCAGTCACTATGGACAGACCAGTCACTATGGACAGACCAGTGAGCTGCCAGTCACTATGGACAGACCAGTCACTATGGACAGACCAGTGAGCTGCCAGTCACTATGGACAGACCAGTGAGCTGCCAGTCACTATGGACAGACCAGTCACTATGGACAGACCAGTGAGCTACCAGTCACTATGGACAGACCAGTGATCTGCCAGTCACTATGGACAGACCAGTGAGCTGCCAGTCACTATGGACAGACCAGTCACTATGGACAGACCAGTGAGCTGCCAGTCACTATGGACAGACCAGTGAGCTGCCAGTCACTATGGACAGACCAGTGAGCTGCCAGTCACTATGGACAGACCAGTCACTATGGACAGACCAGTCACTATGGACAGACCAGTGAGCTGCCAGTCACTATGGACAGACCAGTGAGCTGCCAGTCACTATGGACAGACCAGTCACTATGGACAGACCAGTGAGCTATCAGTCACTATGGATAGACCAGTCACTATGGACAGACCAGTCACTATGGACAGACAAGTGAGCTGCCAGTCACTATGGACAGACCAGTCACTATGGACAGACCAGTCACTATGGACAGACAAGTGAGCTGCCAGTCACTATGGACAGACCAGTGAGCTGCCAGTCACTATGGACAGACCAGTCACTATGGACAGACCAGTGAGCTGCCAGTCACTATGGACAGACAAGTGAGCTGCCAGTCACTATGGACAGACAAGTGAGCTGCCAGTCACTATGGACAGACAAGTGAGCTGCCAGTCACTATGGACAGACAAGTGAGCTGCCAGTCACTATGGACAGACAAGTGAGCTGCCAGTCACTATGGACAGACAAGTGAGCTGCCAGTCACTATGGACAGACACGTGAGCTGCCAGTCACTATGGACAGACCAGTGAGCTACCAGTCACTATGGACAGACCAGTGAGCTACCAGTCACTATGGACAGACCAGTGAGCTGCCAGTCACTATGGACAGACCAGTGAGCTGCCAGTCACTATGGACAGACAAGTGAGCTGCCAGTCACTATGGACAGACACGTGAGCTGCCAGTCACTATGGACAGACACGTGAGCTGCCAGTCACTATGGACAGACACGTGAGCTGCCAGTCACTATCGACAGACCAGTGAGCTGCCAGTCACTATGGACAGACCAGTCACTATGGACAGACAAGTGAGCTGCCAGTCACTATGGACAGACACGTGAGCTGCCAGTCACTATGGACAGACACGTGAGCTGCCAGTCACTATGGACAGACACGTGAGCTGCCAGTCACTATGGACAGACACGTGAGCTGCCAGTCACTATGGACAGACACGTGAGCTGCCAGTCACTATGGACAGACCAGTCACTATGGACAGACCAGTGAACTGATAGTCACTATGGACAGACCAGTCACTATGGACAGACCAGTGAACTGATAGTCACTATGGACAGACCAGTGAGCTGCCAGTCACTATGGACAAACCAGTCACTATGGACAGACCAGTGAGCTACCAGTCACTATGGACAGACCAGTGAGCTGCCAGTCACTATGGACAGACCAGTCACTATGGACAGACCAGTGAGCTATCAGTCACTATGGACAGACCAGTGAGCTGCCAGTCACTATGGACAGACCAGTCACTATCGACAGACAAGTGAGCTGCCAGTCACTATGGACAGACCAGTCACTATGGACAGACAAGTGAGCTGCCAGTCACTATGGACAGACCAGTGAGCTGCCAGTCACTATGGACAGACCAGTCACTATGGACAGACCAGTGAGCTGCCAGTCACTATGGACAGACCAGTGAGCTGATAGTCACTATGGACAGACCAGTCACTATGGACAGACCAGTGAGCTGCCAGTCACTATGGACAGACCAGTGAGCTGCCAGTCACTATGGACAGACCAGTGAGCTGCCAGTCACTATGGACAGACCAGTGAGCTGCCAGTCACTATGGACAGACCAGTGAGCTGCCAGTCACCATGGACAGACCAGTGAGCTGCCAGTCACCATCTGAATTAGGCCCACAGAATTAAACCAAGGAGGAGCAGCTTTGAATGTCTGGTGGCTTAACGTTGGGCCCAAGCCAGCTAACTAGCTAACCAGCTTGTTTGTGCAGAGCAGCAACATAATTAAAAAACGCATCCCACCTTTTTGTAGTTAATAAATCCAATGTGAAATGTTTAACTGTAGTGTCCTTATCTATCATAGAAAAAGTGAATCCATTCTTGTCTAATTAAACATCTCTCTCCCTGATTTATGAATCACGCTTGTAAAGTTGTCAGTAGGATTCAGGGTGGTTCCCAAACTGTGGGGCAAGACCCCCCCCCAGGGGTACGAACGACCCCCCCTAGGGGCATGAGGGGTCGGTTGGGGACTAAAAGTGGTCCTTGTAAATAGAGCTGTATGGTTTGTTAAACTTTGAAATCAATGGTTTCTGTCAGGCAAACATTTTAAGTGAGTCTCAGCACAATTAAATCTAATAATACATATTTATCTTCCAGAGATGATAGTCTATAGTGTTCCATAGCGTTCCATAGTGTTCTATAGGGTTCTATAGCGTTCCATAGTGTTCTATAGGGTTCCATAGCGTTCGATGATAGTATAAAGCACTAAATAAACCTCAGTTAATGCTAAACACAGCTGCTAGAATCTGGACTAGCACTAGAACATTTGATCATATTACTCCAGTGCTAGCCTCCCTGTTAAGGCAAGGGCTGATTTCAAGGTTTTACCGCTAACCTACAAAGCATTACATGGGCTTGCTCCTACCTATCTTTCCGATTTGGTCCAGCCGTACATACCTACACGTACACTACGGTCACAAGACGCATGCCCCTTACTGTCCCTAGAATGTCTACGCAAACAGCTGGAGGCAGGGCTTTCTCCTAGGGAGCTCCATTTTTATGGAATGGTCTGCCAATCAATGTGAGAGATGCAGACTCTGTCTCAACCTTTAAGTCTTTACTGAAGACTCGTCTCTTCAGTGGGTCATATGATTGAGTGTAGTCTGGCCCAGGGGTGTGAAGGTGAACGGAAAGGCACTGGAGCAACGAACCGTCCTGCTGTCTCTGCCTGGCCGGTTCCCCTCTTTCCACTGGGATTCTCTGCCTCTCACCCTATTACAGGGGCTGAGTCACTGGCTTACTGGTGCTCTTTAATGCCGTCCCTAGGAGGGGTGCGTCACTTGAGTGGGTTGTGTCACTGATGTGATCTTCCTGTCCTGGTAGTGCTGCTGCTCCAGATTCAACTGTTCTGCCTGCGGCTATGGAACCCTGACCTGTTCACCGGATGTGCTACAGGTCCCAGACCTGCTGTTTTCAACTCTCTAGAGACAGCAGGAGCGGTAGAGATACTCTGAATGACCGGCTATGAAAAGCAAACTGACATTTACTCCTGAGGTGCTGACCTGTTGCACCCTCTACAACCACTGTGATTATTATTATCTGACCCTGCAGGTCATTTTGGAACATTTGAACATCTGTTATAATCTCCACCCGGCACAGCCAGAAGAGGACTGGCCACCCCTCATAGCCTGGTTCCTTTCTAGGTTTCTTCCTAGGGAGTTTTTCCTAGCCACCATGCTTCTACACCTGCATTGCTTGCTGTTTGGGTTTTTAAGCTGGATTTCTGTCCAGCACTCAGCTGATGTAAAAAGGGCTTAATAAATACATTTGATTTGATTGATTTACGCTTTAATTGGCCGCCCCGTCTATTTGTAGCTTTCACAAAGATATTACTCACCGTTGTTAATCAGATCTCCTGTCTCTTCTTCTTCCAATGTGACAGTAATCTCCCCCACTTCCTTCATTCCAAAAATGTCTTCCTCTTCTTTCACTGTGACAGTCATCTCCCCCACCTTCTCTTCCTCTTCTTTAACTGTGACATCCTCCTCCTCTTTCACTCTGAACGCGTCTTCATCTTCTGTCAATTTAACTTCTTTCTCTTCTTCTTTCACTGTAACAGCCTCATCCTCTGTTTCTTGTTTTACTGTGACATCCTCTTCTTCCTTCTCCTCTTTCACGACAATGTTCAGCCCCAGAGTTTCTTTCTCCGTCCAGCATTTCTCCTCTTCAGAAGGTGGGGAGTCGTTTAGTGAGCTCATGGTTGGGATGTTAGCTAGTTAGCATTAGTGACAAGACTAGCACTGCTAATTTACCCAGCTAGCTAGCTGACTAAAAACAACGTAGATATTTAATGAAATGGTGTAACTAGCTAGTAGATACGACAACTGTGTTTAAAACACAGTCGCTAATATACAACGAAAGCATTTAAAGATCTGCTATGTTGGCTAGAAAGCTACCGAGGTGAATAACTCGCTGCCGTTGTTTGAAGAAGCGTCCCGTCCATTAGATAATACGTCACACCGGCAGCATTGACTGAAACAGTCACATCGCCACCAGGTGGCTGGGAGGGTAACAGTCAAGGGACATTTTTATTTTATTTTGAGACACTTAATTAGATGTTTTATTTATTTATTTTTATTTATTTATATAATATTACTATATTGAGACGTATAAAGAAGAGCATGTGTCGATTAGCGAATATCTTTAATGAGTGAGAATTTAAAACAATTTACTCCTGCACATTTAGAAAATCAAACAAACAGATAATATCCCAATGAGGTAGCTAGGTCCAAACTGCTCCTACACGGTGTAACAGTACTGAGTAGGTCCAAACTGCTCCTACACGGTGTAACAGTACTGAGTAGGTCCAAACTGCTCCGACACGGTGTAACAGTACTGAGTAGGTCCAAACTGCTCCTACACGGTGTAAGAGTACTGAGTAGGTCCAAACTGCTCCGACACGGTGTAACAGTACTGAGTACGTCCAAACTGCTCCTACACGGTGTAACAGTACTGAGTAGGTCCAAACTGCTCCTACACGGTGTAACAGTACTGAGTAGGTCCAAACTGCTCCTACACGGTGTAACAGTACTGAGTAGGTCCAAACTGCTCCTACACGGTGTAACTGTGCTGAGTAGGTCCAAACTGCTTCTACACGGTGTAACAGTACTGAGCTGTGACCAGTACGGAAAAGAACTAGAACGTTCAATTAAATATTAACGGTGCTGTACTGAGCGACTAGTTGAAAAACAGGGAGGGAGTTGTGGGTTCAAAATGGACCACTGCCTTTAAACTGCATTACTCATTACCCAGGGAAAACTAACCAATGAGATGGGTCGTTCCACATTCTACCAACCCAACAGATGTTTCTACTACAGGGAATATTAACCAATGAGATGGGTCGTTCCACATTCTACCAGCCCAACAGATGTTTCTACTACAGGGAATATTAACCAATGAGGTGGGTCGTTCCACATTCTACCAGCCCAACAGATGTTTCTACTACAGGGAATATTAACCAATGAGGTGGGTTTTTCCACATTCTACCAGCCCAACAGATGTTTCTACTACAGTGAATATTAACCAATGAGGTGGGTTTTTCCACATTCTACCAACCCAACATACAGTACCAGTCAAAAGTTTGGATACACCTTCTCATTCCAGGTTTTTTCTTTATTTCTTTAATAGTGAAGACATCACAATTATGAAATAACACATATGGGATCATGTAGTAACCAAAACAAGTGTTAAACCAAGTGTTAAATCAAAATATATTTTATATTTGAGATTCTTCAAAGTAGCCACCCTTTGCCTTGATGACAGCTTTGCCACTCTTGGCTTGTGGAGGCTTCCCCAGTAGCTTGTGGTGGACTCCCCAGTAGCTTGTGGATGATTCCCCAGTAGCTTGTGGATGATTCCCCAGTAGCTCGTGGAGGATTCCCCAGTAGCTTGTGGAGGATTCCCCAGTAGCTTGTGGAGGATTCCCCAGTAGCTTGTGGATGATTCCCCAGTAGCTTGTGGATGATTCCCCAGTAGCTTGTGGAGGATTCCCCAGTAGCTTGTGGATGATTCCCCAGTAGCTTGTGGATGATTCCCCAGTAGCTTGTGGATGATTCCCCAGTAGCTTGTGGATGATTCCCCAGTAGCTTGTGGATGATTCCCCAGTAGCTTGTGGAGGATTCCCCAGTAGCTTGTGGATGATTTCCCAGTAGCTTGTGGAGGATTCCCCAGTAGCTTGTGGATGATTCCCCAGTAGCTTGTGGAGGATTCACCTGTAGCTTGTGGATGATTCCCCAGTAGCTTGTGGAGGATTCCCCAGTATCATCTCTCTCTCCTCTCCCCTCTCTTTTCTTCTCTCACGCTGTCTCTCTCTATTGTCGAGAACTTTTCTGTAATTAAATATGATTTCTGTTCATCTATCTTTTGTGTCTTGGTCTATATGTGTATTTATGTTTACAACAAGCAATGGGAAGTTATCAGAATATAAACGATGGGGAATAACAACATAATGTACGGGATACATTTGTACTGTAGTGAATCCGTCTCTATAGTAATGCAAGGTCTCTTTCATCATTATGTGAAACGTCAATTACCATGGAAATGCTGGGATGTGTTTTTCTATGAAAATTATGTTTAATGAGGTTTATGTACGACACGGATTACAATCATCATCCTGAATATTAAGGCTACACTTCATGTAACACACACACACACACACACACACACACACACACACACACACACACACAGACACACACACACACTCAACCATGCAAACTGTCTGGGTTATTCTTTATTTCAGACATCACACATTACAGTCTTACTCTAATCCAGACATCGTACACACACTCACTAAATCACATCCACGACCATACACATCGACCTACACAGATCTACTACACACGTCATATCTTAACTACATGTTCTAACATCTGTGGCATTGGCTCACAGGCAAACAAAAACAAACAAATGTTGTTAGAACCCGTTTCTTGAATTCTAAACATCAGACATTTGAAATCTCTATTTTTGACTGTCATAATACCTCTTATGGCAGTAACTTTACAAGCACTAATTATGGTCCATTTAGACTGAGAATAATGTCTAGTTACAGTAAGGGCTACAATAAGTATAGCCGGTTAGAATTGTAACGGTTTAAGAGATTATAGGAAAAGATCAGTCTTTATGTGGCTGAAAGAAAAGGAATATATCATCTACTATTTACAGGAAACTCCATCTACATCCTGACATGAAGTTGCGTTGAAAAAGGAAATGGGGTTGGTGAAATAATGTTCTGTCACGTGGACAAAGCAACTCAAAAGGTGTGATGATATTAATTATCAAAAATGTCGATCCGAATGTGTAAACAGTCAAGAATTATTCGCAAGGAAGGTTTTGAATATAAAAGTGGATGGAAAAACAGATCATCTATATGGTATTACTCTATATGGTATTACTCTATATGGTATTACTCTATATGGTATTACTCTATATGGTATTACTCTATATGGTATTCATCTATCAATCAATATCAATATCTATCAATATTAATCAATAATAATAATAAAAGAGTTGTTTCTGTCTAAAGAGAAGACTAACAATGGAAATACATGAACCTATAGTTCAGGGAGAAGCAATAAAAACAATACTACAGAGATACAAAATAGGTTAGAGAAAAAAACAACAAAAGAACTTGAGGAACTTATTCCAGAACGATCTAATGTAATCTATTACAAAAATAAAGCAAATGAATATGGAGAAAAATGCAACAACAACAGTACAATGAATGGGCGAGAGGGGAGGGGGAGGAGCCAAACTAACAACAACAGTACAATTAGAGGATTAGTAAATCCAAGAGCTTAAAAAACATTAAGGATTAGAAATCCAAGGTGGCCGATGACTCACGTTGTCTCACTGTCTCATTGAAGATAACTTTTCTGGACTCCTAATTATGACAAGTCTACAATATTACGTATTGGACCTTTACAAAAAACAGCTTTTACATGATCCTGTAGTTTACCTGTAAAATGGGCTGATGGTGAAGTGGACATACTTGGTATTCATTTCACAAAATATATATAAATGGTTTGAGTCCTCGATTTGACTTGTTGGGAGATCTGTCGACATCCCTTTGGGCGGGACGCTTGAGCCTGGTTGCTCGTGTGGGTCACTCCGGACGGGAGTCTGCTAGATGACTGAATGTAATGTAAATGTTGAACGGCTTCACTGCAGGTAGATTGTATGTTGTAATACTCCACAAGAAAAAAACAAAAAAAAACAAAAAAACAATTGCTACTGGTTCCGCAATGTAGTCAGCCTTTATGGCTGACACCGCAAGTCCTGGATTCCTGTTAAGTAGCAATTAGCTGCTAACCATCATGACAAATGGAGCAGACCACATGCTAGCAGTGTTAAGTAGCAATTAGCTGCTAACCATCGTGAAAATGGAGCAGACAAATGCTAGCAGTGTTAAGTAGCAATTAGCTGCTAACCATCGTGAAAATGGAGCAGACACATGCTAGCAGTGTTAAGTAGCAATTAGCTGCTAACCATCATGAAAATGGAGCAGACAAATGCTAGCAGTGTTAAGTAGCAATTAGCTGTTAGCCATCATGAAAATGGAGCAGACACATGCTAGCAGTGTTAAGTAGCAATTAGCTGCTCGCCATCATGAAAATGGAGCAGATAAATGCTAGCAGTGTTAAGTAGCAATTAGCTGCTAGCCATCATGCAAATGGAGCAGACAAATGCTAGCAGTGTTTTATCCACAGCTGGGCACAAATGTTTTTATTGTTAATCTTTTGTTTTTTTATATCCTCTTATGTTTCTTGTGTAGTAAATATTTCAGTTTTTGTTTTCATTGTTTTCTCCTGTGAAGCCCATTGTGTTCCACTCCATGTCTGAAATGTGCTGAATAAATATAGCTTGGTTAGATTTGATGTGAATTTAGGTCATGTGATTGGGAAAATATAGTTCCACAATGGGAACGGTTCTCTAACTGCGTGTGATTCTTTCCACACTGGGACCCATTGTGTGATTTTTCCCCTGTGTGTGTAATTGCGTGTTTTCTTCCCCTGTGTGTTTCCTTTTATGTGATTTTAGATCATGTGATCGTGAATATCTCTTTCCGCACAAGGTGCAATGGTAAAGCTTCTTCCCTGCATGTGTCTTCTCATGCCTCCTCATGTTATCTAACGACCTAAAGAATTTTCCACAATGGGAACAGGGGTAAGGCTTCTCTCCAGAGTGTATTTTCTTATGTTTGTTCAGGCTCCCTAAATGCAAAAAACACTTTCCACACTGGGAACAACTGTGTGGTTTTTCCCCTGTGTGTGTCCGCTCATGTGCTCTCAGGTCATGTGATCGTAAGAAACTATTTCCACACTGAGAGCAATGGTACGATTTCTCCCCGGTGTGCGTCATCTCATGCTTTCTTAAGTCTGATGATGTTGAAAATCTCTTTCCACAATTGGAGCAGTGGTAAGGCTTTTCTCCTGTGTGTTTCTTCTCGTGATCTTTCAGGTTCCCTAACTTGGTAAAATCCTTACCACACAGGGAGCAATGGTAAGGTTTCTCCCCTGTGTGTGTCCTCTCATGCGTTTTCAGGTTACCCGACAACCTAAAATTCTTTCCACAATGGGAACAGGGGTAAGGCTTCTCTCCAGAGTGTATTCTCTTATGTTTGTTCAGGTTCCCTAAATGGGAAAAAAGCTTTCCACACTGTGAGCAATTGTGAGGTTTTTCGCCTGTGTGTGTCCTCTCATGTGATTTTAGGTCATGTGATCGTGAGAATCTATTTCCACACTGGGAGCATTGGAAGTGCTTTTCTCCTGTGTGTTTCCTTTCATGCTCTTTCAGCTTCCATAACCACTTAAAACTCATATTACACTGGGAGCAGTGGTGTTGCATCGCTGGATTGGGCGTCTCAGGGTCTGGTTCCCCTGAAGGACTCTTTCTGCTGTCAGATGGAGAGTCTGGTCTCTCTCCTGCCAAAGACAAAAGGAGTATTTAGTTAAACAGAGTATTTAGTTAAACAGACAGACCTGACTGAAACCTCCATTATAAAACTGTTTTCCTATGAGGTTTAATCCAGACTAGATCCCTCATTATGAAACACAAAATGTGGATCCTGGATGCTGATTGGTTGATAGCTGTTACTTATTCACGTTAATCCCAGTTAATGGCTGTTAACAGTTCCATTTGAATTATTCCTACACATCCACTGTCCCACAGCCCTCCTGTGACGACCGTCCCACTCTGTCTGCCGTATTCTGTCTTTGTTCTTGTTTCCTTATTAGGATGCCGGTGGGCGGAGTTGGGGAGGGTCGTCAGCTACATGGGAAACACCTGGGCCAGGTGTGTCCCAGGATAAATAGACCTCTTCCACATTCATGGAAGAGACTCTCTCCATGCAGACACCATTGTAGATTGTGTTGTGGTTCTTGGTGGCCTTTTGTTTGTTTGCATTGGCACCTTTCAACACCCTGCATTATCACATTCATGCATGCAAAACACTCACTTACACTACTGATTACTGATTACACACACCATTGTATATTTTCCTTAGTTGCTTTGGTTAATAAATATATATTTTGTTACTCCTATCTCCACGTTGTCTCCCTTTGTTACGGGCTTTGAGCCGGTTCATGACACCTCCCAGAAAATTCATAAACTATTCTCCACTGTCCCACAGCCCTCCCAGGAAATTAATCAACTAATCTCCACTTAATGGCTAATTGTTGGTTTGCTACTAGAATGGTACATAATAGGTTAAGATGGGGCAAGAGTGGTACATAACATGTTAAGTTCCGTGGCCTCCAATTGCTCTTAAATACAAGTAAAACTAAATGCATGCTCTTCAACCGATCGCTACCCGCACCTACCCGCCTGTCCAACATCACTACTCTGGACGGCTCTGATTTAGAATACGTGGACAACTACAAATACTTAGGGGTCTGGTTAGACTGTAAACTCTCCTTCCAGACCCATATCAAACATCTCCAATCCAAAGTTAAATCTAGAATTGGCTTCCTATTTCGCAAACAAAGCATCCTTCACTCATGCTGCCAAACATACCCTTGTAAAACTGACCATCCTACCAATCCTCGACTTTGGCAATGTCCTTTACAAAATAGCCTCCAATACCCTACTCAACAAATTGGATGCAGTCTATCACAGTGCAATCCGTTTTGTCACCAAAGCCCCATATACTACCCACCATTGCGACCTGTACGCTCTTTGGCTGGCCCTCGCTTCATACTCGTCGCCAAACCCACTGGCTCCATGTCATCTACAAGACCCTGCTAGGTAAAGTCCCCCTTATCTCAGCTCGCTGGTCACCATAGCATCTCCCACCTGTAGCACACGCTCCAGCAGGTTTATCTCTCTAGTCACCCCCAAAACCAATTCTTTCTTTGGCCGACCTCTCCTTCCAGTTCTCTGCTGCCAATGACTGGAACGAACTACAAAAAGCACTGAAACTGGAAACAAATATCTCCCTCACTAGCTTTAAGCACCAACTGTCAGTGCAGCTCACAGATTACTGCACCTGTACATAGCCCACCTATAATTTAGCCCAAACAACTACCTCTTTCCCTACTGTATTTAATTAATTAATTTATTTTGCTCCTTTGCACCCCATTATTTTTATTTCTACTTTGCACATTCTTCCATTGCAAATCTACCATTCCAGTGTTTTACTTGCTATATTGTATTTACTTTGCCGCCATGGCCTTTTTTTGCCTTTACCTCCCTTACCTCACCTCATTTGCTCACATCATATATAGACTTGTTTATACTGTATTATTGAATGCATGTTTTTTTTGCTCCATGTGTAACTCTGTGTCGTTGTATGTGTCGAACTGCTTTGCTTTATCTTGGCCAGGTCGCAATTGTAAATGAGAACTTGTTCTCAACTTGCGTACCTTGTTAAATAAAGGTGAAATAAATAAAAAGATGGGGCTAGAATGGTACATAGGGGGTTTCCAAACAAAATCAACTGGAACCTGTTTTATACCATCATTATCAGTTAGAACCTGTTATACCATCATTATCAGTTAGAACCTGTTATACCGTCATTATCAGCTGGGTAGCCTAGTGGTTAGAGCGTTGGACTAGTAACCGGAAGGTTGTGAGTTCAAACCCCCGAGCTGACAAGGTACAAATCTGTCGTTCTGCCCCTGAACAGGCAGTTAACCCACTGTTCCCAGGCCGTCATTGAAAATAAGAATGTGTTCTTAACTGACTTGCCGAGTAAAATAAAGGTAAAAAAAAAAAAAAATCAGTTAGAACCTGTTTTATACCAATCATTATCAGTTAGAACCTGTTTTATACCAATCATTATCAGTTAGAACCTGTTTTATACCAATCATTATCAGTTAGAACCTGTTTTATACCAATCATTATCAGTTAGAACCTGTTTTATACCATCATTATCAGTTAGAACCTGTTTTATACCAATCATTATCAGTTAGAACCTGTTTTATACCAATCATTATCAGTTAGAACCTGTTTTATACCATCATTATCAGTTAGAACCTGTTTTATACCAATCATTATCAGTTAGAACCTGTTTTATACCAATCATTATCAGTTAGAACCTGTTTTATACCAATCATTATCAGTTAGAACCTGTTTTATACCAATCATTATCAGTTAGAACCTGTTTTATACCAATCATTATCAGTTAGAACCTGTTTTATACCATCATTATCAGTTAGAACCTGTTTTATACCATCATAATCAGTTAGAACCTGTTTTATACCATCATAATCAGTTAGAACCTGTTTTATACCAATCATTATCAGTTAGAACCTGTTTTATACCAATCATTATCAGTTAGAACCTGTTTTATACCAATCATTATCAGTCAGAACCTGTTTTATACCAATCATTATCAGTCAGAACCTGTTTTATACCAATCATTATCAGTTAGAACCTGTTTTATACCATCATAATCAGTTAGAACCTGTTTTATACCATCATTATCAGTTAGAACCTGTTTTACCATCATTATCAGTTAGAACCTGTTTTATACCATCATTATCAGTTAGAACCTGTTTTATACCATCATAATCAGTTAGAACCTGTTTTATACCATCATTATCAGTTAGAACCTGTTTTATACCATCATTATCAGTTAGAACCTGTTTTATACCATCATTATCAGTTAGAACCTGTTTTATACCATCATTATCAGTTAGAACCTGTTTTATACCATCATTATCAGTTAGAACCTGTTTTACCATCATTATCAGTTAGAACCTGTTTTATACCATCATAATCAGTTAGAACCTGTTTTATACCATCATTATCAGTTAGAACCTGTTTTATACCATCATAATCAGTTAGAAACTGTTTTATACCAATCATTATCAGTTAGAACCTGTTTTACCATCATTATCAGTTAGAACCTGTTTTATACCATCATTATCAGTTAGAACCTGTTTTATACCATCATTATCAGTTAGAACCTGTTTTACCATCATTATCAGTTAGAACCTGTTTTATACCAATCATTATCAGTTAGAACCTGTTTTATACCAATCATTATCAGTTAGAACCTGTTTTATACCAATCATTATCAGTTAGAACCTGTTTTATACCATCATTATCAGTTAGAACCTGTTGTATACAATCATTATCAGTTAGAACCTGTTATACCATCATTATCAGTTGGAACTTGTTGTATACCATCATTATCAGTTAGAACCTGTTTTATACCAATCATTATCAGTTAGAACCTGTTATACCATCATTATCAGTTAGAACCTGTTGTATACAATCATTATCAGTTAGAACCTGTTTTATACCATCATTATCAGTTAGAACCTGTTTTACCATCATTATCAGTTAGAACCTGTTTTATACCAATCATTATCAGTTAGAACCTGTTTTATACCAATCATTATCAGTTAGAACCTGTTTTATACCAATCATTATCAGTTAGAACCTGTTTTATACCAATCATTATCAGTTAGAACCTGTTTTATACCATCATTATCAGTTAGAACCTGTTTTATACCAATCATTATCAGTTGGAACCTGTTATACCATCATTATCAGTTGGAACTTGTTGTATACCATCATTATCAGTTAGAACCTGTTGTATACAATCATTATCAGTTAGAACCTGTTATACCATCATTATCAGTTAGAACCTGTTGTATACAATCATTATCAGTTAGAACCTGTTATACCATCATTATCAGTTGGAACTTGTTGTATACCATCATTATCAGTTAGAACCTGTTGTATACAATCATTATCAGTTAGAATCTGTTATACCATCATTATCAGTTGGAACTTGTTGTATACCATCATTATCAGTTAGAACCTGTTGTATACAATCATTATCAGTTAGAACCTGTTTTATACAATCATTATCAGTTAGAACCTGTTTTATACCATCATTATCAGTTAGAACCTGTTTTATACCATCATTATCAGTTAGAACCTGTTTTATACCATCATTATCAGTTAGAACCTGTTTTAGTTAGAACCTGACCGGTCTGTGTTACCACCATTACCAACTGGGACCTGGTCTGTGTTTACCATCATTATCAACTGGGACCTGGTCTGTGTTTACCATCATTACCAGCTGGGACCTGGTCTGTGTTTACCATCATTACCAGCTGGGACCGGTCTGTGTTTACCATCATTACCAACTGGGACCTGGTCTGTGTTTACCATCATTACCAACTGGGAACTGGTCTGTGTTTACCATCATTATCAACTGGGACCGGTCTGTGTTTACCATCATTACCAACTGGGAACTGGTCTGTGTTTACCATCATTACCAACTGGGAACTGGTCTGTGTTTACCATCATTACCAACTGGGAACTGGTCTGTGTTTACCATCATTATCAACTGGGAACTGGTCTGTGTTTACCATCATTACCAACTGGGACCTGATCTGTGTTTACCATCATTACCAACTGGGAACTGGTCTGTGTTTACCATCATTATCAACTGGGACCGGTCTGTGTTTACCGTCATTACCAACTGGGAACTGGTCTGTGTTTACCGTCATTATCAACTGGGAACTGGTCTGTGTTTACCATCATTACCAACTGGGACCGGTCTGTGTTTACCATCATTGCCAACTGGGAACTGGTCTGTGTTTACCATCATTACCAACTGGGACCTGGTCTGTGTTTACCATCATTACCAACTGGGACCGGTCTGTGTTTACCATCATTACCAACTGGGACCGGTATGTGTTTAAAATCATTACCAACTGGGACCGGTCTATGTAGGAAGGACTGGTAGCTGAACCCATAACCATAAAGGACTGGTTTATTATACAGCTGAACCCATAACCATAAAGGACTGGTTTATTATACAGCTGAACCCATAACCATAAAGGACTGGTTTATTATACAGCTGAACCCATAACCATAAAGGACTGGTTTATTATACAGCTGAACCCATAACCATAAAGGACTGGTTTATTATACAGCTGAACCCATAACCATAAAGGACTGGTTTATTATACAGCTGAACCCATAACCATAAAGGACTGGTTTATTATACAGCTGAACCCATAACCATAAAGGACTGGTTTATTATACAGCTGAACCCATAACCATAAAGGACTGGTTTATTATACAGCTGAACCCATAACCATAAAGGACTGGTTTATTATACAGCTGAACCCATAACCATAAAGGACTGGTTTATTATACAGCTGAACCCATAACCATAAAGGACTGGTTTATTATACAGCTGAACCCATAACCATAAAGGACTGGTTTATTATACAGCTGAACCCATACCCATAAAGGACTGGTTTATCCTGTACAGCTGAACCCATAACCATAAAGGACTGGTTTATTATACAGCTGAACCCATAACCATTAAGGACTGGTTTATCCTGTACATCTGAACCCATAACCATAAAGGACTGGTCTATTATACAGCTGAACCCATAACCATAAAGGACTGGTTTATTATACAGCTGAACCCATAACCATAAAGGACTGGTTTATCCTGTACAGCTGAACCCATAACCATAAAGGACTGGTTTATCCTATACAGCTGAACCCATAACCATTAAGGACTGGTTTATCCTGTATAGCTGAACCCATAACCATAAAGGACTGGTTTATCCTGTATAGCTGAACCCATAACCATTAAGGACTGGTTTATCCTATACAGCTGAACCCATAACCATAAAGGACTGGTTTATTATACAGCTGGACCCATAACCATTAAGGACTGGTTTATTATACAGCTGGACCCATAACCATTAAGGACTGGTTTATCCTATACAGCTGAACCCATAACCATAAAGGACTGGTTTATCCTATACAGCTGAACCCATAACCATAAAGGACTGGTTTATTATACAGCTGAACCCATAACCATAAAGGACTGGTTTATTATACAGCTGAACCCATAACCATTAAGGACTGGTTTATTATACAGCTGAACCCATAACCATAAAGGACTGGTTTATCCTATACAGCTGAACCCATAACCATTAAGGACTGGTTTATCCTGTATAGCTGAACCCATAACCATAAAGGACTGGTTTATCCTGTATAGCTGAACCCATAACCATTAAGGACTGGTTTATCCTATACAGCTGAACCCATAACCATAAAGGACTGGTTTATTATACAGCTGGACCCATAACCATTAAGGACTGGTTTATTATACAGCTGGACCCATAACCATTAAGGACTGGTTTATCCTATACAGCTGAACCCATAACCATAAAGGACTGGTTTATCCTATACAGCTGAACCCATAACCATAAAGGACTGGTTTATTATACAGCTGAACCCATAACCATAAAGGACTGGTTTATTATACAGCTGAACCCATAACCATTAAGGACTGGTTTATTATACAGCTGAACCCATAACCATTAAGGACTGGTTTATCCTATACAGCTGAACCCATAACCATTAAGGACTGGTTTATCCCATAAAGGAGGACCACTGTCAAAGACAAAATGTCAAAGTAGTGTCGTTCCGTGACATCAATAAATGTGAAGACTGTTATTTTATCAAATCAATTCTGTGTAATTATTATTACGTGATTAAACTAATCATTTAAACTTGAATTAACTAGGAAGTCGGGGGCACCACGGGAAAATGTTTAAAGAGACTATTTCCCAAATCGACTCCCCAGATGTTTTCATATCTTATCAAAACAATCGCTTAACGTACTGTCTCGCATCGGTTCTCATTACTGAACATTGCAAACCTCGGATATCTGCACAAACCCTCGCATAAATAATGAATCAGCGATATACAAATTGGTTTAATTATTTATTTACTAACTAACTAATCCAAGTCACAGAATAACATGAAAACACAGTCACGAGAATTTTCAATCCCAATGATGATAACTCAACTATTTTATAGCTTTGACCAAATCCCCAAGGTTTGTAAGTCCCTGGTTTAAAAATAATTCGGCAAAGTCTCTGCAAAAGGTTCATTCTTTATTCGGAGAGAGCGCTCTGAAGTCAAAAATGAGAACACAGTCATTTTATAACACACACACACACACACACACACTACTACACTCATAGTCACTATGGACAAACCAGTCACTATGGACAGACCAGTGAGCTACCAGTCACTATGGACAGACCAGTGAGCTGCCAGTCACTATGGACAGACCAGTCACTATGGACAGACCAGTGAGCTATCAGTCACTATGGACAGACCAGTGAGCTGCCAGTCACTATGGACAGACCAGTGAGCTACCAGTCACGATGGACAGACCAGTCACTATGGACAGACACGTGAGCTGCCAGTCACTATGGACAGACACGTGAGCTGCCAGTCACTATGGACAGACACGTGAGCTGCCAGTCACTATCGACAGACCAGTGAGCTGCCAGTCACTATCGACAGACCAGTGAGCTGCCAGTCACTATGGACAGACCAGTCACTATGGACAGACAAGTGAGCTGCCAGTCACTATGGACAGACACGTGAGCTGCCAGTCACTATGGACAGACACGTGAGCTGCCAGTCACTATGGACAGACACGTGAGCTGCCAGTCACTATGGACAGACACGTGAGCTGCCAGTCACTATGGACAGACACGTGAGCTGCCAGTCACTATGGACAGACCAGTCACTATGGACAGACCAGTGAACTGATAGTCACTATGGACAGACCAGTCACTATGGACAGACAAGTGAACTGATAGTCACTATGGACAGACCAGTGAGCTGCCAGTCACTATGGACAAACCAGTCACTATGGACAGACCAGTGAGCTACCAGTCACTATGGACAGACCAGTGAGCTGCCAGTCACTATGGACAGACCAGTCACTATGGACAGACCAGTGAGCTATCAGTCACTATGGACAGACACGTGAGCTGCCAGTCACTATGGACAGACACGTGAGCTGCCAGTCACTATGGACAGACACGTGAGCTGCCAGTCACTATGGACAGACCAGTCACTATGGACAGACCAGTGAACTGATAGTCACTATGGACAGACCAGTCACTATGGACAGACCAGTGAACTGATAGTCACTATGGACAGACCAGTGAGCTGCCAGTCACTATGGACAAACCAGTCACTATGGACAGACCAGTGAGCTACCAGTCACTATGGACAGACCAGTGAGCTGCCAGTCACTATGGACAGACCAGTCACTATGGACAGACCAGTGAGCTATCAGTCACTATGGACAGACCAGTGAGCTGCCAGTCACTATGGACAGACCAGTGAGCTACCAGTCACGATGGACAGACCAGTCACTATGGACAGACCAGTGAGCTGCCAGTCACTATGGACAGACCAGTGAGCTGCCAGTCACTATGGACAGACCAGTCACTATGGACAGACCAATGAGCTGCCAGTCACTATGGACAGACCAGTGAGCTGCCAGTCACTATGGACAGACCAGTGAGCTACCAGTCACTATGGACAGACCAGTCACTATGGACAGACCAGTGAGCTGCCAGTCACTATGGACAGACCAGTCACTGTGGACAGACCAGTGAGCTGCCAGTCACTATGGACAGACCAGTCACTGTGGACAGACAAGTGAGCTGCCAGTCACTATGGACAGACCAGTGAGCTGCCAGTCACTATGGACAGACCAGTCACTATGGACAGACCAGTGAGCTGCCAGTCACTATGGACAGACCAGTCACTATGGACAGACCAGTGAGCTGCCAGTCACTATGGACAGACCAGTCACTATGGACAGACCAGTGAGCTACCAGTCACTATGGACAGACCAGTGATCTGCCAGTCACTATGGACAGACCAGTGAGCTGCCAGTCACTATGGACAGACCAGTCACTATGGACAGACCAGTGAGCTGCCAGTCACTATGGACAGACCAGTGAGCTGCCAGTCACTATGGACAGACCAGTCACTATGGACAGACCAGTGAGCTATCAGTCACTATGGATAGACCAGTCACTATGGACAGACCAGTCACTATGGACAGACAAGTGAGCTGCCAGTCACTATGGACAGACCAGTCACTATGGACAGACCAGTCACTATGGACAGACAAGTGAGCTGCCAGTCACTATGGACAGACCAGTCACTATGGACAGACCAGTGAGCTGCCAGTCACTATGGACAGACAAGTGAGCTGCCAGTCACTATGGACAGACAAGTGAGCTGCCAGTCACTATGGACAGACAAGTGAGCTGCCAGTCACTATGGACAGACAAGTGAGCTGCCAGTCACTATGGACAGACAAGTGAGCTGCCAGTCACTATGGACAGACAAGTGAGCTGCCAGTCACTATGGACAGACACGTGAGCTGCCAGTCACTATGGACAGACCAGTGAGCTACCAGTCACTATGGACAGACCAGTCACTATGGACAGACCAGTGAGCTGCCAGTCACTATGGACAGACAAGTGAGCTGCCAGTCACTATGGACAGACAAGTGAGCTGCCAGTCACTATGGACAGACAAGTGAGCTGCCAGTCACTATGGACAGACAAGTGAGCTGCCAGTCACTATGGACAGACAAGTGAGCTGCCAGTCACTATGGACAGACACGTGAGCTGCCAGTCACTATGGACAGACCAGTGAGCTACCAGTCACTATGGACAGACCAGTGAGCTGCCAGTCACTATGGACAGACCAGTGAGCTGCCAGTCACTATGGACAGACAAGTGAGCTGCCAGTCACT
This sequence comes from Oncorhynchus masou masou, assembly GCF_036934945.1. Taxonomy (NCBI): domain Eukaryota; kingdom Metazoa; phylum Chordata; class Actinopteri; order Salmoniformes; family Salmonidae; genus Oncorhynchus; species Oncorhynchus masou. Next base: position 1,133,040 of record NC_088216.1, on the reverse strand, counting down.
ATGGACAGACACGTGAGCTGCCAGTCACTATGGACAGACACGTGAGCTGCCAGTCACTATGGACAGACACGTGAGCTGCCAGTCACTATCGACAGACCAGTGAGCTGCCAGTCACTATGGACAGACCAGTCACTATGGACAGACAAGTGAGCTGCCAGTCACTATGGACAGACCAGTGAGCTGCCAGTCACTATGGACAGACAAGTGAGCTGCCAGTCACTATGGACAGACACGTGAGCTGCCAGTCACTATGGACAGACACGTGAGCTGCCAGTCACTATGGACAGACACGTGAGCTGCCAGTCACTATGGACAGACACGTGAGCTGCCAGTCACTATCGACAGACCAGTGAGCTGCCAGTCACTATGGACAGACCAGTCACTATGGACAGACAAGTGAGCTGCCAGTCACTATGGACAGACACGTGAGCTGCCAGTCACTATGGACAGACCAGTGAGCTGCCAGTCACTATGGACAGACCAGTGAGCTGCCAGTCACTATGGACAGACCAGTGAGCTGCCAGTCACTATGGACAGACCAGTGAGCTGCCAGTCACTATGGACAGACCAGTGAGCTGCCAGTCACTATGGACAGACCAGTGAGCTGCCAGTCACTATGGACAGACCAGTGAGCTGCCAGTCACCATGGACAGACCAGTGAGCTGCCAGTCACCATCTGAATTAGGCCCACAGAATTAAACCAAGGAGGAGCAGCTTTGAATGTCTGGTGGCTTAACGTTGGGCCCAAGCCAGCTAACTAGCTAACCAGCTTGTTTGTGCAGAGCAGCAACATAATTAAAAAACGCATCCCACCTTTTTGTAGTTAATAAATCCAATGTGAAACGTTTAACTGTAGTGTCCTTATCTATCATAGAAAAAGTGAATCCATTCTTGTCTAATTAAACATCTCTCTCCCTGATTTATGAATCACGCTTGTAAAGTTGTCAGTAGGATTCAGGGTGGTTCCCAAACTGTGGGGCACGACCCCCCAGGGTACGAACGACCCCCCCTAGGGGCATGAGGGGTCGGTTGGGGACTAAAAGTGGTCCTTGTAAATAGAGCTGTATGGTTTGTTAAACTTTGAAATCAATGGTTTCTGTCAGGCAAACATTTTAAGTGAGTCTCAGCACAATTAAATCTAATAATACATATTTATCTTCCAGAGATGATAGTCTATAGTGTTCCATAGCGTTCCATAGTGTTCTATAGGGTTGTATAGCGTTCCATAGTGTTCTATAGGGTTCCATAGCGTTCGATGATAGTATAAAGCACTAAATAAACCTCAGTTAATGCTAAACACAGCTGCTAGAATCTGGACTAGCACTAGAACATTTGATCATATTACTCCAGTGCTAGCCTCCCTGTTAAGGCAAGGGCTGATTTCAAGGTTTTACCGCTAACCTACAAAGCATTACATGGGCTTGCTCCTACCTATCTTTCCGATTTGGTCCAGCCGTACATACCTACACGTACACTACGGTCACAAGACGCATGCCCCCTTACTGTCCCTAGAATGTCTACGCAAACAGCTGGAGGCAGGGCTTTCTCCTAGGGAGCTCCATTTTTATGGAATGGTCTGCCAATCAATGTGAGAGATGCAGACTCTGTCTCAACCTTTAAGTCTTTACTGAAGACTCGTCTCTTCAGTGGGTCATATGATTGAGTGTAGTCTGGCCCAGGGGTGTGAAGGTGAACGGAAAGGCACTGGAGCAACGAACCGTCCTTGCTGTCTCTGCCTGGCCGGTTCCCCTCTTTCCACTGGGATTCTCTGCCTCTCACCCTATTACAGGGGCTGAGTCACTGGCTTACTGGTGCTCTTTAATGCCGTCCCTAGGAGGGGTGCGTCACTTGAGTGGGTTGTGTCACTGATGTGATCTTCCTGTCCTGGTAGTGCTGCTGCTCCAGATTCAACTGTTCTGCCTGCGGCTATGGAACCCTGACCTGTTCACCGGATGTGCTACAGGTCCCAGACCTGCTGTTTTCAACTCTCTAGAGACAGCAGGAGCGGTAGAGATACTCTGAATGACCGGCTATGAAAAGCAAACTGACATTTACTCCTGAGGTGCTGACCTGTTGCACCCTCTACAACCACTGTGATTATTATTATCTGACCCTGCAGGTCATTTTGGAACATTTGAACATCTGTTATAATCTCCACCCGGCACAGCCAGAAGAGGACTGGCCACCCCTCATAGCCTGGTTCCTCTCTAGGTTTCTTCCTAGGGAGTTTTTCCTAGCCACCGTGATTCTACATCTGCATTGCTTGCTGTTTGGGGTTTTAGGCTGGGTTTCTGTCCAGCACTCAGCTGATGTAAAAAGGGCTTAATAAATACATTTGATTTGATTGATTTACGCTTTAATTGGCCGCCCCGTCAATTTGTAGCTTTCACAAAGATATTACTCACTGTTGTTAATCAGATCTCCTGTCTCTTCTTCTTCTTCCAATGTGACAGTAATCTCCCCCACTTCCTTCATTCCAAAAATGTCTTCCTCTTCTTCTTTCACTGTGACAGTCATCTCCTCTTTCTCTTCCTCCTCTTCTTTTACTGTAACATCCTCCTCTTTCACTCTGAACGCGTCTTCATCTTCTGTCAATTTAACTTCTTTCTCTTCTTCTTTCACTGTAACAGCCTCACTCTCTGTTTCTTGTTTTACTGTGACATCCTCTTCTTCCTTCTCCTCTTTCACGACAATGTTCAGCCCCAGAGTTTCTTTCTCCGTCCAGCATTTCTCCTCTTCAGAAGGTGGGGAGTCGTTTAGTGAGCTCATGGTTGGGATGTTAGCTAGTTAGCATTAGTGACAAGACTAGCACTGCTAATTTACCCAGCTAGCTAGCTGACTAAAAACAACGTAGATATTTAATGAAATGGTGTAACTAGCTAGTAGATACGACAACTGTGTTTAAAACACAGTCGCTAATATACAACGAAAGCATTTAAAGATCTGCTATGTTGGCTAGAAAGCTACCGAGGTGAATAACTCGCTGCCGTTGTTTGAAGAAGCGTCCCGTCCATTAGATAATACGTCACACCGGCAGCATTGACTGAAACAGTCACATCGCCACCAGGTGGCTGGGAGGGTAACAGTCAAGGGACATTTTTATTTTATTTTGAGACACTTAATTAGATGTTTTTTTATTTATTTTTTTTATTTATATAATATTACTATATTGAGACGTATAAAGAAGAGCATGTGTCGATTAGCGAATATCTTTAATGAGTGAGAATTTAAAACAATTTACTCCTGCACATTTAGAAAATCAAACAAACAGATAATATCCCAATGAGGTAGCTAGGTCCAAACTGCTCCTACACGGTGTAACAGTACTGAGTAGGTCCAAACTGCTCCTACACGGTGTAACAGTACTGAGTAGGTCCAAACTGCTCCGACACGGTGTAACAGTACTGAGTAGGTCCAAACTGCTCCTACACGGTGTAACAGTACTGAGTACGTCCAAACTGCTCCTACACGGTGTAACAGTACTGAGTAGGTCCAAACTGCTCCTACACGGTGTAACAGTACTGAGTAGGTCCAAACTGCTCCGACACGGTGTAACAGTACTGAGTAGGTCCAAACTGCTCCTACACGGTGTAAGAGTACTGAGTAGGTCCAAACTGCTCCGACACGGTGTAACAGTACTGAGTACGTCCAAACTGCTCCTACACGGTGTAACAGTACTGAGTAGGTCCAAACTGCTCCTACACGGTGTAACAGTACTGAGTAGGTCCAAACTGCTCCTACACGGTGTAACAGTACTGAGTAGGTCCAAACTGCTCCTACACGGTGTAACTGTGCTGAGTAGGTCCAAACTGCTTCTACACGGTGTAACAGTACTGAGCTGTGACCAGTACGGAAAAGAACTAGAACGTTCAATTAAATATTAACGGTGCTGTACTGAGCGACTAGTTGAAAAACAGGGAGGGAGTTGTGGGTTCAAAATGGACCACTGCCTTTAAACTGCATTACTCATTACCCAGGGAAAACTAACCAATGAGATGGGTCGTTCCACATTCTACCAACCCAACAGATGTTTCTACTACAGGGAATATTAACCAATGAGATGGGTCGTTCCACATTCTACCAGCCCAACAGATGTTTCTACTACAGGGAATATTAACCAATGAGGTGGGTCGTTCCACATTCTACCAGCCCAACAGATGTTTCTACTACAGGGAATATTAACCAATGAGGTGGGTTTTTCCACATTCTACCAGCCCAACAGATGTTTCTACTACAGGGAATATTAACCAATGAGGTGGGTTGTTCCACATTCTACCAGTCCAACAGATGTTTCTACTACAGGGAATATTAACCAATGAGGTGGGTTGTTCCACATTCTACCAGCCCAACAGATGTTTCTACTACAGGGAATATTAACCAATGA
>NC_088216.1:791869-828556 GCF_036934945.1 Oncorhynchus masou masou | reverse complement strand
ACATGCTGATTGGCTGCTGTGTGTTGTGTAGACATGCTGATTGGCTGCTGTGTGTTGTGTAGACATGCTGATTGGCTGCTGTGTGTTGTGTAGACATGCTGATTGGCTGCTGTGTGTTGTGTAGACATGCTGATTGGCTGCTGTGTTTGTGTAGACATGCTGATTGGCTGCTGTGTGTTGTGTTGACATGCTGATTGGCTGCTGTGTTGTGTAGACATGCTGATTGGCTGCTGTGTGTTGTGAAGACATGCTGATTGGCTGCTGTGTGTTGTTGACATGCTGATTGGCTGCTGTGTGTTGTGTTGACATGCTGATTGCCTGCTGTGTGTTGTGTAGACATGCTGACTGGCTGCTGTGTGTTGTGTAGACATGCTGATTGGCTGCTGTGTGTTGTAGACATGCTGATTGGCTGCTGTGTGTTGTGTTGACATGCTGATTGGCTGCTGTGTGTTGTGTAGACATGCTGATTGGCTGCTGTGTGTTGTGTAGACATGCTGATTGGCTGCTGTGTGTTGTGTTGACATGCTGATTGCCTGCTGTGTGTTATTGTAGACATGCTGACTGGCTGCTGTGTGTTGTGTAGACATGCTGATTGGCTGCTGTGTGTTGTGTAGACATGCTGATTGGCTGTCAGGAAGCCAGTACCCAGTTGCACAGGGCGGGGTGAGACCCAGGGTCTCGAGCTTGATGTTGGCGAGCTTGGAGGGTACTATGGTGTTGAATGCCGAGCTGTAGTCGATGAACAGCATTCTCACATAGGTATTCCTCTTGTCCAGATGGGTTAGGGCAGTGTGCAGTGTGGTTGAGATTGCATCGTCTGTGGACCTATTTGAGCGGTAAGCAAATTGGAGTGGGTCTAGGGTGTCAGGTAGGGTGGAGTTGATATGGTCCTTGACTAGTCTCTCAAAGCACTTCATGATGACGGAAGTGAGTGCTACGGGGTGGTAGTCGTTTAGCTCAGTTACCTTAGCTTTCTTGGGAACAGGAACAATGGTGGCCCTCTTGAAGCATGTGGGGACAGCAGACTGGTATAGGGATTGATTGAATATGTCCGTAAACACACCAGCCAGCTGGTCTGCGCATGCTCTGAGGGGCGCGGCTGGGGATGCCGTCTGGGCCTGCAGCCTTGCGAGGGTTAACACGTTTAAATGTTTTACTCACCTCGGCTGCAGTGAAGGAGAGACCGCATGTTTCCGTTGCAGGCCGTGTCAGTGGCACTGTATTGTCCTCAAAGCGAGCAAAAAAGTTATTTAGTCTGCCTGGGAGCAAGACATCCTGGTCCGTGACTGGGCTGGATTTCTTCCTGTAGTCCGTGATTGACTGTAGACCCTGCCACATGCCTCTTGTGTCTGAGCCGTTGAATTGAGATTGTGTTGTGTGGACATAGTGATTGGCTGCTGTGGTGTTGTGTAGACATGCAGATTGGCTGCTGTGCGTAGACATTGAGTGTACCAAAACATTAGGAACACCTTCCGAACAACCTCGATTCGTAAGGGCCTCTGAAGAAAGCGTTCCACAGGGATGCTGGCCCATGTTGACTCAATGCCTCCCAACAGTTGTGGCAAGTTGGCTGCGTGGCCTTTGGGTGGTGGACCATTCCTGATACCCAGCAGGAGGCGTGGCCTTTTGGGTGGTGGACCATTCCTGATACCCAGCAGGAGGCGTGGCCTTTTGGGTGGTGGACCATTCATGATACCCAGCGGAGGCGTGGCCTTATGGGTGGTGGACCATTCCTGATACCCAGCAGGGAGGCGTGGCCTTTGGGTGGTGGACCATTCCTGATACCCAGCAGGAGGCGTGGCCTTTGGGTGGTGGACCATTCCTGATACCCAGCAGGAGGCGTGGCCTTTTGGGTGGTGGACCATTCCTGATACCCAGCAGGAGGCGTGGCCTTTTGGGTGGTGGACCATTCCTGATACCCAGCAGGAGGCGTGGCCTTTTGGGTGGTGGACCATTCTGATACCCAGCAGGGGGCGTGGCCTTTTGGGTGGTGGACCATTCCTGATACCCAGCAGGAGCGTGGCCTTTTGGGTGGTGGACCATTCCTGATACCCAGCGGGGGACACTGAGTACGTAAAACCCAGCAGTGAACTCAAACTGCTGCGTAATATGACCATCCCCGTTCAAAAGGGACTTAAATCTTCTGTCTTCACCCACTGAATGGCACACACACACACACACAATCCTGTCTCCTCCCCTTCATCTGCACTGATCGAAGTGGATTTAACAAGTGACATCAATAAAGGAACCATATCTTTCACTTGGTCAGTCTGTCATTTTTTTTTTTAAAGAGCAGGTGTTCTTAATGTTTTGTCCACTCAGTGAATTTTTTTTGCTGTTGATTGAGAGTTGTACTGACCACTAGAGAGACTCCGTCGTGAACCAGGGAGGTGGAGGCGTACAGATGAGAATCCAGCTTCCCCACATACAGAGTGGGCCTAAAACACACAAGATAAATGACATAAAGAATGACAGGAAAAAGAGGGTTTGAAACACCGTCAATTACATTGTAATGCAACCCATTAAGAAAATGACTGTAAAAACTGTTAAAATCCCCTGTGGTTGATGAGGAATTGAACAAATTGTATGGTTATAGAGAGATGAGGCAAAAAGAATAGCAAATAAGTCTGGCTGTACAACCGATTGGCAAACATACTGCAAATTGAGAAATCATGTGACTAAACTGATTAAAAGAAGAAGAAACTAAACTATGAAACAAAGATAAATGACAGAAAGAATGATAATAAAAAGCTTTGGATAATGGCATTTTGGGGAAGAAAGGCTAACAGAACACAGAGCATGTTCTTTAATGGAAGCCTCTCCAACATAATTGAGGTAGAATCAGGAATTCCCCAGGGCAGCTGTCTAGGCCCCTTACTGGTAGAATCAGGCATTCCCCAGGGCAGCTGTCTAGGCCCCTTACTGGTAGAATCAGGCATTCACCAGGGCAGCTGTCAAGGCCCCTTACTGGTAGAATCAGGAATTCCCCAGGGCAGCTGTTTAGGCCCCTTGCAGGGAGAATTAGGCATTCCCCAGGGCAGCTGTTTAGGCCCTTACTTTACTAACGACATACCACTAGCTTTTGAGTGAAGCCAGTGTGTCTATATATGCGGATGACTCAACACTATACACGTCAGCTACTACATCGACTGAAATGACTGCAACACTTAACAAAGAGCTGCAGTTAGTTTCAGAATGGGTGGCAAGAAATGTCAGTCCTAAATAATTTAAGAACTAAAAGCATTGTATTTAGGGCAAATCATTCATGAAACCCTAAAGCTCAACTAAATCTTGTAATAAATAATGTGGAAATTGAGCAAATTGAGGTGATTAAACTACTCTTACACAAGCTGTGTGTGTGTGTCTGTGTGTGTGTGTGTGTGTGTGTGTGTGTGTGTGTGTCTTACACCAGCTGTGTGTGTGTGCTAGCCTGCTCAGTGACAAACTGGTAGCTCCACTTCATGGTGTGTGTGTGTTGGGACGAAGGTGAGGTAACGCAGCGTCTCCATGGCAACTGACAGGTGAGGGGCGTGTCTCAGAGAGTCCTGGCTGTACAGGTAAACCCCCACCACAGGTGACCCATAGTTTGCATCCACAGGACGTCACCTGGGATAGAGGAGAGGAGGGTTAGCGACAGAGAGAGAGGAGAGAGGAGGGTTAGCGACAGAGAGAGGAGAGGAGGATAAGAGACAGAGAGAGAGGAGAGGAGAGTTAGAGACAGAGAGAGAGAGAGAGGAGGGTTAGAGACAGAGAGGAGGAGACGAGGGGTTAGAGACAGAGAGAGGAGGGTTAGAGACAGAGAGATAGGAGAGGAGGGTTAGAGACAGAGGATAGGAGAGGAGGCTTAGAGACAGAGAGAGGGGAGAGGAGGGTTAGAGACAGAGAGAGGGGGGAGAGGAGGGTTAGAGACAGAGAGAGAGGAGAGGAGGGTTAGAGACAGCGAGAGGAGAGGAGGCCTGTCAAGTGTTTATTGTAGCAGGCCTGTCAGGTGTTTATTGTAACAGGCCTGTCAGGTGTTTATTGTAACAGGCCTGTCAAGTGTTTATTGTAACAGGCCTGTCAAGTGTTTATTGTAGCAGGCCTGTCAAGTGTTTATTGTAACAGGTTTTTATTGTAACAGGCCTGTCAGGTGTTTATTGTAACAGGTTTTTATTGTAACAGGCCTGTCAGGTGTTTATTGTAACAGGTGTTTATTGTAACAGGCCTGTCAGGTGTTTATTGTAAGAGGCCTGTCAGGTGTTTATTGTAGCAGGCCTGTCAGGTGTTTATTGTAACAGGCCTGTCAGGTGTTTATTGTAGCAGGCCTGTCAAGTGTTTATTGTAAGAGGCCTGTCAGGTGTTTATTGTAACAGGCCTGTCAGGTGTTTATTGTAAGAGGCCTGTCAGGTGTTTATTGTAGCAGGCCTGTCAAGTGTTTATTGTAGCAGGTGTTTATTGTAACAGGCCTGTCAGGTGTTTATTGTAAGAGGCCTGTCAGGTGTTTATTGTAGCAGGCCTGTCAAGTGTTTATTGTAGCAGGTGTTTATTGTAGCAGGTGTTTATTGTAGCAGGACTGTCAGGTGTTTATTGTAACAGGTGTTTATTGTAACAGGCCTGTCAGGTGTTTATTGTAACAGGTGTTTATTGGGAAACACATTAATTATCTGTCTGGTTGGGGAACACAGTAATTACCTGACGGTAAACGTGCCTGACTCTCTGTCTACGGTCACCACCAACCCATCCCCACTGGAGACAAGATGGGCCATCTCTGGAGAAACAACTGCATTATCATACTGTGCAGAACTAGATAAGAACATCATAGTATAATGGCGTACCTACTGTAGTACATCATAGTATACTGGCGTACCTACTGTAGTACATCATAGTATACTGGCGTACCTACTGCAGTACATCATAGTATACTGGCGTACCTACTGTAGTACATCATAGTATACTGGCGTACCTACTGTGGTACATCATAGTATACTGGCGTACCTACTGTAGTACATCATAGTATACTGGCGTACCTACTGTAGTACATCATAGTATACTGGCGTGCCTACTGTAGTACATCATAGTATACTGGTGTACCTACTGTAGTACATCATAGTATACTGGCGTACCTACTGTAGTACATCATAGTATACTGGCGTACCTACTGTAGTACATCATAGTATACTGGCGTACCTACTGCAGTACATCATAGTATACTGGCGTACCTACTGCAGTACATCATAGTATACTGGCGTACCTACTGCAGTACATCATAGTATACTGGCGTGCACCTACTGCAGTACATCATAGTATACTGGCGTACCTACTGCAGTACATCATAGTATACTGGCGTACCTACTGCAGTACATCATAGTATACTGGCGTACCTACTGCAGTACATCATAGTATACTGGCGTACCTACTGTAGTACATCATAGTATACTGGCGTACTACTGTAGTACATCATAGTATAATGGCGTACCTACTGCAGTACATCATAGTATACTGGCGTACCTACTGCAGTACATCATAGTATACTGGCGTACCTACTGTAGTACATCATAGTATACTGGCGTACCTACTGTAGTACATCATAGTATACTGGCGTACCTACTGTAGTACATCATAGTATACTGGCGTACCTACTGTAGTACATCATAGTATAATGGCGTACCTACTGCAGTACATCATAGTATACTGGCGTACCTACTGTAGTACATCATAGTATACTGGCGTACCTACTGTAGTACATCATAGTATACTAGCGTACCTACTGTAGTACATCATAGTATACTGGCGTACCTACTGTAGTACATCATAGTATACTGGCGTACCTACTGTAGTACATCATAGTATACTGGCGTACCTACTGTAGTACATCATAGTATACTGGCGTACCTACTGTAGTACATCATAGTATAATGGCGTACCTACTGTAGTACATCATAGTATAATGGCGTACCTACTGTAGTACATCATAGTATACTGGCGTACCTACTGTAGTACATCATAGTATACTGGCGTACCTACTGTAGTACATCATAGTATAATGGCGTACCTACTGTAGTACATCATAGTATAATGGCGTACCTACTGCAGTACAGTATATTATCATTGTGTACCTACTGCAGTACATTGTATTATCATTGTGTACCTACTGCAGTACATTGTATTATCATTGTGTACCTACTGCAGTACATTGTATTATCATTGTGTACCTACTGCAGTACATTGTATTATCATTGTGTACCTACTGCAGTACATTGTATTATCATTGTGTACCTACTGCAGTACATTGTATTATCATTGTGTACGTACTGTAGTCGTGTTTCTCATCGTACGGCGGGGCAGAGTAGTCGTTGTATGTTGCGTTCCACCTCAGCTCCTGTGTCTTCGTATCATACATCGTTATCATGTACTCTGGAATAGGATAGAGTATAGTACTGTAAAGTAGAGTAGAGCTGAGGACAGTAGAGCAGAACTGAGTAGAGCAGAACTGAGTTGATTAGAGTAGAACTGAGGACAGTAGAGTAGAGTAAAACTGAGTAGAGCAGAACTGAGTTGATTAGAGTAGAACTGAGGACAGTAGAGGTGAATAGAGTAGAACAGAGTAGAGTAGAGTTGAACTGAGTAGAGTAGAACTGAATAGAGTAGAACAGAGTAGAGTAGAACTGAGTATAGTAGAACAGAGTAGAGTAGAACAGAGTAGAACTAAGTAGAGTAGAGCTAAGTAGAGTAGAACTGAGTAGAGTAGAACAGAGTAGAGTAGAACAGAGTAGAGTAGAACAGAGTAGAGTAGAACAGAGTAGAGCTGAGTAGAGTAGAACTGAGTCGAGTAGAACTGAGTAGAGTAGAACTGAGTAGAGTAGAACAGAGTAGAGTAGAACAGAACAGAGTAGAACAGAACAGAGTAGAATTGACGAGTTCCCTGTCTGTCCTATGGTGTGTTGTACTCAGAATACAGTAGAATTGACTAGTTCCCTGTCTGTCCTATGGTGTGTTGTACTCAGAATACAGTAGTATTGACTAGGTACCTGTCTGTCCTATAGTGTGTTGTACTCAGAATACAGTAGTATTGACTAGGTACCTGTCTGTCCTATGTATAGCAGGACTGATGGGAGTCAGTAGTGTTGACTAGGTACCTGTCTGTCCTACGGTATGTTGTACTCAGAATACAGTAGTGTTGACTAGGTACCTGTCTGTCCTATAGTGTGTTGTCGTTAGAATACAGAAGTGTTGACTAGGTACCTGTCTGTCCTATGTATAGCAGGACTGATGGGAGTCAGTAGTGTTGACTAGGTACCTGTCTGTCCTATGTATAGCAGGACTGATGGGAGTCAGTAGTGTTGACTAGGTACCTGTCTGTCCTATGTATAGCAGGACTGATGGGAGTCAGTAGTGTTGACTAGGTACCTGTCTGTCCTATGTATAGCAGGACTGATGGGAGTCAGTAGTATTGACTAGGTACCTGTCTGTCCTATGTATAGCAGGACTGATGGGAGTCAGTAGTGTTGACTAGGTACCTGTCTGTCCTATGTATAGCAGGACTGATGGGAGTCAGTAGTGTTGACTAGGTACCTGTCTGTCCTATGTATAGCAGGACTGATGGGAGTCAGTAGTGTTGACTAGGTACCTGTCTGTCCTATGTATAGCAGGACTGATGGGAGTCAGTAGTGTTGACTAGGTACCTGTCTGTCCTATGTATAGCAGGACTGATGGGAGTCAGTAGTGTTGACTAGGTACCTGTCTGTCCTATGTATAGCAGGACTGATGGGAGTCAGTAGTGTTGACTAGGTACCTGTCTGTCCTATGTATAGCAGGACTGATGGGAGTCAGTAGTGTTGACTAGGTACCTGTCTGTCCTATGTATAGCAGGACTGATGGGAGTCAGTAGTGTTGACTAGGTACCTGTCTGTCCTATGTATAGCAGGACTGATGGGAGTCAGTAGTGTTGACTAGGTACCTGTCTGTCCTATGTATAGCAGGACTGATGGGAGTCAGTAGTGTTGACTAGGTACCTGTCTGTCCTATGTATAGCAGGACTGATGGGAGTCAGTAGTGTTGACTAGGTACCTGTCTGTCCTATGTATAGCAGGACTGATGGGAGTCAGTAGTGTTGACTAGGTACCTGTCTGTCCTATGTATAGCAGGACTGATGGGAGTCAGTAGTGTTGACTAGGTACCTGTCTGTCCTATGTATAGCAGGACTGATGGGAGTCAGTAGTGTTGACTAGGTACCTGTCTGTCCTATGTATAGCAGGACTGATGGGAGTCAGTAGTGTTGACTAGGTACCTGTCTGTCCTATGTATAGCAGGACTGATGGGAGTCAGTAGTGTTGACTAGGTACCTGTCTGTCCTATGTATAGCAGGACTGATGGGAGTCAGTAGTGTTGACTAGGTACCTGTCTGTCCTATGTATAGCAGGACTGATGGGAGTCAGTAGTATTGACTAGGTACCTGTCTGTCCTATGTATAGCAGGACTGATGGGAGTCAGTAGTGTTGACTAGGTACCTGTCTGTCCTATGTATAGCAGGACTGACGGGAGTCAGTAGTGTTGACTAGGTACCTGTCTGTCCTATGTATAGCAGGACTGATGGGAGTCAGTAGTGTTGACTAGGTACCTGTCTGTCCTATGTATAGCAGGACTGATGGGAGTCAGTAGTGTTGACTAGGTACCTGTCTGTCCTATGTATAGCAGGACTGATGGGAGTCAGTAGTGTTGACTAGGTACCTGTCTGTCCTATGTATAGCAGGACTGATGGGAGTCAGTAGTGTTGACTAGGTACCTGTCTGTCCTATGTATAGCAGGACTGATGGGAGTCAGTAGTATTGACTAGGTACCTGTCTGTCCTATGTATAGCAGGACTGATGGGAGTCAGTAGTGTTGACTAGGTACCTGTCTGTCCTATGTATAGCAGGACTGATGGGAGTCAGTAGTGTTGACTAGGTACCTGTCTGTCCTATGTATAGCAGGACTGATGGGAGTCAGTAGTGTTGACTAGGTACCTGTCTGTCCTATGTATAGCAGGACTGATGGGAGTCAGTAGTGTTGACTAGGTACCTGTCTGTCCTATGTATAGCAGGACTGATGGGAGTCAGTAGTGTTGACTAGGTACCTGTCTGTCCTATGTATAGCAGGACTGATGGGAGTCAGTAGTGTTGACTAGGTACCTGTTCTTCCTATGTATAGCAGTGGTGCATTGGGGCAGATGGAGTCAGATGATGATGTGGAGAGGCTGGTCTGTTTCTCTCCTGTCTGGGGGTCCACCACGAACCATACATCCTGCTTCTTACCTAAACAGGTGCACACACACACACACACACACACACACACACACACACACACAGACACACAGACAGACACACACACACACACACACACACACACACACAGACACGTTAACAATGATGTGACAGCCTCAACACATTACTGATGCCCTGACAACACATTACTGATGCCCTGATGGTTGTCCTGACAACACATTACTGATGCCCTGATGGTTGTCCTGACAACACATTACTGATGCCCTGATGGTTGTCCTGACAACACATTACTGATGTCCTGACAACACATTACTGATGTCCTGACAACACATTACTGATGTCCTGACAACACATTACTGATGTCCTGACGACACATTACTGATGTCCTGACAACACATTACTGATGTCCTGACAACACATTACTGATGTCCTGACAACACATTACTGATGTCCTGACAACACATTACTGATGTCCTGACGACACATTACTGATGTCCTGACGACACATTACTGATGCCCTGACAACACATTACTGATGTCCTGACAACACATTACTGATGTCCTGACGACACATTACTGATGTCCTGACAACACATTACTGATGTCCTGACGACACATTACTGATGTCCTGACAACACATTACTGATGTCCTGACGACACATTACTGATGTCCTGACAACACATTACTGATGTCCTGACAACACATTACTGATGTCCTGACGACACATTACTGATGTCCTGACGACACATTACTGATGTCCTGACAACACATTACTGATGTCCTGACGACACATTACTGATGCCCTGACAACACATTACTGATGTCCTGACAACACATTACTGATGTCCTGACAACACATTACTGATGTCCTGACAACACATTACTGATGTCCTGACAACACATTACTGATGTCCTGACAACACATTACTGATGCCCTGACAACACATTACTGATGTCCTGACGACACATTACTGATGTCCTGACAACACATTACTGATGCCCTGATGGTTGTCCTGACAACACATTACTGATGTCCTGACGACACATTACTGATGTCCTGACAACACATTACTGATGCCCTGACAACACATTACTGATGCCCTGATGGTTGTCCTGACAACACATTACTGATGTCCTGACGACACATTACTGATGCCCTGACAACACATTACTGATGCCCTGATGGTTGTCCTGACAACACATTACTGATGTCCTGACGACACATTACTGATGTCCTGACAACACATTACTGATGTCCTGACAACACATTACTGATGTCCTGACAACACATTACTGATGTCCTGACGACACATTACTGATGTCCTGACAACACATTACTGATGTCCTGACAACACATTACTGATGTCCTGACAACACATTACTGATGTCCTGACAACACATTACTGATGTCCTGACAACACATTACTGATGCCCTGACAACACATTACTGATGTCCTGACAACACATTACTGATGTCCTGACGACACATTACTGATGTCCTGACAACACATTACTGATGTCCTGACAACACATTACTGATGTCCTGACAACACATTACTGATGTCCTGACAACACATTACTGATGCCCTGACAACACATTACTGATGTCCTGACAACACATTACTGATGTCCTGACAACACATTACTGATGTCCTGACAACACATTACTGATGTCCTGACAACACATTACTGATGTCCTGACAACACATTACTGATGTCCTGACGACACATTACTGATGCCCTGACGACACATTACTGATGTCCTGACAACACATTACTGATGTCCTGACAACACATTACTGATGTCCTGACAACACATTACTGATGTCCTGACAACACATTACTGATGTCCTGACAACACATTACTGATGCCCTGACAACACATTACTGATGTCCTGACAACACATTACTGATGTCCTGACAACACATTACTGATGTCCTGACAACACATTACTGATGTCCTGACAACACATTACTGATGCCCTGACAACACATTACTGATGTCCTGACAACACATTACTGATGTCCTGACAACACATTACTGATGTCCTGACAACACATTACTGATGTCCTGACAACACATTACTGATGTCCTGACGACACATTACTGATGTCCTGACAACACATTACTGATGTCCTGACAACACATTACTGATGTCCTGACGACACATTACTGATGTCCTGACAACACATTACTGATGTCCTGACAACACATTACTGATGTCCTGACAACACATTACTGATGCCCTGACGACACATTACTGATGTCCTGACAACACATTACTGATGTCCTGACAACACATTACTGATGTCCTGACAACACATTACTGATGTCCTGACAACACATTACTGATGTCCTGACAACACATTACTGATGTCCTGACAACACATTACTGATGTCCTGATGGTTGTCCTGACGACACATTACTGATGTCCTGACGACACATTACTGATGTCCTGACAACACATTACTGATGTCCTGACAACACATTACTGATGTCCTGACAACACATTACTGATGTCCTGACAACACATTACTGATGTCCTGACAACACATTACTGATGTCCTGACAACACATTACTGATGTCCTGATGGTTGTCCTGACGACACATTACTGATGTCCTGACGACACATTACTGATGTCCTGACAACACATTACTGATGTCCTGACAACACATTACTGATGTCCTGACAACACATTACTGATGTCCTGACGACACATTACTGATGTCCTGACAACACATTACTGATGCCCTGACAACACATTACTGATGTCCTGACAACACATTACTGATGCCCTGACAACACATTACTGATGCCCTGACAACACATTACTGATGTCCTGACAACACATTACTGATGTCCTGACAACACATTACTGATGTCCTGACAACACATTACTGATGTCCTGACAACACATTACTGATGTCCTGACAACACATTACTGATGTCCTGACAACACATTACTGATGCCCTGACAACACATTACTGATGTCCTGATGGTTGTCCTGACGACACATTACTGATGTCCTGATGGTTGTCCTGACAACACATTACTGATGTCCTGACAACACATTACTGATGTCCTGATGGTTGTCCTGACAACACATTACTGATGTCCTGACAACACATTACTGATGTCCTGACAACACATTACTGATGTCCTGACAACACATTACTGATGTCCTGACGACACATTACTGATGTCCTGACAACACATTACTGATGTCCTGACAACACATTACTGATGTCCTGACAACAC
This sequence comes from Oncorhynchus masou masou, assembly GCF_036934945.1. NCBI lineage: Eukaryota > Metazoa > Chordata > Actinopteri > Salmoniformes > Salmonidae > Oncorhynchus > Oncorhynchus masou. Next base: position 816,053 of record NC_088216.1, on the reverse strand, counting down.
ATTACTGATGTCCTGACAACACATTACTGATGTCCTGACAACACATTACTGATGTCCTGACAACACATTACTGATGTCCTGACAACACATTACTGATGCCCTGACAACACATTACTGATGCCCTGACAACACATTACTGATGTCCTGACAACACATTACTGATGTCCTGACAACACATTACTGATGTCCTGACAACACATTACTGATGTCCTGACAACACATTACTGATGTCCTGACAACACATTACTGATGTCCTGACGACACATTACTGATGTCCTGACGACACATTACTGATGTCCTGACAACACATTACTGATGCCCTGACGACACATTACTGATGCCCTGACGACACATTACTGATGTCCTGACAACACATTACTGATGTCCTGACAACACATTACTGATGTCCTGACAACACATTACTGATGTCCTGATGGTTGTCCTGACAACACATTACTGATGTCCTGACAACACATTACTGATGTCCTGACAACACATTACTGATGTCCTGACAACACATTACTGATGTCCTGACAACACATTACTGATGTCCTGACAACACATTACTGATGTCCTGACAACACATTACTGATGTCCTGACAACACATTACTGATGTCCTGACAACACATTACTGATGCCCTGACAACACATTACTGATGCCCTGACAACACATTACTGATGTCCTGACAACACATTACTGATGTCCTGACGACACATTACTGATGTCCTGACGACACATTACTGATGCCCTGACGACACATTACTGATGCCCTGACAACACATTACTGATGTCCTGACAACACATTACTGATGTCCTGACAACACATTACTGATGTCCTGACAACACATTACTGATGCCCTGACAACACATTACTGATGCCCTGACGACACATTACTGATGTCCTGACGACACATTACTGATGTCCTGACAACACATTACTGATGTCCTGACGACACATTACTGATGTCCTGACAACACATTACTGATGTCCTGACAACACATTACTGATGTCCTGACAACACATTACTGATGTCCTGACAACACATTACTGATGTCCTGACAACACATTACTGATGCCCTGACGACACATTACTGATGTCCTGATGGTTGTCCTGACAACACATTACTGATGCCCTGACAACACATTACTGATGTCCTGACAACACATTACTGATGTCCTGACAACACATTACTGATGCCCTGACAACACATTACTGATGCCCTGACAACACATTACTGATGTCCTGACAACACATTACTGATGTCCTGACAACACATTACTGATGTCCTGACAACACATTACTGATGTCCTGACAACACATTACTGATGTCCTGACAACACATTACTGATGTCCTGACAACACATTACTGATGTCCTGACAACACATTACTGATGTCCTGACAACACATTACTGATGTCCAACACATTACTGATGTCCTGACGACACATTACTGATGTCCTGACAACACATTACTGATGTCCTGACAACACATTACTGATGTCCTGACAACACATTACTGATGTCCAACACATTACTGATGTCCTGGCAACACATTACTGATGTCCTGACAACACATTACTGATGTCCTGACAACACATTACTGATGTCCTGAAAACACATTACTGATGTCCTGATGGTTGTCCTGACAACACATTACTGATGTCCTGACAACACATTACTGATGTCCTGACGACACATTACTGATGTCCTGATGGTTGTCCTGACAACACATTACTGATGTCCTGACAACACATTACTGATGTCCTGACAACACATTACTGATGCCCTGACAACACATTACTGTTGTCCTGACAACACATTACTGATGTCCAACACATTACTGATGCCCTGACAACACATTACTGATGTCCAACACATTACTGATGTCCTGACAACACATTACTGATGTCCAACACATTACTGATGTCCTGACAACACATTACTGATGTCCTGACAACACATTACTGATGTCCTGACAACACATTACTGATGCCCTGACAACACATTACTGATGCCCTGACAACACATTACTGATGTCCTGACGACACATTACTGATGTCCTGACAACACATTACTGATGTCCTGACAACACATTACTGATGTCCTGACGACACATTACTGATGCCCTGACAACACATTACTGATGTCCTGACGACACATTACTGATGCCCTGACGACACATTACTGATGTCCTGACAACACATTACTGATGTCCTGATGGTTGTCCTGACAACACATTACTGATGTCCTGACAACACATTACTGATGTCCTGATGGTTGTCCTGACAACACATTACTGATGTCCTGACAACACATTACTGATGTCCTGACAACACATTACTGATGTCCTGACGACACATTACTGATGTCCTGACGACACATTACTGATGTCCTGACGACACATTACTGATGTCCTGACGACACATTACTGATGTCCTGACAACACATTACTGATGTCCTGACAACACATTACTGATGTCCTGACAACACATTACTGATGTCCTGACAACACATTACTGATGTCCTGACAACACATTACTGATGCCCTGACAACACATTACTGATGCCCTGACAACACATTACTGATGTCCTGACAACACATTACTGATGTCCTGACAACACATTACTGATGTCCTGACAACACATTACTGATGTCCTGACAACACATTACTGATGTCCTGACAACACATTACTGATGTCCTGACAACACATTACTGATGTCCTGACAACACATTACTGATGCCCTGACGACACATTACTGATGTCCTGACGACACATTACTGATGTCCTGACAACACATTACTGATGTCCTGATGGTTGTCCTGACAACACATTACTGATGTCCTGACAACACATTACTGATGTCCTGACAACACATTACTGATGTCCTGACAACACATTACTGATGTCCTGACAACACATTACTGATGTCCTGACAACACATTACTGATGTCCTGACAACACATTACTGATGTCCTGACAACACATTACTGATGTCCTGACAACACATTACTGATGTCCTGACAACACATTACTGATGCCCTGACAACACATTACTGATGTCCTGACAACACATTACTGATGTCCTGACAACACATTACTGATGTCCTGACGACACATTACTGATGCCCTGACGACACATTACTGATGTCCTGACAACACATTACTGATGTCCTGACAACACATTACTGATGTCCTGACAACACATTACTGATGCCCTGACAACACATTACTGATGCCCTGACAACACATTACTGATGTCCTGACGACACATTACTGATGTCCTGACGACACATTACTGATGTCCTGACGACACATTACTGATGTCCTGACAACACATTACTGATGTCCTGACAACACATTACTGATGTCCTGACAACACATTACTGATGTCCTGACAACACATTACTGATGTCCTGACAACACATTACTGATGCCCTGACGACACATTACTGATGTCCTGATGGTTGTCCTGACAACACATTACTGATGCCCTGACAACACATTACTGATGTCCTGACAACACATTACTGATGTCCTGACAACACATTACTGATGCCCTGACAACACATTACTGATGCCCTGACAACACATTACTGATGTCCTGACAACACATTACTGATGTCCTGACAACACATTACTGATGTCCTGACAACACATTACTGATGTCCTGACAACACATTACTGATGTCCTGACAACACATTACTGATGTCCTGACAACACATTACTGATGTCCTGACAACACATTACTGATGTCCAACACATTACTGATGTCCTGACGACACATTACTGATGTCCTGACAACACATTACTGATGTCCTGACAACACATTACTGATGTCCTGACAACACATTACTGATGTCCTGACAACACATTACTGATGTCCAACACATTACTGATGTCCTGGCAACACATTACTGATGTCCTGACAACACATTACTGATGTCCTGACAACACATTACTGATGTCCTGACAACACATTACTGATGTCCTGACGACACATTACTGATGTCCTGACAACACATTACTGATGTCCTGACAACACATTACTGATGTCCTGACAACACATTACTGATGTCCTGACAACACATTACTGATGTCCTGACAACACATTACTGATGCCCTGACGACACATTACTGATGTCCTGATGGTTGTCCTGACAACACATTACTGATGCCCTGACAACACATTACTGATGTCCTGACAACACATTACTGATGTCCTGACAACACATTACTGATGCCCTGACAACACATTACTGATGCCCTGACAACACATTACTGATGTCCTGACAACACATTACTGATGTCCTGACAACACATTACTGATGTCCTGACAACACATTACTGATGTCCTGACAACACATTACTGATGTCCTGACAACACATTACTGATGTCCTGACAACACATTACTGATGTCCTGACAACACATTACTGATGTCCAACACATTACTGATGTCCTGACGACACATTACTGATGTCCTGACAACACATTACTGATGTCCTGACAACACATTACTGATGTCCTGACAACACATTACTGATGTCCAACACATTACTGATGTCCTGGCAACACATTACTGATGTCCTGACAACACATTACTGATGTCCTGACAACACATTACTGATGTCCTGAAAACACATTACTGATGTCCTGATGGTTGTCCTGACAACACATTACTGATGTCCTGACAACACATTACTGATGTCCTGACGACACATTACTGATGTCCTGATGGTTGTCCTGACAACACATTACTGATGTCCTGACAACACATTACTGATGTCCTGACAACACATTACTGATGCCCTGACAACACATTACTGTTGTCCTGACAACACATTACTGATGTCCAACACATTACTGATGCCCTGACAACACATTACTGATGTCCAACACATTACTGATGTCCTGACAACACATTACTGATGTCCAACACATTACTGATGTCCTGACAACACATTACTGATGTCCTGACAACACATTACTGATGTCCTGACAACACATTACTGATGTCCTGACAACACATTACTGATGTCCTGACAACACATTACTGATGTCCTGACAACACATTACTGATGCCCTGACAACACATTACTGATGCCCTGACAACACATTACTGATGTCCTGACGACACATTACTGATGTCCTGACAACACATTACTGATGTCCTGACAACACATTACTGATGTCCTGACGACACATTACTGATGCCCTGACAACACATTACTGATGTCCTGACGACACATTACTGATGCCCTGACGACACATTACTGATGTCCTGACAACACATTACTGATGTCCTGACAACACATTACTGATGTCCTGACAACACATTACTGATGTCCTGACAACACATTACTGATGTCCTGACAACACATTACTGATGTCCTGACAACACATTACTGATGTCCTGACAACACATTACTGATGCCCTGACAACACATTACTGATGTCCTGACAACACATTACTGATGACCTGACAACACATTACTGATGTCCTGACAACACATTACTGATGTCCTGACAACACATTACTGATGTCCTGATGGTTGTCCTGACAACACATTACTGATGTCCTGACAACACATTACTGATGTCCTGACAACACATTACTGATGTCCTGATGGTTGTCCTGACAACACATTACTGATGTCCTGACAACACATTACTGATGTCCTGACGACACATTACTGATGTCCTGACAACACATTACTGATGTCCTGACAACACATTACTGATGTCCTGACAACACATTACTGATGTCCTGACAACACATTACTGATGCCCTGACAACACATTACTGATGCCCTGACAACACATTACTGATGTCCTGACAACACATTACTGATGTCCTGACAACACATTACTGATGTCCTGACAACACATTACTGATGTCCTGACAACACATTACTGATGTCCTGACAACACATTACTGATGCCCTGATGGTTGTCCTGACAACACATTACTGATGTCCTGATGGTTGTCCTGACAACACATTACTGATGTCCTGATGGTTGTCCTGACAACACATTACTGATGTCCTGATGGTTGTCCTGACAACACATTACTGATGCCCTGATGGTTGTCCTGACAACACATTACTGATGTCCTGATGGTTGTCCTGACAACACATTACTGATGTCCTGACGACACATTACTGATGTCCTGACAACACATTACTGATGTCCTGACAACACATTACTGTTGTCCTGACAACACATTACTGATGTCCTGACAACACATTACTGATGTCCTGACAACACATTACTGATGCCCTGATGGTTGTCCTGACGACACATTACTGATGTCCTGACAACACATTACTGATGTCCTGACAACACATTACTGATGTCCTGACGACACATTACTGATGTCCTGACAACACATTACTGATGTCCTGACAACACATTACTGATGCCCTGATGGTTGTCCTGACGACACATTACTGATGTCCTGACAACACATTACTGATGTCCTGACAACACATTACTGATGTCCTGACAACACATTACTGATGTCCTGACAACACATTACTGATGTCCTGACAACACATTACTGATGTCCTGACAACACATTACTGATGTCCTGACAACACATTACTGATGTCCTGACAACACATTACTGATGTCCTGACAACACATTACTGATGTCCTGACAACACATTACTGATGTCCTGATGGTTGTCCTGACAACACATTACTGATGTCCTGACGACACATTACTGATGTCCTGACAACACATTACTGATGTCCTGACAACACATTACTGATGTCCTGACGACACATTACTGATGTCCTGACGACACATTACTGATGTCCTGACGACACATTACTGATGTCCTGACAACACATTACTGATGTCCTGACAACACATTACTGATGTCCTGACAACACATTACTGATGTCCTGACAACACATTACTGATGTCCTGACGACACATTACTGATGTCCTGACAACACATTACTGATGTCCTGACAACACATTACTGATGCCCTGACAACACATTACTGATGTCCTGACGACACATTACTGATGCCCTGACAACACATTACTGATGTCCTGACAACACATTACTGATGTCCTGACAACACATTACTGATGTCCAACACATTACTGATGTCCTGACAACACATTACTGATGCCCTGACGACACATTACTGATGTCCTGACGACACATTACTGATGCCCTGACAACACATTACTGATGCCCTGACGACACATTACTGATGTCCTGACAACACATTACTGATGTCCTGACAACACATTACTGATGACCTGACAACACATTACTGATGACCTGACAACACATTACTGATGACCTGACAACACATTACTGATGTCCTGACGACACATTACTGATGTCCTGACGACACATTACTGATGTCCTGACGACACATTACTGATGTCCTGACAACACATTACTGATGTCCTGACAACACATTACTGATGTCCTGACAACACATTACTGATGTCCTGACAACACATTACTGTTGTCCTGACAACACATTACTGATGTCCTGACAACACATTACTGATGCCCTGACAACACATTACTGATGTCCTGACGACACATTACTGATGTCCTGACGACACATTACTGATGTCCTGACGACACATTACTGATGTCCTGACGACACATTACTGATGTCCTGACAACACATTACTGATGTCCTGACGACACATTACTGATGTCCTGACGACACATTACTGATGCCCTGACGACACATTACTGATGTCCTGACGACACATTACTGATGTCCTGACGACACATTACTGATGTCCTGACAACACATTACTGATGTCCTGACAACACATTACTGATGTCCTGACAACACATTACTGATGTCCTGACAACACATTACTGATGTCCTGATGGTTGTCCTGACAACACATTACTGATGTCCTGACGACACATTACTGATGTCCTGACAACACATTACTGATGTCCTGGCAACACATTACTGATGTCCTGACGACACATTACTGATGTCCTGACAACACATTACTGATGTCCTGACAACACATTACTGATGTCCTGACAACACATTACTGATGTCCTGACAACACATTACTGATGCCCTGACAACACATTACTGATGTCCAACACATTACTGATGTCCTGACAACACATTACTGATGTCCTGACAACACATTACTGATGTCCTGACAACACATTACTGATGTCCTGACGACACATTACTGATGTCCTGACAACACATTACTGATGTCCTGACAACACATTACTGATGTCCTGACAACACATTACTGATGTCCTGACAACACATTACTGATGTCCTGACGACACATTACTGATGTCCTGACAACACATTACTGATGTCCTGACAACACATTACTGATGTCCTGACGACACATTACTGATGTCCTGACAACACATTACTGATGTCCTCACAACACATTACTGATGTCCTGACGACACATTACTGATGTCCTGACAACACATTACTGATGTCCTGACAACACATTACTGATGTCCTGACGACACATTACTGATGCCCTGACGACACATTACTGATGTCCTGACGACACATTACTGATGTCCTGACGACACATTACTGATGACCTGACAACACATTACTGATGTCCTGACAACACATTACTGATGTCCTGACAACACATTACTGATGTCCTGACAACACATTACTGATGTCCTGACAACACATTACTGATGTCCTGACAACACATTACTGATGTCCTGATGGTTGTCCTGACAACACATTACTGATGTCCTGACGACACATTACTGATGTCCTGACAACACATTACTGATGTCCTGGCAACACATTACTGATGTCCTGACGACACATTACTGATGTCCTGACAACACATTACTGATGTCCTGACAACACATTACTGATGTCCTGACAACACATTACTGATGCCCTGACAACACATTACTGATGTCCAACACATTACTGATGTCCTGACAACACATTACTGATGTCCTGACAACACATTACTGATGTCCTGACAACACATTACTGATGTCCTGACAACACATTACTGATGTCCTGACGACACATTACTGATGTCCTGACAACACATTACTGATGTCCTGACAACACATTACTGATGTCCTGACGACACATTACTGATGTCCTGACAACACATTACTGATGTCCTGACAACACATTACTGATGTCCTGACGACACATTACTGATGTCCTGACGACACATTACTGATGTCCTGACGACACATTACTGATGTCCTGACGACACATTACTGATGTCCTGACAACACATTACTGATGTCCTGACAACACATTACTGATGTCCTGACAACACATTACTGATGTCCTGACAACACATTACTGATGCCCTGACAACACATTACTGATGTCCTGACAACACATTACTGATGTCCTGACAACACATTACTGATGCCCTGACAACACATTACTGATGCCCTGACAACACATTACTGATGTCCTGACAACACATTACTGATGTCCTGACAACACATTACTGATGTCCTGACGACACATTACTGATGTCCTGACGACACATTACTGATGTCCTGACAACACATTACTGATGTCCTGACAACACATTACTGATGCCCTGACAACACATTACTGATGTCCTGACAACACATTACTGATGCCCTGACGACACATTACTGATGTCCTGACAACACATTACTGATGTCCTGACGACACATTACTGATGTCCTGACGACACATTACTGATGTCCTGACAACACATTACTGATGTCCTGATGGTTGTCCTGACAACACATTACTGATGTCCTGACGACACATTACTGATGTCCTGACAACACATTACTGATGTCCTGACAACACATTACTGATGTCCTGGCAACACATTACTGATGTCCTGACGACACATTACTGATGTCCTGACAACACATTACTGATGTCCTGACAACACATTACTGATGTCCTGACGACACATTACTGATGTCCTGACGACACATTACTGATGCCCTGACTACACATTACTGATGCCCTGACGACACATTACTGATGTCCTGACAACACATTACTGATGTCCTGACAACACATTACTGATGTCCTGACAACACATTACTGATGTCCTGACAACACATTACTGATGTCCTGACAACACATTACTGATGTCCTGACAACACATTACTGATGTCCTGACAACACATTACTGATGTCCTGACAACACATTACTGATGTCCTGACAACACATTACTGATGCCCTGACAACACATTACTGATGTCCTGACAACACATTACTGATGTCCTGACAACACATTACTGATGTCCTGACAACACATTACTGATGTCCTGACGACACATTACTGATGTCCTGACGACACATTACTGATGTCCTGACGACACATTACTGATGCCCTGACGACACATTACTGATGTCCTGACAACACATTACTGATGTCCTGACAACACATTACTGATGTCCAGACAACACATAACAGATTTACTGACGACACATTACTGATGCCCTGACGACACATTACTGATGCCCTGACAACACATTACTGATGTCCTGACAACACATTACTGATGTCCTGACAACACATTACTGATGTCCTGACAACACATTACTGATGTCCTGACAACACATTACTGATGTCCTGACAACACATTACTGATGTCCTGACGACACATTACTGATGTCCTGACAACACATTACTGATGTCCTGACAACACATTACTGATGTCCTGACGACACATTACTGATGTCCTGACAACACATTACTGATGTCCTGACGACACATTACTGATGTCCTGACGACACATTACTGATGTCCTGACGACATTACTGATGTCCTGACGACACATTACTGATGTCCTGACGACACATTACTGATGTCCTGACAACACATTACTGATGTCCTGACAACACATTACTGATGTCCTGACAACACATTACTGATGTCCTGACAACACATTACTGATGCCCTGACAACACATTACTGATGTCCTGACAACACATTACTGATGTCCTGACAACACATTACTGATGCCCTGACAACACATTACTGATGCCCTGACAACACATTACTGATGTCCTGACAACACATTACTGATGTCCTGACGACACATTACTGATGTCCTGACGACACATTACTGATGTCCTGACGACACATTACTGATGTCCTGACAACACATTACTGATGTCCTGACAACACATTACTGATGCCCTGACAACACATTACTGATGTCCTGACAACACATTACTGATGCCCTGACGACACATTACTGATGCCCTGACAACACATTACTGATGTCCTGACGACACATTACTGATGTCCTGACGACACATTACTGATGTCCTGACAACACATTACTGATGTCCTGATGGTTGTCCTGACAACACATTACTGATGTCCTGACGACACATTACTGATGTCCTGACAACACATTACTGATGTCCTGGCAACACATTACTGATGTCCTGACGACACATTACTGATGTCCTGACAACACATTACTGATGTCCTGACAACACATTACTGATGTCCTGACGACACATTACTGATGTCCTGACGACACATTACTGATGCCCTGACGACACATTACTGATGCCCTGACGACACATTACTGATGTCCTGACAACACATTACTGATGTCCTGACAACACATTACTGATGTCCTGACAACACATTACTGATGTCCTGACAACACATTACTGATGTCCTGACAACACATTACTGATGTCCTGACAACACATTACTGATGTCCTGACAACACATTACTGATGTCCTGACAACACATTACTGATGTCCTGACAACACATTACTGATGCCCTGACAACACATTACTGATGTCCTGACAACACATTACTGATGTCCTGACAACACATTACTGATGTCCTGACAACACATTACTGATGTCCTGACGACACATTACTGATGTCCTGACGACACATTACTGATGTCCTGACGACACATTACTGATGCCCTGACAACACATTACTGATGTCCTGACAACACATTACTGATGTCCTGACAACACATTACTGATGTCCTGACAACACATTACTGATGTCCTGACAACACATTACTGATGCCCTGACGACACATTACTGATGCCCTGACAACACATTACTGATGTCCTGACAACACATTACTGATGTCCTGACAACACATTACTGATGTCCTGACAACACATTACTGATGTCCTGACAACACATTACTGATGCCCTGACAACACATTACTGATGTCCTGACAACACATTACTGATGTCCTGATGGTTGTCCTGACGACACATTACTGATGTCCTGGCAACACATTACTGATGTCCTGACGACACATTACTGATGTCCTGACAACACATTACTGATGTCCTGACAACACATTACTGATGCCCTGACAACACATTACTGATGCCCTGACAACACATTACTGATGTCCTGACAACACATTACTGATGCCCTGACAACACATTACTGATGTCCTGACGACACATTACTGATGTCCTGACAACACATTACTGATGTCCTGACAACACATTACTGATGTCCTGACAACACATTACTGATGTCCTGACAACACATTACTGATGTCCTGACAACACATTACTGATGTCCTGACAACACATTACTGATGTCCTGACAACACATTACTGATGTCCTGACAACACATTACTGATGTCCTGACAACACATTACTGATGTCCTGACGACACATTACTGATGCCCTGACAACACATTACTGATGTCCTGACAACACATTACTGATGTCCTGACAACACATTACTGATGTCCTGACAACACATTACTGATGTCCTGACAACACATTACTGATGTCCTGACAACACATTACTGATGTCCTGATGGTTGTCCTGACAACACATTACTGATGTCCTGACAACACATTACTGATGTCCTGATGGTTGTCCTGACAACACATTACTGATGTCCTGACAACACATTACTGATGTCCTGACAACACATTACTGATGTCCTGATGGTTGTCCTGACAACACATTACTGATGTCCTGACAACACATTACTGATGTCCTGATGGTTGTCCTGACAACACATTACTGATGTCCTGACAACACATTACTGATGTCCTGACAACACATTACTGATGTCCTGACGACACATTACTGATGTCCTGACAACACATTACTGATGCCCTGACGACACATTACTGATGTCCTGACGACACATTACTGATGTCCTGATGGTTGTCCTGACAACAAGGTAATGATGTCCTGACAACACATTACTGATGTCCTGACAACACATTACTGATGTCCTGATGGTTGTCCTGACAACACATTACTGATGTCCTGACAACACATTACTGATGTCCTGACAACACATTACTGATGTCCAACACATTACTGATGTCCTGACAACACATTACTGATGTCCTGACAACACATTACTGATGTCCTGACAACACATTACTGATGTCCTGACAACACATTACTGATGTCCTGACAACACATTACTGATGTCCTGACAACACATTACTGATGTCCTGACAACACATTACTGATGTCCTGACAACACATTACTGATGTCCTGACAACACATTACTGATGCCCTGACGACACATTACTGATGTCCTGACAACACATTACTGATGTCCTGACAACACATTACTGATGTCCTGACAACACATTACTGATGCCCTGACAACACATTACTGATGTCCTGACAACACATTACTGATGTCCTGACAACACATTACTGATGTCCTGACAACACATTACTGATGTCCTGACAACACATTACTGATGTCCTGACAACACATTACTGATGTCCTGACGACACATTACTGATGTCCTGACGACACATTACTGATGCCCTGACGACACATTACTGATGTCCTGACGACACATTACTGATGTCCTGACAACACATTACTGATGTCCTGACAACACATTACTGATGCCCTGACGACACATTACTGATGTCCTGACAACACATTACTGATGTCCTGACAACACATTACTGATGTCCTGACAACACATTACTGATGTCCTGACAACACATTACTGATGTCCTGACGACACATTACTGATGTCCTGACAACACATTACTGATGTCCTGACGACACATTACTGATGTCCTGACAACACATTACTGATGTCCTGACAACACATTACTGATGTCCTGACAACACATTACTGATGTCCTGACAACACATTACTGATGTCCTGACGACACATTACTGATGTCCTGACAATACATTACTGATGCCCTGACGACACATTACTGATGTCCTGACAACACATTACTGATGTCCTGACGACACATTACTGATGCCCTGACGACACATTACTGATGCCCTGACGACACATTACTGATGTCCTGATGGTTGTCCTGACAACACATTACTGATGTCCTGACAACACATTACTGATGTCCTGACAACACATTACTGATGCCCTGACAACACATTACTGATGTCCTGACAACACATTACTGATGCCCTGACAACACATTACTGATGTCCTGACAACACATTACTGATGTCCTGACAACACATTACTGATGTCCTGACAACACATTACTGATGTCCTGACAACACATTACTGATGCCCTGACAACACATTACTGATGTCCTGACAACACATTACTGATGTCCTGACAACACATTACTGATGTCCTGATGGTTGTCCTGACGACACATTACTGATGTCCTGGCAACACATTACTGATGTCCTGACGACACATTACTGATGTCCTGACAACACATTACTGATGTCCTGACAACACATTACTGATGCCCTGACAACACATTACTGATGCCCTGACAACACATTACTGATGTCCTGACAACACATTACTGATGCCCTGACAACACATTACTGATGTCCTGACGACACATTACTGATGTCCTGACAACACATTACTGATGTCCTGACAACACATTACTGATGTCCTGACAACACATTACTGATGTCCTGACAACACATTACTGATGTCCTGACAACACATTACTGATGTCCTGACAACACATTACTGATGTCCTGACAACACATTACTGATGTCCTGACGACACATTACTGATGTCCTGACGACACATTACTGATGTCCTGACGACACATTACTGATGTCCTGACGACACATTACTGATGCCCTGACAACACATTACTGATGTCCTGACAACACATTACTGATGTCCTGACAACACATTACTGATGTCCTGACAACACATTACTGATGTCCTGACAACACATTACTGATGTCCTGACAACACATTACTGATGTCCTGATGGTTGTCCTGACAACACATTACTGATGTCCTGACAACACATTACTGATGTCCTGATGGTTGTCCTGACAACACATTACTGATGTCCTGACAACACATTACTGATGTCCTGACAACACATTACTGATGTCCTGATGGTTGTCCTGACAACACATTACTGATGTCCTGACAACACATTACTGATGTCCTGATGGTTGTCCTGACAACACATTACTGATGTCCTGACAACACATTACTGATGTCCTGACAACACATTACTGATGTCCTGACGACACATTACTGATGTCCTGACAACACATTACTGATGCCCTGACGACACATTACTGATGTCCTGACGACACATTACTGATGTCCTGATGGTTGTCCTGACAACAAGGTAATGATGTCCTGACAACACATTACTGATGTCCTGACAACACATTACTGATGTCCTGATGGTTGTCCTGACAACACATTACTGATGTCCTGACAACACATTACTGATGTCCTGACAACACATTACTGATGTCCAACACATTACTGATGTCCTGACAACACATTACTGATGTCCTGACAACACATTACTGATGCCCTGACAACACATTACTGATGTCCTGACAACACATTACTGATGTCCTGACAACACATTACTGATGTCCTGACAACACATTACTGATGTCCTGACAACACATTACTGATGTCCTGACAACACATTACTGATGTCCTGACAACACATTACTGATGTCCTGACAACACATTACTGATGTCCTGACAACACATTACTGATGTCCTGACGACACATTACTGATGCCCTGACGACACATTACTGATGTCCTGACAACACATTACTGATGTCCTGACAACACATTACTGATGTCCTGACAACACATTACTGATGCCCTGACAACACATTACTGATGTCCTGACAACACATTACTGATGTCCTGACAACACATTACTGATGTCCTGACAACACATTACTGATGTCCTGACAACACATTACTGATGTCCTGACGACACATTACTGATGTCCTGACGACACATTACTGATGCCCTGACAACACATTACTGATGTCCTGACGACACATTACTGATGTCCTGACAACACATTACTGATGTCCTGACAACACATTACTGATGCCCTGACGACACATTACTGATGCCCTGACAACACATTACTGATGTCCTGACAACACATTACTGATGTCCTGACAACACATTACTGATGTCCTGACAACACATTACTGATGTCCTGACGACACATTACTGATGTCCTGACAACACATTACTGATGTCCTGACAACACATTACTGATGTCCTGACGACACATTACTGATGTCCTGACAACACATTACTGATGTCCTGACAACACATTACTGATGTCCTGACAACACATTACTGATGTCCTGACAACACATTACTGATGTCCTGACGACACATTACTGATGTCCTGACAACACATTACTGATGCCCTGACAACACATTACTGATGTCCTGACAACACATTACTGATGTCCTGACAACACATTACTGATGTCCTGACAACACATTACTGATGCCCTGACAACACATTACTGATGCCCTGACAACACATTACTGATGTCCTGACAACACATTACTGATGTCCTGACAACACATTACTGATGTCCTGACAACACATTACTGATGTCCTGACGACACATTACTGATGTCCTGATGGTTGTCCTGACAACACATTACTGATGCCCTGACAACACATTACTGATGTCCTGACAACACATTACTGATGTCCTGACAACACATTACTGATGCCCTGACGACACATTACTGATGTCCTGACGACACATTACTGATGCCCTGACGACACATTACTGATGCCCTGACGACACATTACTGATGTCCTGATGGTTGTCCTGACAACACATTACTGATGTCCTGACAACACATTACTGATGTCCTGACAACACATTACTGATGCCCTGACAACACATTACTGATGTCCTGACAACACATTACTGATGCCCTGACAACACATTACTGATGCCCTGACAACACATTACTGATGTCCTGACAACACATTACTGATGTCCTGACAACACATTACTGATGTCCTGACAACACATTACTGATGCCCTGACAACACATTACTGATGCCCTGACAACACATTACTGATGCCCTGACAACACATTACTGATGTCCTGACAACACATTACTGATGTCCTGACAACACATTACTGATGCCCTGACGACACATTACTGATGCCCTGACGACACATTACTGATGTCCTGACAACACATTACTGATGTCCTGACAACACATTACTGATGCCCTGACAACACATTACTGATGCCCTGACAACACATTACTGATGCCCTGACAACACATTACTGATGTCCTGACAACACATTACTGATGTCCTGACAACACATTACTGATGTCCTGACAACACATTACTGATGTCCTGACAACACATTACTGATGCCCTGACAACACATTACTGATGCCCTGACAACACATTACTGATGTCCTGACAACACATTACTGATGTCCTGACAACACATTACTGATGTCCTGACAACACATTACTGATGTCCTGACGACACATTACTGATGTCCTGATGGTTGTCCTGACAACACATTACTGATGCCCTGACAACACATTACTGATGTCCTGACAACACATTACTGATGTCCTGACAACACATTACTGATGTCCTGACAACACATTACTGATGTCCTGACAACACATTACTGATGCCCTGACAACACATTACTGATGTCCTGACGACACATTACTGATGTCCTGACGACACATTACTGATGCCCTGACGACACATTACTGATGTCCTGACAACACATTACTGATGCCCTGACAACACATTACTGATGTCCTGACAACACATTACTGATGCCCTGACAACACATTACTGATGTCCTGACAACACATTACTGATGTCCTGACAACACATTACTGATGTCCTGACAACACATTACTGATGTCCTGACAACACATTACTGATGTCCTGACAACACATTACTGATGTCCTGATGGTTGTCCTGACAACACATTACTGATGTCCTGATGGTTGTCCTGACAACACATTACTGATGTCCTGACAACACATTACTGATGTCCTGACAACACATTACTGATGTCCTGACAACACATTACTGATGTCCTGACAACACATTACTGATGTCCTGACAACACATTACTGATGTCCTGACAACACATTACTGATGTCCAACACATTACTGATGTCCTGACAACACATTACTGATGCCCTGACAACACATTACTGATGTCCTGACAACACATTACTGATGTCCTGACAACACATTACTGATGTCCTGACAACACATTACTGATGTCCTGACAACACATTACTGATGTCCTGACAACACATTACTGATGTCCTGACAACACATTACTGATGTCCTGACAACACATTACTGATGTCCTGACAACACATTACTGATGCCCTGACAACACATTACTGATGTCCTGACAACACATTACTGATGTCCTGACAACACATTACTGATGTCCTGACAACACATTACTGATGTCCTGACAACACATTACTGATGTCCTGACAACACATTACTGATGTCCTGACGACACATTACTGATGCCCTGACAACACATTACTGATGTCCTGACAACACATTACTGATGCCCTGACGACACATTACTGATGTCCTGATGGTTGTCCTGACAACACATTACTGATGTCCTGACAACACATTACTGATGTCCTGACAACACATTACTGATGTCCTGACAACACATTACTGATGTCCTGACGACACATTACTGATGTCCTGACAACACATTACTGATGTCCTGACAACACATTACTGATGCCCTGACAACACATTACTGATGCCCTGACAACACATTACTGATGTCCTGACAACACATTACTGATGTCCTGACAACACATTACTGATGTCCTGATGGTTGTCCTGACAACACATTACTGATGTCCTGACAACACATTACTGATGTCCTGACAACACATTACTGATGTCCTGACAACACATTACTGATGCCCTGACAACACATTACTGATGCCCTGACAACACATTACTGATGCCCTGACAACACATTACTGATGTCCTGACAACACATTACTGATGTCCTGACAACACATTACTGATGCCCTGACAACACATTACTGATGCCCTGACAACACATTACTGATGTCCTGACAACACATTACTGATGTCCTGATGGTTGTCCTGACAACACATTACTGATGTCCTGACAACACATTACTGATGTCCTGATGGTTGTCCTGACAACACATTACTGATGTCCTGACAACACATTACTGATGCCCTGACAACACATTACTGATGTCCTGACAACACATTACTGATGTCCTGATGGTTGTCCTGACAACACATTACTGATGTCCTGACAACACATTACTGATGTCCTGACAACACATTACTGATGTCCTGACAACACATTACTGATGTCCTGATGGTTGTCCTGACAACACATTACTGATGTCCTGACAACACATTACTGATGTCCTGACAACACATTACTGATGCCCTGACAACACATTACTGATGCCCTGACAACACATTACTGATGTCCTGACAACACATTACTGATGTCCTGACAACACATTACTGATGCCCTGACAACACATTACTGATGCCCTGACAACACATTACTGATGCCCTGACAACACATTACTGATGCCCTGACAACACATTACTGATGTCCTGACAACACATTACTGATGTCCTGACGACACATTACTGATGTCCTGACAACACATTACTGATGCCCTGACAACACATTACTGATGCCCTGACGACACATTACTGATGCCCTGACGACACATTACTGATGCCCTGACGACACATTACTGATGCCCTGACGACACATTACTGATGCCCTGACGACACATTACTGATGTCCTGACGACACATTACTGATGCCCTGACAACACATTACTGATGCCCTGACAACACATTACTGATGTCCTGACAACACATTACTGATGTCCTGACAACACATTACTGATGCCCTGACAACACATTACTGATGTCCTGACAACACATTACTGATGTCCTGACAACACATTACTGATGCCCTGACAACACATTACTGATGTCCTGACAACACATTACTGATGTCCTGACAACACATTACTGATGTCCTGATGGTTGTCCTGACAACACATTACTGATGTCCTGACAACACATTACTGATGTCCTGACAACACATTACTGATGTCCTGACAACACATTACTGATGTCCTGACAACACATTACTGATGTCCTGATGGTTGTCCTGACAACACATTACTGATGTCCTGACAACACATTACTGATGTCCTGACAACACATTACTGATGTCCTGACAACACATTACTGATGTCCTGACAACACATTACTGATGTCCTGATGGTTGTCCTGACGACACATTACTGATGTCCTGACAACACATTACTGATGTCCTGACAACACATTACTGATGTCCTGACAACACATTACTGATGTCCAACACATTACTGATGTCCTGACAACACATTACTGATGTCCTGACGACACATTACTGATGTCCTGACGACACATTACTGATGTCCTGACGACACATTACTGATGTCCTGACGACACATTACTGATGTCCTGACGACACATTACTGATGTCCTGACAACACATTACTGATGTCCTGACAACACATTACTGATGTCCTGACAACACATTACTGATGTCCTGACAACACATTACTGATGTCCTGACAACACATTACTGATGTCCTGACAACACATTACTGATGTCCTGACAACACATTACTGATGTCCTGACAACACATTACTGATGTCCTGACAACACATTACTGATGTCCAACACATTACTGATGTCCTGACAACACATTACTGATGTCCTGACGACACATTACTGATGTCCTGACGACACATTACTGATGTCCTGACAACACATTACTGATGTCCTGACAACACATTACTGATGTCCTGACAACACATTACTGATGCCCTGACAACACATTACTGATGTCCAACACATTACTGATGTCCTGACAACACATTACTGATGTCCTGACAACACATTACTGATGCCCTGACAACACATTACTGATGTCCTGACAACACATTACTGATGCCCTGACAACACATTACTGATGCCCTGACAACACATTACTGATGTCCTGACAACACATTACTGATGTCCTGACAACACATTACTGATGTCCTGACAACACATTACTGATGTCCTGACAACACATTACTGATGCCCTGACGACACATTACTGATGCCCTGACAACACATTACTGATGTCCTGACAACACATTACTGATGTCCTGACAACACATTACTGATGTCCTGACAACACATTACTGATGTCCTGACAACACATTACTGATGTCCTGACGACACATTACTGATGTCCTGACAACACATTACTGATGTCCTGATGGTTGTCCTGACAACACATTACTGATGTCCTGACAACACATTACTGATGTCCTGACAACACATTACTGATGTCCTGACAACACATTACTGATGTCCTGACAACACATTACTGATGCCCTGACGACACATTACTGATGTCCTGACAACACATTACTGATGTCCTGACAACACATTACTGATGTCCTGACGACACATTACTGATGCCCTGACGACACATTACTGATGCCCTGACGACACATTACTGATGCCCTGACAACACATTACTGATGTCCTGACAACACATTACTGATGCCCTGACAACACATTACTGATGTCCTGACAACACATTACTGATGTCCTGACAACACATTACTGATGTCCTGATGGTTGTCCTGACAACACATTACTGATGTCCTGACAACACATTACTGATGTCCTGACAACACATTACTGATGCCCTGACAACACATTACTGATGTCCTGACAACACATTACTGATGTCCTGACGACACATTACTGATGTCCTGACGACACATTACTGATGCCCTGACGACACATTACTGATGTCCTGACGACACATTACTGATGTCCTGACAACACATTACTGATGTCCTGACAACACATTACTGATGCCCTGACAACACATTACTGATGTCCTGACAACACATTACTGATGTCCTGACAACACATTACTGATGTCCTGACAACACATTACTGATGCCCTGACGACACATTACTGATGCCCTGACAACACATTACTGATGTCCTGACAACACATTACTGATGCCCTGACAACACATTACTGATGCCCTGACAACACATTACTGATGTCCTGACAACACATTACTGATGTCCTGACAACACATTACTGATGTCCTGACAACACATTACTGATGCCCTGACAACACATTACTGATGTCCTGACAACACATTACTGATGTCCTGACAACACATTACTGATGCCCTGACAACTCATTACTGATGTCCTGACGACACATTACTGATGCCCTGACAACACATTACTGATGTCCTGACAACACATTACTGATGTCCTGACAACACATTACTGATGTCCTGACAACACATTACTGATGTCCTGACAACACATTACTGATGTCCTGACAACACATTACTGATGCCCTGACAACACATTACTGATGTCCTGACAACACATTACTGATGTCCTGACAACACATTACTGATGTCCAACACATTACTGATGCCCTGACAACACATTACTGATGTCCAACACATTACTGATGTCCTGACAACACATTACTGATGCCCTGACAACACATTACTGATGCCCTGACAACACATTACTGATGTCCTGACGACACATTACTGATGTCCTGACGACACATTACTGATGTCCTGACAACACATTACTGATGTCCTGACAACACATTACTGATGTCCTGACGGTTGTCCTGACAACACATTACTGATGCCCTGACAACACATTACTGATGTCCTGACAACACATTACTGATGTCCTGACAACACATTACTGATGTCCTGACGGTTGTCCTGACAACACATTACTGATGCCCTGACAACACATTACTGATGTCCTGACAACACATTACTGATGTCCTGATGGTTGTCCTGACAACACATTACTGATGTCCTGACGGTTGTCCTGACAACACATTACTGATGCCCTGACAACACATTACTGATGTCCTGACAACACATTACTGATGTCCTGACAACACATTACTGATGTCCTGACAACACATTACTGATGTCCTGACAACACATTACTGATGTCCTGATGGTTGTCCTGACAACACATTACTGATGTCCTGACGGTTGTCCTGACAACACATTACTGATGCCCTGACAACACATTACTGATGTCCTGATGGTTGTCCTGACAACACATTACTGATGTCCTGACGGTTGTCCTGACAACACATTACTGATGCCCTGACAACACATTACTGATGTCCTGACAACACATTACTGATGTCCTGACAACACATTACTGATGTCCTGACAACACATTACTGATGTCCTGACAACACATTACTGATGTCCTGACAACACATTACTGATGCCCTGACAACACATTACTGATGCCCTGACAACACATTACTGATGTCCTGACAACACATTACTGATGTCCTGACGGTTGTCCTGACAACACATTACTGATGCCCTGACAACACATTACTGATGTCCTGACAACACATTACTGATGTCCTGACAACACATTACTGATGTCCTGACAACACATTACTGATGTCCTGACAACACATTACTGATGTCCTGACGGTTGTCCTGACAACACATTACTGATGCCCTGACAACACATTACTGATGTCCTGACAACACATTACTGATGTCCTGACAACACATTACTGATGTCCTGACAACACATTACTGATGTCCTGACAACACATTACTGATGTCCTGACGACACATTACTGATGTCCTGACAACACATTACTGATGTCCTGACAACACATTACTGATGCCCTGACAACACATTACTGATGTCCTGACAACACATTACTGATGTCCTGACAACACATTACTGATGTCCTGACAACAC
>NC_088216.1:526869-789369 GCF_036934945.1 Oncorhynchus masou masou | reverse complement strand
CAAAATCGCCACTGGCGCCCTGTGCTCTTCACAGATGAAAGCAGGTTCACACAGAGCACATGTGATAGACGTGACAGAGTCTGGAGACGCCGTGGAGAATGTTCTGCTGCCTGCAACATCCTCCAGTATGACCGGTTTGGCGGTGGGTCAGTCATGGTGGTGTGGCATTTCTTTGGGTGGACGCACAGCCCTCCATGTGCTCGCCAGAGGTAGCCTGACTGCCATTAGGTACCGAGATGAGATCCTCAGACCCCTTGTGAGACCATATGCTGGTACGGTTAGCCCTGGGTTCCTCCTAATGCAAGACAATGCTAGACCTCATGTGGCTGGAGTGTCAGCAGTTCCTGCAAGAGGAAGGCATTGATGCTATGGGCTGGCCCGCCCGTTCCCCAGACCTGAATCCAATTGAGCACATCTGGAACATCATGTCTCGCTCCATCCACCAACGTCACGTTGCACCACAGGCTGTCCAGGAGTTGGTGGATGCTTTAGTCCAGGTCTGGGAGGAGATCCCTCAGGAGACCATCCGCCACCTCATCAGGAGCATGCCCAGGCGTTGTAGGGAGGTCATACAGGCACGTGGAGGCCACACACACTACTGAGCCTCATTTTGACTTGTTTTAAGGACATTACATCAAAGTTGGATCAGCCTGTAGTGGGGTTTTCCACTTTAATTTTGAGTGCGACTCCAAATCCAGACCCCCAATGGGTTGATAAATTTAATTTCCATTGACAATTTTTGTGTGATTATGTTGTCAGAACATTCAACTATGTAAAGAAAAAAGTATTTAATAAGAATATTTCATTCATTCAGATCTAGGATGTGTTATTTAGTGTTAATTTATTTAGCAGTGTATTATTATACTATACTATATATTATTATACTATATATTATATACTATACTGTATATATTATTATACTATATATTATACTATACTATATATTATTATACTATATATTATTATACTGTATATATTATTATAATATATATTATACTATACTATAAATGATTATACTATACTATATATTATTATACTATACTGTATGTATAAATGATTATACTATACTATATATTATTATACTATATATTATACTATACTATAAATTATTATACTATATATTATACTGTATGTATAAATTATTATACTATACTATATATTATTATACTATATATTATACTATACTATAAATTATTATACTATACTATATATTATTATACTATATATTATTACACTATATATTATACTATAAATTATTATGCTATACTATATATTATTATACTATATATTATTATACTATATATTATACTATACTGTATGTGTAAATTATTATACTATACTATATATTATTATACTATATATTATACTATACTGTATGTATGTATAAATTATTATACTATACATTATTATACTATACTATACTGTATGTATAAATTATTATGCTATACTATATATTATTATACTATATATTATACTAAACTGTATGTATAAATTATTATGCTATACTATACATTATTATACTATATATTATTATACTATACTGTAGGTATAAATTAGTATATTATACTATATATTATTATACTATACTGTAGGTATAAATTAGTATATTATACTATATATTATTATACTATACTGTAGGTATAAATTAGTATATTATACTATATAGTATTATACTATACTGTAGGTATACATTATTATACTGTATATATTTTTACACTTTATATATTATTATTATACTATAGGTATATATTATTATACTATATATTGTTATACTATACTGTAGGTATGTATAAATTATTATACTATACATTATTATACTATACTATATATTATACTACACTGTATGTATAAATTATTAAACTATACTATATATTATACTATACTGTATGTATGTATAAATTATTATACTATACTATATATTATACTATACATTATTATACTATACTATATATTATACTATACTGTATGTATGTATAAATTATTATACTATACATTATTATACTATATATTATACTATACTGTATGTATAAATTATTATACTATATATTATACTATACTATATATTATTATACTATATATTATACTACACTGTATGTATAAATTATTAAACTATACTATATATTATACTATAATGTATGAATGTATAAATTATTATACTATACCATATATTATTATACTATATATTACACTATACTATATATTATTATACTATATATTATACTATACTATATATTATTATACTATATATTATACTATACTATATATTATTATACTATACTGTATGTATGTATAAATTATTATACTATACTATATATTATTATACTATACATTATTCTGTATGTATAAATTATTATACTATACTATATATATTATACTATACTGTATGTATGTATAAATTATTATACTATACATTATACTAAACTGTATGTATAAATTATTATGCTATACTATATATTATTATACTATACTGTAGGTATAAATTAGTATATTATACTATATATTATTATACTATATATTATTATACTATACTGTAGGTATACATTATTATACTGTATATGTTTTTACACTTTATATATTATTATTATACTATACTGTAGGTATATATTATTATACTATATATTGTTATACTATACTGTAGGTATATATTATACAATATATTGTTATACTATTTATTACTATACTGTAGGTGTATATTATTATAATATATATTATTAAACTAATCTGCAGGTATATATTATACTGTGTATTATTATACTATACATATTATTATACTATACTGTAGGTATATATTATTACACTATACTGTATGTGGGCGTGAGAGCGGGTGCTGACCTTCTTTGAGGGTCCATTTGATGTCTCCAGACTGCTTGGAAACAGCATGTAGACTCCCATCCAGAGTAGACACAAACAATAGAGACTCTGGTAGAGTTACACTCACTGACTTCACCTGGGGGGTAGAGAGAGAGAGAGTAGAGACTGACTTCACCTGGGGGTAGAGAGAGAGAGAGTAGAGACTGACTTCACCTAGGGAGTAGAGAGAGAGAGTAGAGACTGACTTCACCTGGGGGTAGAGAGAGAGAGAGAGACTGACTTCACCTGGGGGTAGAGAGAGTAGAGACTGACTTCACCTGGGGAGTAGAGAGAGAGAGAGAGTAGAGACTGACTTCACCTGGGGGTAGAGAGAGGAGAGAGACTGACTTCACCTGGGGAGTAGAGAGAGAGAGAGAGTAGAGACTGACTTCACCTGGGGAGTAGAGAGAGGAGAGAGACTGACTTCACCTGGGGAGTAGAGAGAGAGAGAGTAGAGACTGACTTCACCTGGGGGGTAGAGAGAGAGAGAGTAGAGACTGACTTCACCTGGGGTGTAGAGAGAGAGAGTAGAGACTGACTTACCTGGGGAGTAGAGAGAGAGAGGGAGGAGAGACTGACTTCACCTGGGGGTAGAGAGAGGAGAGACTGACTTCACCTGGGGAGTAGAGAGAGAGAGAGAGTAGAGACTGACTTCACCTGGGGGTAGAGAGAGAGTAGAGACTGACTTCACCTGGGGAGTAGAGAGAGAGAGTAGAGACTGACTTCACCTGGGGAGTAGAGAGAGAGAGAGTAGAGACTGACTTCACCTGGGGGTAGAGAGAGAGAGAGTAGAGACTGACTTCACCTGGGGGTAGAGAGAGAGAGAGAGAGTAGAGACTGACTTCACCTGGGGTGTAGAGAGAGAGAGAGTAGAGACTGACTTACCTGGGGAGTAGAGAGAGAGAGAGAGAGTAGAGACTGACTTCACCTGGGGAGTAGAGAGAGTAGAGACTGACTTCACCTGGGGAGTAGAGAGAGAGAGAGAGTAGAGACTGACTTCACCTGGGGGTAGAGAGAGGAGAGAGACTGACTTCACCTGGGGAGTAGAGAGAGAGAGAGAGTAGAGACTGACTTCACCTGGGGAGTAGAGAGAGGAGAGAGACTGACTTCACCTGGGGAGTAGAGAGAGAGAGA
Source organism: Oncorhynchus masou masou (assembly GCF_036934945.1). Lineage (NCBI taxonomy): Eukaryota > Metazoa > Chordata > Actinopteri > Salmoniformes > Salmonidae > Oncorhynchus > Oncorhynchus masou. Next base: position 785,385 of record NC_088216.1, on the reverse strand, counting down.
GTAGAGACTGACTTCACCTGGGGGGTAGAGAGAGAGAGAGAGTAGAGACTGACTTCACCTGGGGTGTAGAGAGAGAGAGAGTAGAGACTGACTTACCTGGGGAGTAGAGAGAGAGAGAGAGGGAGGAGAGACTGACTTCACCTGGGGGGTAGAGAGAGGAGAGAGACTGACTTCACCTGGGGAGTAGAGAGAGAGAGAGAGTAGAGACTGACTTCACCTGGGGGGTAGAGAGAGAGTAGAGACTGACTTCACCTGGGGAGTAGAGAGAGAGAGAGTAGAGACTGACTTCACCTGGGGAGTAGAGAGAGAGAGAGTAGAGACTGACTTCACCTGGGGGGTAGAGAGAGAGAGAGAGAGTAGAGACTGACTTCACCTGGGGTGTAGAGAGAGAGAGAGAGTAGAGACTGACTTCACCTGGGGTGTAGAGAGAGAGAGAGTAGAGACTGACTTACCTGGGGAGTAGAGAGAGAGAGAGAGAGTAGAGACTGACTTCACCTGGGGAGTAGAGAGAGAGAGAGAGTAGAGACTGACTTCACCTGGGGAGTAGAGAGAGAGAGAGAGAGAGTAGAGACTGACTTCACCTGGGGAGTAGAGAGAGAGAGAGAGAGAGTAGAGACTGACTTCACCTGGGGTGTAGAGAGAGTCGAGTAGAGACTGACTTCACCTGGGGTGTAGAGAGAGAGAGAGTAGAGACTGACTTCACCTGGGGTGTAGAGAGAGTCGAGTAGAGACTGACTTCACCTGGGGAGTAGAGAGAGAGTAGAGACTGACTTCACCTGGGGAGTAGAGAGAGAGTAGAGACTGACTTCACCTGGGGGTAGAGAGAGAGTAGAGACTGACTTCACCTGGGGAGTAGAGAGAGAGAGAGTAGAGACTGACTTCACCTGGGGAGTAGAGAGAGAGAGAGAGAGTAGAGACTGACTTCACCTGGGGAGTAGAGAGAGAGAGAGTAGAGACTGACTTCACCTGGGGTGTAGAGAGAGTCGAGTAGAGACTGACTTCACCTGGGGTGTAGAGAGAGAGAGAGTAGAGACTGACTTCACCTGGGGTGTAGAGTCGAGTAGAGACTGACTTCACCTGGGGAGTAGAGAGAGAGAGAGTAGAGACTGACTTCACCTGGGGAGTAGAGAGAGAGTAGAGACTGACTTCACCTGGGGGTAGAGAGAGAGAGTAGAGACTGACTTCACCTGGGGAGTAGAGAGAGAGTAGAGACTGACTTCACCTGGGGAGTAGAGAGAGAGAGAGAGAGAGAGAGAGAGACTGACTTCACCTGGGGAGTAGAGAGAGAGTAGAGACTGACTTCACCTGGGGAGTAGAGAGAGAGAGAGTAGAGACTGACTTCACCTGGGGAGTAGAGAGAGAGAGTAGAGACTGACTTCACCTGGGGAGTAGAGAGAGAGAGAGAGAGAGAGAGAGTAGAGACTGACTTCACCTGGGGAGTAGAGAGAGAGAGAGAGAGAGAGAGACTGACTTCACCTGGGGGGTAGAGAGAGAGAGAGAGTAGAGACTGACTTCACCTGGGGAGTAGAGAGAGAGAGAGTAGAGACTGACTTACCTGGGGAGTAGAGAGAGAGAGAGAGAGAGTAGAGACTGACTTCACCTGGGGAGTAGAGAGAGAGAGAGAGAGAGTAGAGACTGACTTCACCTGGGGTGTAGAGAGAGTCGAGTAGAGACTGACTTCACCTGGGGTGTAGAGAGAGAGAGAGTAGAGACTGACTTCACCTGGGGTGTAGAGAGAGTCGAGTAGAGACTGACTTCACCTGGGGAGTAGAGAGAGAGAGTAGAGACTGACTTCACCTGGGGGGTAGAGAGAGAGTAGAGACTGACTTCACCTGGGGAGTAGAGAGAGAGAGAGTAGAGACTGACTTCACCTGGGGAGTAGAGAGAGAGAGAGAGAGAGAGAGAGAGTAGAGACTGACTTCACCTGGGGAGTAGAGAGAGAGAGTAGAGACTGACTTCACCTGGGGAGTAGAGAGAGAGAGAGAGTAGAGACTGACTTCACCTGGGGAGTAGAGAGAGAGAGTAGAGACTGACTTCACCTGGGGAGTAGAGAGAGAGAGAGAGAGAGAGAGTAGAGACTGACTTCACCTGGGGAGTAGAGAGAGAGAGAGTAGAGACTGACTTCACCTGGGGAGTAGAGAGAGAGAGAGAGAGAGAGAGAGACTGACTTCACCTGGGGGGTAGAGAGAGAGAGAGTAGAGACTGACTTCACCTGGGGAGTAGAGAGAGAGAGAGTAGAGACTGACTTACCTGGGGAGTAGAGAGAGAGAGAGAGAGTAGAGACTGACTTCACCTGGGGTAGTAGAGAGAGAGAGAGAGAGTAGAGACTGACTTCACCTGGGGTGTAGAGAGAGTCGAGTAGAGACTGACTTCACCTGGGGTGTAGAGAGAGAGAGAGTAGAGACTGACTTCACCTGGGGTGTAGAGAGAGTCGAGTAGAGACTGACTTCACCTGGGGAGTAGAGAGAGAGAGAGTAGAGACTGACTTCACCTGGGGAGTAGAGAGAGAGAGTAGAGACTGACTTCACCTGGGGGGTAGAGAGAGAGTAGAGACTGACTTCACCTGGGGAGTAGAGAGAGAGAGAGTAGAGACTGACTTCACCTGGGGAGTAGAGAGAGAGAGTAGAGACTGACTTCACCTGGGGTGTAGAGAGAGAGAGTAGAGACTGACTTCACCTGGGGAGTAGAGAGAGAGTAGAGACTGACTTCACCTGGGGAGTAGAGAGAGAGAGTAGAGACTGACTTCACCTGGGGAGTAGAGAGAGAGAGTAGAGACTGACTTCACCTGGGGAGTAGAGAGAGAGAGAGTAGAGACTGACTTCACCTGGGGGTAGAGAGAGAGAGAGTAGAGACTGACTTCACCTGGGGAGTAGAGAGAGAGAGTAGAGACTGACTTCACCTGGGGGTAGAGAGAGAGAGAGAGAGTAGAGACTGACTTCACCTGGGGGGTAGAGAGAGAGAGTGGAGACTGACTTCACCTGGGGAGTAGAGAGAGAGAGAGTAGAGACTGACTTCACCTGGGGGTAGAGAGAGAGAGTAGAGACTGACTTCACCTGGGGGTAGAGAGAGAGAGTAGAGACTGACTTCACCTGGGGGTAGAGAGAGAGAGAGAGTAGAGACTGACTTCACCTGGGGAGTAGAGAGAGAGTAGAGACTGACTTCACCTGGGGAGTAGAGAGAGAGAGAGTAGAGACTGACTTCACCTGGGGAGTAGAGAGAGAGAGAGTAGAGACTGACTTCACCTGGGGGGTAGAGAGAGAGAGAGTAGAGACTGACTTCACCTGGGGGTAGAGAGAGAGAGAGAGAGTAGAGACTGACTTCACCTGGGGAGTAGAGAGAGTAGAGACTGACTTCACCTGGGGAGTAGAGAGAGAGAGAGAGAGAGAGAGAGAGAGAGAGAGTAGAGACTGACTTCACCTGGGGAGTAGAGAGAGAGAGAGAGAGAGTAGAGACTGACTTCACCTGGGGAGTAGAGAGAGAGAGAGAGAGAGTAGAGACTGACTTCACCTGGGGAGTAGAGAGAGAGAGAGAGTAGAGACTGACTTCACCTGGGGGGTAGAGAGAGAGAGAGAGTAGAGACTGACTTCACCTGGGGAGTAGAGAGAGAGAGTAGAGACTGACTTCACCTGGGGAGTAGAGAGAGAGAGAGAGTAGAGACTGACTTCACCTGGGGTGTAGAGAGAGTAGAGACTGACTTCACCTGGGGAGTAGAGAGAGAGAGAGAGAGAGAGAGAGAGTAGAGACTGACTTCACCTGGGAAGTAGAGAGAGAGAGTAGAGACTGACTTCACCTGGGGAGTAGAGAGAGAGAGAGTAGAGACTGACTTCACCTGGGGAGTAGAGAGAGAGAGAGTAGAGACTGACTTCACCTGGGGAGTAGAGAGAGAGAGAGAGACTGACTTCACCTGGGGAGTAGAGAGAGAGAGAGTAGAGACTGACTTCACCTGGGGTGTAGAGAGAGAGAGTAGAGACTGACTTCACCTAGGGAGTAGAGAGAGAGAGTAGAGACTGACTTCACCTGGGGAGTAGAGAGAGAGAGAGAGTAGAGACTGACTTCACCTGGGGAGTAGAGAGAGAGAGAGTAGAGACTGACTTCACCTGGGGGTAGAGAGAGAGTAGAGACTGACTTCACCTGGGGAGTAGAGAGAGAGAGAGAGAGTAGAGACTGACTTCACCTGGGGAGTAGAGAGAGAGAGAGAGTAGAGACTGACTTCACCTGGGGGTAGAGAGAGAGAGAGTAGAGACTGACTTCACCTGGGGAGTAGAGAGAGAGAGTAGAGACTGACTTCACCTGGGGAGTAGAGAGAGAGAGTAGAGACTGACTTCACCTGGGGAGTAGAGAGAGAGAGAGAGAGACTGACTTCACCTGGGGAGTAGAGAGAGAGAGTAGAGACTGACTTCACCTGGGGAGTAGAGAGAGAGAGTAGAGACTGACTTCACCTGGGGAGTAGAGAGAGAGAGAGAGAGACTGACTTCACCTGGGGAGTAGAGAGAGAGAGTAGAGACTGACTTCACCTGGGGAGTAGAGAGAGAGAGAGTAGAGACTGACTTCACCTGGGGAGTAGAGAGAGAGAGAGAGACTGACTTCACCTGGGGAGTAGAGAGAGAGAGAGAGTAGAGACTGACTTCACCTGGGGAGTAGAGAGAGAGAGTAGAGACTGACTTCACCTGGGGAGTAGAGAGAGAGAGAGAGTAGAGACTGACTTCACCTGGGGAGTAGAGAGAGAGAGAGTAGAGACTGACTTCACCTGGGGAGTAGAGAGAGAGAGAGAGAGAGACTGACTTCACCTGGGGAGTAGAGAGAGAGAGTGAGAGAGAGTAGAGACTGACTTCACCTGGGGAGTAGAGAGAGAGTAGAGACTGACTTCACCTGGGGAGTAGAGAGAGAGAGTAGAGACTGACTTCACCTGGGGAGTAGAGAGAGAGTAGAGACTGACTTCACCTGGGGAGTAGAGAGAGAGAGAGAGAGAGACTGACTTCACCTGGGGAGTAGAGAGAGAGAGAGAGACTATGTCTGAACAGTGTTATAACAGACACATACAGTATTATAGATAGGTAGGTAGCTGGTCTGGTCCTCATGTCTGAACAGTGATGGATGGATGGATGGATGGATGGATGGATGGATGGATGGATGGATGGATGGATGGATGGATTAGATAGATAGCTGGCCTGGTCCTCTCAGCACAAACTGGCTCTAACCAGAATAGAAAGAGTGGGAGGCCCCGGTGCACAACTGAGCAAGAGGACAAGTACATTAGACTGTCTATCCTCTTCACTGTTGACGTTGAGACTGGTGTTTTACGGATACTATTGCATTAAGTCTTGTTTTTACATCCATTGAGATAGTTCCTCAGTGTACCTGGAAAATCTTTCCAGCTCTCTCTCCCTTTTGACTACCACTCAGCGTGAAAGGGAACAATGTCATGCTCTGATCCAGTGGAAACGTCAAAATAGGCCTTCCTGATTACTGATTATCCCCTTGAACAAATAGCCTACAGCTGTCCTGAGCTCACTGGTGCAGGAAACTGAGGTTCCCAGAATATTTTATACAATGCAGCGTGTTTGTTAGCAGGAGTTTCAAGCCAGAACAAAAGTTAATACAATGTTTCAAGTTCGTTGCAGACAGGCCATGTGTAACCAATGTGATTTATAGGATTTTTATTTTATTTATTTATTTTAAATCAGGATGTTCAAACTGCAGGCTGCAATGTTTTTATTTGGTTTTTTTACATAATTCAAATAAATAATTATAATAATTATATCAAAGTTACTTTTTAGGCTTGTTTCATTTTCATTTTTAGGTTTGGATTGAATTTTCATTAACCACATGACAATGATATTAAAATACGAGGACGTTATTATAAACTAAATTAAACTATCCACTATGAAAATGTGGATATGAAAACCATAACCGGCAGGCAGATCGGTAGAAACGGTGAGATAAATGGGCCACATGAGAAAGGTTGCCGACTCCTCGTTGTGGCCTTTTTACCGGCAACTTCAGGAGAGTGACGGCAGAATCTGAGACAGCCAACAGGAGAGAGAGGAGAACTGTCGGGTTCAGTTGTTTTTAACTTCAGGTTCACAAGATCTCCGGCTCCCTCTTGACTTTTTTTTTCTTTTTCCTCCCCAATTTCGTGGTATCCAATTATTGTAGTAGCTACTATCTTGTCTCATCGCTACAACTCCCGTACGGGCTCGGGAGAGACAAAGGTTGAAGTCGTGCGTCCTCCGATACACAACCCAACCAGCCGTACTGCTTCTTAAAACAGCGCGCATCCAACCTGGAAGCCAGCCACACCAATGTGTCGGAGGGTACACCGTGCACCTGGCAACATACTGCTTGCTTACTGCGCCCGGCCCACCACAGGAGTCGCTGGTGCGCGATGAGACATCCCTACCGACCAAGCCCTCCCTAACACGGACGACGCTAGGCCAATTGTGCGTCGCCCCACGGACCTCCCGGTCGCGGCTGGTTACGACAGAGCCTGGGCGCGAACCCAGGTACTCTGGTGGCACAGCTGGCGCTGCAGTACAGCGCCCTTAACCACTGCGCCACCCGGGAGGCTCCGGCTCCCTCGAGTCATTTGTGTATCTATAATAATTGAATCAAACAGCGTGCTTAAAGCATCAGATCAGTTCAGTACATATAGTTGATTTAATTAAAACACATGGGCTGTGTCTATATATGGGAAAATACACATTTAAAAATGACCAAGATATTTTGGTTGTTGGGCCTTATTTTACTTTAGTGGAGTAACTACTATGTTGTTGATCCATCCTCAGTTATCTCCTGTCACAGCCATTAAACTCTGTAAATGTTTTAAAGTCACCATTGGCCTCATGGTGAAAATCCCTGAGCGGTTTCCTTCCTCTCCGACAACTGAGTTAGGAAGGACGCCTGTATCTTTGTAGTGACTGGGTGTATTGATACACTGAGTTAGGAAGGATGTATGTATCTTTGTAGTGACTGGGTGTATTGATAGACCAATCCAAAGTGTAACTAATAACTTAGGTAATAGTGAAGTTGCAGAGAAATGCCATGTCTTTCTTTTGAGTCTGAAATGCGCCAATCCCCCCTCTCCCCATTGGTTATGTCGTGGACCGTGTACATTGGCCTGGCCAGTTCCCTCAAATTCCAAGACGGTCAAAGCCTTGGTATGTGAAACTGTCTACAGTTGTGTGTTGTTCTCTGACCAGGATACCAGCTGAGGACAGTTCACAGTGAGTTTAGAGTAATTAAAACACAAGGCTCTGCACCTTCCTGTTTTCACTGTCTGGGATAAACACGAGTTCCGATGTTCCATTTGGAACACTCGTTTAGAACAGACTGCCGAAATTGGAACACTCATTTGGAACAGACTGCTGAATTTGGAACACTCATTTGGAACAGACTGCTGAATTTGGAACACTCATTTGGAACAGACTGCTGAATTTGGAACACTCATTTGGAACAGACTGCTGAATTTGGAACACTCATTTGGAACAGACTGCTGAATTTGGAACACTCGTTTGGAACAGACTGCTGAATTTGGAACACTCGTTTGGAACAGACTGAATATAATATAAAACGGGCCTGCTTCTGTTCTGGCAATGTCGCCGTAAATGATCGTATTAAACTGGATTGATCTTTGATTGACTGTTATCAACAACTGCTCTCCTTGTTTTTTTGGTTCACCTGGAATCGAAATGTCCGTTACACCAGGACAACCTGAATAGCAAGATAACCCCCCCGTCTCCTTCTCAGCAAAGAGACCGCTTACCACATGTTGTGTGTTTAACCGCGACACTCCTGTATTTACTCAACAAGGGGTGGCATCATAGAACCGGACTCTGTATGGCGCCTTAAAGGGATATGTGGTCATTTAACAAGGAATGTTCACACGCGTTTCAATGTCGAATACCTTTACCTTTAAACTACAACATATAGAGGCATCCAAATGGTAAAAAGCTGGAGAGCGATATACTCTCTTACGTTATTGCCTACAATGTTAGACAGGTAACTATAACGGATTACATTTTAAAAAGTAAGCTACACAGGACAGGACGAGAAAGACAAGACAGACAGGCGAGGGGGGTTTGTTCATTTCCAGCATACTATTCTTGAAGTGTATTATAGTCCCCTCTCTCTCTCTATCGCTCTCTGTGTGTACGTGTTCCCGAAATAGACCAACCGGACAGTGGCACCGTACCCAGCGAGCCACACACCCGCAGTAGGGTTTTCCCCCTCCCCTCCCCCATAAACAAGTAAACAACAACAAACACTCACCTGTAAATCGGTTCCTTTCCAAGACAGCAGCAACAGCAGCAGGAGACAGCGTGCTAACTTCGCCATGGTTGTAGATCTACAAACGGGAATCTCGATCAACGGAAAGAAACGTGTTAAACTTACAAGAACAGAGGTCGATTTATCTGTCAACTTTCTCCAGCGATCGTCCATTTTGGTCACACAGCGACAGGGATTCGTTTGTTGAACATTTTTTCTTAGTCTTCTTTCAGATTGACGTGTTTTCTTTAACGTGTGTAACAGGTTGTGGATAGAAGTAGATGAGAGATCTGAGACCATCACAACAATACCGACTGCAGGTAACGACTAAACGACGAGCCCCCACCATTACGGTTTCCGTGTTGGAACGGATCCTGTGACGTCAGTTAGAGAGGGTGTCCTTGGTTCTCGTCGGTAGGCGGTCAGGACCTACGGAATGGTCCAAAAAAGTCGGATCAAAATAGTTAAATAACAGAGAAGATAGTGGTTGTGTGTGTGTGGCGGTTTTTCCTCACCAACATACCCATCATAAAGTATATAACTCAGCCTAAACCGCGCAATGCGACCTGCTGTCAAATCATGTGGGGCTGGCCCCGCCCTCTTGTTTGATTGACGGCCGTTCCGTCCAATGGTAAAAGGAGAGTTGGACTGTAACGGGGGGCGGGGTTTAGAATGAGCTGGACGCCACTTTAGAACACGTGGAAACCGCAGTGTGGCTCGCGGCTTTGTGATCACTGCAACAAGCGGCTCGTTCAGGTGAAATAGAATAGAGATGGTGGCAGAACAGAGAAGAGACAACTATGCCTTTATTAAGCTCTCTCTCTCTCTTCCTCTCTCTCTTTTCCTATCTCTCACTCTCTTCCCCACTCTCCCTTCCTCTCTCTCTTCCTCTCTCTCTTCCTCTCTCTCTTCCCCACTCTCCCTTCCTCTCTCTCTTCCTCTCTCTCTTCCTCTCTCTCTTCCTCTCTCTCTCTCTCTCTCTCTCTCTCTCTCTCTTCCTCTCTCCCTTCCTCTCTCTCTCTCTCTCTCTCTCTTCCTCTCTCTCTCTGTCTCTTTCTGAACCTGGGTCGCTCTGTTTCTTCTTCTTCTTGTAATTTTCCCTGACTTTTCTCAGTTTATAGTGCAAGGGGTACTAAGGTGAACATAATTATACATTTAAAAAAAACATTTCAAAATGAATCCCACCAGCACTACATATACAATAATACCCACGTCCAGGGTATCCCACAGTCTCCATAGACAAACATTGGCAGTAGAATGGCCCATACTGAAGAGCCCTGCCCCTGATCAACTGTAAGTGCTGTTATTGGGAAGTGGAAACGTCTAGGAGCAACAACGGTTCAGTAGCGAAGTGGTAGGCCACACATGGTCACAGAACAACCAAGTGCTGAAGCGTTAAAATCGTCTGTCCTCGGTTGCAACACTCACTGCCAAGTTCCAAACTTCCTTTGGAAGCAACATCGGCACAAGAACTGTTTGTCGGAAGCTTCATGATATGGGTTTCCATGGCCAAGCAGCCGCACATGTAACAGTATAACTTTAGACCGTCCCTTCGCCCATTCCAGGGCGCTAACCAGCGTTTCAATCGGTGACGTCACTTGCTCTGACACCTTGAAGTAGTGGTTCCCCTTGCTCTGAGACCTTGAAGTAGTAGTTCCCCTCGCTCTGAGACCTTGAAGTAGTAGTTCCCCTTGCTCTGAGACCTTGAAGTAGTGGTTCCCCTTGCTCTGAGACCTTGAAGTAGTGGTTCCCCTTGCTCTGAGACCTTGAAGTAGTGGTTCCCCTTGCTCTGAGACCTTGAAGTAGTGGTTCCCCTTGCTCTGAGACCTTGAAGTAGTGGTTCCCCTTGCTCTGAGACCTTGAAGTAGTGGTTCCCCTTGCTCTGAGACCTTGAAGTAGTGGTTCCCCTTGCTCTGAGACCTTGAAGTAGTGGTTCCCCTTGCTCTGACACCTTGAAGTAGTAGTTCCCCTTGCTCTGAGACCTTGAAGTAGTAGTTCCCCTTGCTCTGAGACCTTGAAGTAGTGGTTCCCCTTGCTCTGAGACCTTGAAGTAGTGGTTCCCCTTGCTCTGAGACCTTGAAGTAGTGGTTCCACTTGCTCTGAGACCTTGAAGTAGTGGTTCCCCTTGCTCTGAGACCTTGAAGTAGTGGTTCCCCTTGCTCTGAGACCTTGAAGTAGTGGTTCCACTTGCTCTGAGACCTTGAAGTAGTGGTTCCCCTTGCTCTGAGACCTTGAAGTAGTGGTTCCCCTTGCTCTGCGAGGGCCGCGGCTTTTGTGGAGTGTGCACACATCAACAACAATCACCCACGAAGCAACGTTACCCATCACGCCACAAAAGCCGCGGCCTTTGCAGAGCAAGGGGAACCACTACTTCAAGGTCTCAGAGCGAGTGACGTCGCCAATTGAAACGCTATTTAGCGCGCACCGCTAACTAAGCTAGCCGTTTCACATCCGTTACACACACAAGCATAGGATCACCATGCCAACCGTCGGCTGGAGTGATGTGAAGCTCGCCGCCATTGGACTCTGGAGCAGGGGAAACGTGTTTTCTGGAGCAGGGGAAACGTGTTTTCTGGAGCAGGGGAAACGTGTTCTCTGGAGCAGGGGAAACACGTTCTCTGGAGCAGGGGAAACACGTTCTCTGGAGCAGGGGAAACGCGTTCTCTGGAGCAGGGGAAACGCATTCTCTGGAGCAGGGGAAACGTGTTCTCTGGAGCAGGGGAAACGCGTTCTCTGGAGCAGGGGAAACGCATTCTCTGGAGCAGGGGAAACGTGTTCTCTGGAGCAGGGGAAACGTGTTCTCTGGAGCAGGGGAAACGCGTTCTCTGGAGCAGGGGAAACGTGTTCTCTGGAGCAGGGGAAACGTGTTCTCTGGAGCAGGGGAAACGCGTTCTCTGGAGCAGGGGAAACGCGTTCTCTGGAGCAGGGGAAACACGTTCTCTGGAGCAGGGGAAACGTGTTCTCTGGAGCAGGGGAAACGTGTTCTCTGGAGCAGGGGAAACACGTTCTCTGGAGCAGTGGAAACATGTTCTCTGGAGCAGGGGAAACACGTTCTCTGGAGCAGGGGACACGCGTTCTCTGGAGCAGGGGACACGCGTTCTCTGGAGCAGTGGAAACGCGTTCTCTGGAGTGATGAATCACGCTTCACCATCTGGCAGTCTGAGGGAAGAACCTGGGTTTGGCGGAGAACGCTACCTGCCAGAGTGCATTGTGCCAACTGTAAAGCTTGGAGGAGGAGGATTAACGGTCTGGGACTGTTTTTCATGGTTCGGGCCCCTTAGTTCCAGTGAAGGGAAATCTTAACGCTACAGCATACAATGATATTCTAGATGATTCTGAGCTTCCAATGTCGTGGAAGCCCTTTCCTGTTTCAGCATGACAACGCCCCCGATGCACAAAACGAGGTCCATACAGAAATGGTTTGTCGAGATCGGTGTGAAAGAACTTGACTGGCCTGCACAGAGCCCTGCACTCAAACACATCGAACACCTGATGAATTGGAACGCCGACTGCGAGCCAGGCCTAATCGCCCAACATCATCTTCATCAACAACTGCTCTTGTGGCTGAGTGGAAGTCTCTGATGTTCCAACATCCAAATCAAATCAAATGTATTTGACACCTGCGCCGAATACAACAGGTGTAGACCTTACAGTGAAATGCTGAATAAAACAGGTGTGGACCTTACAGTGAAATGCTGAATAAAACAGGTGTAGTAGACCTCACAGTGAAATGCTGAATACAACAGGTGTAGACCTTACAGTGAAATGCTGAATACAACAGGTGTAGTAGACCTCACAGTGAAATGCTGAATACAACAGGTGTAGACCTTACAGTGAAATGCTGAATACAACAGGTGTAGTAGACCTCACAGTGAAATGCTGAATACAACAGGTGTAGTAGACCTCACAGTGAAATGCTGAATACAACAGGTGTAGTAGACCTCACAGTGAAATGCTGAATACAACAGGTGTAGTAGACCTCACAGTGAAATGCTGAATACAACAGGTGTAGTAGACCTCACAGTGAAATGCTGAATACAACAGGTGTAGTAGACCTCACAGTGAAATGCTGAATACAACAGGTGTAGTAGACCTTACAGTGAAATGCTGAATACAACAGGTGCAGTCTTTACAGTGAAATGCTGAATACAACAGGTGTAGTAGACCTCACAGTGAAATGCTGAATACAACAGGTGTAGTAGACCTCACAGTGAAATGCTGAATACAACAGGTGTAGTAGACCTCACAGTGAAATGCTGAATACAACAGGTGTAGTAGACCTCACAGTGAAATGCTGAATACAACAGGTGTAGTAGACCTTACAGTGAAATGCTGAATACAACAGGTGTAGTAGACCTCACAGTGAAATGCTGAATACAACAGGTGTAGAAGACCTTACAGTGAAATGCTGAATACAACAGGTGTAGTAGACCTCACAGTGAAATGCTGAATACAACAGGTGTAGCAGACCTCACAGTGAAATGCTGAATACAACGGGTGTAGTAGACCTCACAGTGAAATGCTGAATACAACAGGTGTAGTAGACCTCACAGTGAAATGCTGAATACAACAGGTGTAGTAGACCTTACAGTGAAATGCTGAATACAACAGGTGTAGTAGACCTTACAGTGAAATGTTGAATACAACAGGTGTAGTAGACCTCACAGTGAAATGTTGAATACAACAGGTGTAGTAGACCTCACAGTGAAATGTTGAATACAACAGGTGTAGTAGACCTCACAGTGAAATGTTGAATACAACAGGTGTAGTAGACCTCACAGTGAAATGCTGAATACAACAGGTGTAGTAGACCTCACAGTGAAATGCTGAATACAACAGGTGTAGTAGACCTCACAGTGAAATGCTGAATACAACAGGTGTAGTAGACCTTACAGTGAAATGTTGAATACAACAGGTGTAGTAAACCTCACAGTGAAATGCTGAATACAACAGGTGTAGTAGACCTCACAGTGAAATGCTGAATACAACAGGTGTAGTAGACCTTACAGTGAAATGCTGAATACAACAGGTGTAGTAGACCTCACAGTGAAATGCTGAATACAACAGGTGTAGTAGACCTCACAGTGAAATGCTGAATACAACAGGTGTAGTAGACCTCACAGTGAAATGCTGAATACAACAGGTGTAGTAGACCTTACAGTGAAATGTTGAATACAACAGGTGTAGTAAACCTCACAGTGAAATGCTGAATACAACAGGTGTAGTAGACCTCACAGTGAAATGCTGAATACAACAGGTGTAGTAGACCTCACAGTGAAATGCTGAATACAACAGGTGTAGTAGACCTCACAGTGAAATGCTGAATACAACAGGTGTAGTAGACCTCACAGTGAAATGCTGAATACAACAGGTGTAGTAGACCTTACAGTGAAATGTTGAATACAACAGGTGTAGTAAACCTCACAGTGAAATGCTGAATACAACAGGTGTAGTAGACCTCACAGTGAAATGATGAATACAACAGGTGTAGTAGACCTTACAGTGAAATGTTGAATACAACAGGTGTAGTAAACCTCACAGTGAAATGCTGAATACAACAGGTGTAGTAGACCTCACAGTGAAATGATGAATACAACAGGTGTAGTAGACCTCACAGTGAAATGCTGAATACAACAGGTGTAGTAGACCTCACAGTGAAATGCTGAATACAACAGGTGTAGTAGACCTTACAGTGAAATGCTGAATACAACAGGTGTAGTAGACCTCACAGTGAAATGCTGAATACAACAGGTGTAGTAGACCTCACAGTGAAATGCTGAATACAACAGGTGTAGTAGACCTCACAGTGAAATGCTGAATACAACAGGTGTAGTAGACCTCACAGTGAAATGCTGAATACAACAGGTGTAGTAGACCTCACAGTGAAATGCTGAATACAACAGGTGTAGTAGACCTCACAGTGAAATGCTGAATACAACAGGTGTAGTAGACCTTACAGTGAAATGTTGAATACAACAGGTGTAGTAAACCTCACAGTGAAATGCTGAATACAACAGGTGTAGTAGACCTCACAGTGAAATGCTGAATACAACAGGTGTAGTAGACCTTACAGTGAAATGCTGAATACAACAGGTGTAGTAGACCTCACAGTGAAATGCTGAATACAACAGGTGTAGTAGACCTCACAGTGAAATGCTGAATACAACAGGTGTAGTAGACCTCACAGTGAAATGCTGAATACAACAGGTGTAGTAGACCTTACAGTGAAATGTTGAATACAACAGGTGTAGTAAACCTCACAGTGAAATGCTGAATACAACAGGTGTAGTAGACCTCACAGTGAAATGCTGAATACAACAGGTGTAGTAGACCTCACAGTGAAATGCTGAATACAACAGGTGTAGTAGACCTCACAGTGAAATGCTGAATACAACAGGTGTAGTAGACCTCACAGTGAAATGCTGAATACAACAGGTGTAGTAGACCTTACAGTGAAATGTTGAATACAACAGGTGTAGTAAACCTCACAGTGAAATGCTGAATACAACAGGTGTAGTAGACCTCACAGTGAAATGATGAATACAACAGGTGTAGTAGACCTCACAGTGAAATGCTGAATACAACAGGTGTAGTAGACCTCACAGTGAAATGCTGAATACAACAGGTGTAGTAGACCTTACAGTGAAATGCTGAATACAACAGGTGTAGTAGACCTCACAGTGAAATGCTGAATACAACAGGTGTAGTAGACCTCACAGTGAAATGCTGAATACAACAGGTGTAGTAGACCTCACAGTGAAATGCTGAATACAACAGGTGTAGTAGACCTCACAGTGAAATGCTGAATACAACAGGTGTAGTAGACCTCACAGTGAAATGCTGAATACAACAGGTGTAGTAGACCTCACAGTGAAATGCTGAATACAACAGGTGTAGTAGACCTGACAGTGAAATGCTGAATACAACAGGTGTAGTAGACCTCACAGTGAAATGCTGAATACAACAGGTGTAGTAGACCTCACAGTGAAATGCTGAATACAACAGGTGTAGTAGACCTCACAGTGAAATGCTGAATACAACAGGTGTAGTAGACCTCACAGTGAAATGCTGAATACAACAGGTGTAGTAGACCTCACAGTGAAATGCTGAATACAACAGGTGTAGTAGACCTCACAGTGAAATGCTGAATACAACAGGTGTAGTAGACCTTACAGTGAAATGTTGAATACAACAGGTGTAGTAAACCTCACAGTGAAATGCTGAATACAACAGGTGTAGTAGACCTCACAGTGAAATGCTGAATACAACAGGTGTAGTAGACCTCACAGTGAAATGCTGAATACAACAGGTGTAGTAGACCTCACAGTGAAATGCTGAATACAACAGGTGTAGTAGACCTCACAGTGAAATGCTGAATACAACAGGTGTAGTAGACCTTACAGTGAAATGTTGAATACAACAGGTGTAGTAAACCTCACAGTGAAATGCTGAATACAACAGGTGTAGTAGACCTCACAGTGAAATGATGAATACAACAGGTGTAGTAGACCTCACAGTGAAATGCTGAATACAACAGGTGTAGTAGACCTCACAGTGAAATGCTGAATACAACAGGTGTAGTAGACCTTACAGTGAAATGCTGAATACAACAGGTGTAGTAGACCTCACAGTGAAATGCTGAATACAACAGGTGTAGTAGACCTCACAGTGAAATGCTGAATATAACAGATGTAGTAGACCTTACAGTGAAATGCTGAATACAACAGGTGTAGTAGACCTCACAGTGAAATGCTGAATACAACAGGTGTAGTAGACCTCACAGTGAAATGCTGAATACAACAGGTGTAGTAGACCTCACAGTGAAATGCTGAATACAACAGGTGTAGTAGACCTCACAGTGAAATGCTGAATACAACCGGTGTAGTTGACCTCACAGTGAAATGCTGAATACAACAGGTGTAGTAGACCTCACAGTGAAATGCTGAATACAACAGGTGTAGTAGACCTTACAGTGAAATGCTGAATACAACAGGTGTAGTAGACCTCACAGTGAAATGCTGAATACAACAGGTGTAGTAGACCTCACAGTGAAATGTTTCCTTACAAGCCCTTATTAACCAACAATCCATTTCAATAAATAGAGTTAAGAAAATATTTACTAAATAAAGTAAAGTGAAAAATAAAATGTAACACAATAAAATAGCAATAACGAGGCTATATACAGGGTTTTACAGTACAGAGTCAGTGTGGAGGCTATATACAGGGTATTACGGTACAGAGTCAGTGTGGAGGCTACATACAGGGTATTACGGTACAGAGTCAGTGTGGAGGCTATATACAGGGTATTACGGTACAGAGTCAGTGTGGAGGCTATATACAGGGTATTACGGTACAGAGTCAGTGTGGAGGCTATATACAGGGTGCTACGGTACAGAGTCAGTGTGGAGGCTATATACAGGGTATTACAGTACAAAGTCAATGTGGAGGCTATATACAGGATATTACGGTACAGAGCCAATGTGGAGGCTATATACATGGTATTACGGTATAGAGTCAATGTTGAGGCTATAAACCGGGGGTACCGGTACAGAATCAACATGGAAGCTTGGTCCCAGTGATGTACTGGTCCTTCCTCTGACACCGCCTGGTATAGAGGTCCTGGATGGCAGGAAGCTTGGCCCCAGTGATGTACTGGGCTGTACGTACCACCCTCTATAAGGCCTTCCTCTGACACCGCCTGGTATAGAGGTCCTGGATGGCAGAAAGCTTGGCCCCAGTGATGTACTGGGCTGTACGTACCACCCTCTATAAGGCCTTCCTCTGACACCGCCTGGTATAGAGGTCCTGGATGGCAGGAAGCTTGGCCCCAGTGATGTACTGGGCTGTACGTACCACCCTCTATAAGGCCTTCCTCTGACACTGCCTGGTATAGAGGTCCTGGATGGCAGGAAGCTTGGCCCCAGTGATGTACTGGGCTGTACGCACTACCCTGTATAGGGCCTTCCTCTGACACCGCCTGGTATAGAGGTCCTGGATGGCAGAAAGCTTGGCCTCAGTGATGTACTGGGCCGTACGTACCACACTCTATAGGGCCTTCCTCTGACACCGCCTGGTATGGAAGTCCTGGATGGCAGGAAGCTTGGCCCCAGTGATGTACTAGGCATTCCCGCTGACACCGCCTGGTATAGAGGTCCTGGAGGGGTCATAGTAGTTTGTAGACCAAACCATTCAGTCTTTCCATAGAGGGGTCATAGTAGTTTGTAGACCAAACCGTTCAGTCTCGTCTTTCCATAGAGGGGTCATAGTAGTTTGTAGACCAAACCGTTCAGTCTCGTCTTTCCATAGAGGGGTCATAGTAGTTTGTAGACCAAACCGTTCAGTCTTTCCATAGAGGGGTCATAGTAGTTTGTAGACCAAACCATTCAGTCTGTCCATAGAGGGGTCATAGTAGTTTGTAGACCAAACCGTTCAGTCTCGTCTTTCCATAGAGGGGTCATAGTAGTTTGTAGACCAAACCGTTCAGTCTTTCCATAGAGGGGTCATAGTAGTTTGTAGACCAAACCGTTCAGTCTCGTCTTTCCATAGAGGGGTCATAGTAGTTTGTAGACCAAACCATTCAGTCTTTCCATAGAGGGGTCATAGTAGTTTGTAGACCAAACCATTCAGTCTTTCCATAGAGGGGTCATAGTAGTTTGTAGACCAAACCGTTCAGTCTGTCCATAGAGGGGTCATAGTAGTTTGTAGACCAAACCATTCAGTCTTTCCATAGAGGGGTCATAGTAGTTTGTAGACCAAACCATTCAGTCTTTCCATAGAGGGGTCATAGTAGTTTGTAGACCAAACCGTTCAGCTCGTCTTTCCATAGAGAGGTCAAAGTAGTTTGTAGACCAAACCGTTCAGTCTGTCCATAGAGGGGTCATAGTAGTTTGTAGACCAAACCGTTCAGTCTCGTCTGTCCATAGAGGGGTCATAGTAGTTTGTAGACCAAACCATTCAGTCTGTCCATAGAGGGGTCATAGTAGTTTGTAGACCAAACCGTTCAGTCTCGTCTTTCCATAGAGGGGTCATAGTAGTTTGTAGACCAAACTGTTCAGTCTCGTCTTTCCATAGAGGGGTCATAGTAGTTTGTAGACCAAACCGTTTAGTCTTTCCATAGAGGGGTCATAGTAGTTTGTAGACCAAACCGTTCAGTCTTTCCATAGAGGGGTCATAGTAGTTTGTAGACCAAACCATTCAGTCTTTCCATAGAGGGGTCATAGTAGTTTGTAGACCAAACCATTCAGTCTTTCCATAGAGGGGTCATAGTAGTTTGTAGACCAAACCGTTCAGTCTGTCCATAGAGGGGTCATAGTAGTTTGTAGACCAAACCGTTCAGTCTCGTCTTTCCATAGAGGGGTCATAGTAGTTTGTAGACCAAACCGTTCAGTCTTTCCATAGAGGGGTCATAGTAGTTTGTAGACCAAACCGTTCAGTCTCGTCTTTCCATAGAGGGGTCATAGTAGTTTGTAGACCAAACCATTCAGTCTGTCCATAGAGGGGTCATAGTAGTTTGTAGACCAAACCATTCAGTCTGTCCATAGAGGGGTCATAGTAGTTTGTAGACCAAACCGTTCAGTCTCGTCTTTCCATAGAGGGGTCATAGTAGTTTGTAGACCAAACCGTTCAGTCTCGTCTTTCTATAGAGGGGTCATAGTAGTTTGTAGACCAAACCATTCAGTCTGTCCATAGAGGGGTCATAGTAGTTTGTAGACCAAACCATTCAGTCTTTCCATAGAGGGGTCATAGTAGTTTGTAGACCAAACCGTTCAGTCTCGTCTTTCCATAGAGGGGTCATAGTAGTTTGTAGACCAAACCGTTCAGTCTCGTCTTTCCATAGAGGGGTCATAGTAGTTTGTAGACCAAACCATTCAGTCTGTCCATAGAGGGGTCATAGTAGTTTGTAGACCAAACCATTCAGTCTGTCCATAGAGGGGTCATAGTAGTTTGTAGACCAAACCGTTCAGTCTCGTCTTTCCATAGAGGGGTCATAGTAGTTTGTAGACCAAACCATTCAGTCTTTCCATAGAGGTGTCATAGTAGTTTGTAGACCAAACCGTTCAGTCTCGTCTTTCCATAGAGGGGTCATAGTAGTTTGTAGACCAAACCCTTCAGTCTGTCCATAGAGGGGTCATAGTAGTTTGTAGACCAAACCATTCAGTCTGTCCATAGAGGGGTCATAGTAGTTTGTAGACCAAACTGTTCAGTCTCGTCTTTCCATAGAGGGGTCATAGTAGTTTGTAGACCAAACCGTTCAGTCTGTCCATAGAGGGGTCATAGTAGTTTGTAGACCAAACCGTTTGCCGACCAAACCCACATGTCATCATTTCTGCCAGCGATGCTGCACACACGCTCCTCTGCATCTGTGAGTATCCATAGCAACGGCTCTGTTTTTGGCTGCCCTGCACATTGAAAAAAAAGGGTCACTGAACTGACTGACCCCGTGTATATATAGTATGTATATGTATATATAGTATGTATATGTATATATAGTATGTATATGTATATATAGTATGTATATGTAGTATGTATATGTATATCTAATATGTATATGTATATATAGCATGTATATGTATATATAGTATATATATGTATATATAGTATGTATATGTATATCTAATATGTATATGTATATATAGCATGTATATGTATATATAGTATATATATGTATATATAGTATGTATATGTATATCTAATATGTATATGTATATATAGTATGTATATGTATATATAGTATGTATATGTATATATAGCATGTATATGTATATATAGCATGTATATGTATATATAGTATGTATATGTATATATAGTATGTATATGTATATATAGCATGTATATGTTTATATAGCATGTATATGTATATATAGTATGTATATGTATATATAGTATGTATATGTATATATAGTATGTATATATAGCATGTATATGTATATATAGTATGTATATGTATATATAGTATGTATATGTATATATAGTATATATATGTATATATAGCATGTATATGTATATATAGTATGTATATGTATATATAGTATATATATGTATATATAGCATGTATATGTATATATAGTATGTATATGTATATATAGTATGTATATGTATATATAGCATGTATATGTTTATATAGCATGTATATGTATATATAGTATGTATATGTATATATAGTATGTATATGTATATATAGTATGTATATGTATATATAGCATGTATATGTATATATAGTATGTATATGTATATATAGTATATATATGTATATATAGCATGTATATGTATATATAGTATGTATATGTATATATAGTATGTATATGTATATATAGCATGTATATGTATATATAGCATGTATATGTATATATGGTATGTATATGTATATATAGTATGTATATGTATATATAGTATGTATATGTATATATAGTATGTATATGTATATATAGTATATATATGTATATATAGCATGTATATGTATATATAGTATGTATATGTATATATAGTATATATATGTATATATAGCATGTATATGTATATATAGTATGTATATGTATATATAGTATGTATATGTATATCTAATATGTATATGTATATATAGTATGTATATGTATATATATAGTTTGTATATGTGTATATATAGTATGTATATGTATATCTAATATGTGTGTATATATATATATATATATATATATATCTAATATGTATATGTATATACAGTATGTGTGTATATATAGTATGTATATATATATCTAATATGTATATGTATATATAGTATGTATATATATATATCTAATATGTATATGTATATATAGTATGTATATGTATATATAGTATGTATATGTATATATAGTATGTATATGTGTATATATAGTATGTATATGTATATATAATATATATGTATATATAGTATGTATATGTATATATAGTATGTATATGTATATCTAATATGTATATGTATATGTAGTATGTATATGTATATCTAATATGTATATATATATATATATAATATGTATATGTATATATAGTATGTATATGTATATATAGTATGTATATGTATATACAGTATGTGTGTATATATAGTATGTATATATATATCTAATATGTATATGTATATATAGTATGTATATGTATATATAGTATGTATATATATATATCTATCTAATATGTATATGTATAAAGTAAGTCAGCATACTATATATACATATACATACTATATATACATATACATACTATATATACATATACATACTATATGTATATATAGTATGTATATGTATATATAGTATGTATATGTATATATAGTATGCTGACTTACTTTATGCTGTTGCACGACACACTAAAACGAAGAAAGACGTTTCTGTGTTGTTGTTACTACTAGCCACCTAGTGTTTTGATGAGGTTGGCGTTTAGCCCAGATAAGTTGCCATTATAACTAGCTACCAAAGATGCCATTTCAGGCTATCAAGATAGATAGACAAGCTAGCTACTCTATCTTGATAGCTAAGATAGATAGAGTAGCTAGCTTGTCTAACTATCTTAGCTATCAAGATAGAGTAGCTAGCTTGTCTAACTATCTTAGCTATCAAGATAGAGTAGCTAGCTTGTCTAACTATCTTAGCTATAAAGATTGAGTAGCTTGTCTAACTATCTTAGCTATCAAGACAAAGTAGCTTGTCTCACTATTTTAGCTATCAAGATAGAGTAGCTAGCTTGTCTACTATCTTAGCCATCTACATAGTGTAGCTTGTCTAACTATCTATGCTATCAAGATAGAGTAGCTAGCGTGTCTACTATCTTAGCTATCAAGATAGAGGAGCTTGTCTAACTATCTTTGCTATCAAGATAGAGTAGCTTGTCTAACTATCTATGCTATCAAGATAGAGTAGCTAGCGTGTCTACTATCTTAGCTATCAAGATAGAGGAGCTTGTCTAACTATTTTTGCTATCAAGATAGAGTAGCTTGTCTAACTATCTTAGCTATCAAGATAGAGGAGCTGGCTTGTCTACTATCTTAGCTATCAAGATAGAGGAGCTGGCTTGTCTACTATCTTAGCTATCAAGATAGTTAGACAAGTGACTCTATCTGACATGTCTGCTGGTAAGGCTGGGTGACTTGGGAAAAGCAAACAATAACTAAACGTACTGAATAAGACATGTCACTCTTTTACCCAGAATTGAGCAGAGATGCAGAGAAGCATATTTATTTCCTTTAACAGAAAGAACCACCAGTCAGGAGGATTCAGACAGATCAAGAGGTATGCTGAGATATGCAGAAAAATTAACATATTTTTTTACATAGAATTAAGCATAATGATTGTGGTTTTATATATATTTATATAATATTATGATTACCCCCTCTCTCTCCATCTGTCTACTTCTCTCCTTCCCTCTCTCTCTCTGTCTATTTCTCTCCTTCTCTCTTACCCACCTGCCCTCTCTCTCTCTGTCTATTTCACTCCTTCTCTCTTACCCACCTGCCCTCTCTCTCTCTGTCTATTTCACTCCTTCTCTCTTACCCACCCACCCTCTCTCTCTCTGTCTATTTCTCTCCTTCTCTCTTACCCACCTGCCCTCTCTCTCTGTCTATTTCTCTCCTCTCTTACCCACCTGCCCTCTCTGTCTATTTCTCTCCTTCTCTCTTACCCACCTGCCCTCTCTCTCTGTCTATTTCACTCCTTCTCTCTTACCCACCTGCCCTCTCTCTCTCTGTCTATTTCACTCCTTCTCTCTTACCCACCCACCCTCTCTCTCTCTGTCTATTTCTCTCCTTCTCTCTTACCCACCTGCCCTCTCTCTCTGTCTATTTCTCTCCTCTCTTACCCACCTGCCCTCTCTCTCTGTCTATTTCTCTCCTTCTCTCTTACCCACCTGCCCTCTCTCTCACTCCATTTGTCTATTTCTCTCCTTCTCTCTTACCCACCTGCCCTCTCTCTCTCTGTCTATTTCTCTCCTTCTCTCTTACCCACCCTCTCTCTCTCTGTGTCTATTTCTCTCCTTCTCTCTTACCCACCTGCCCTCTCTCTCTCTTTCTATTTCTCTCCTTCTCTCTTACCCACCTGCCCTCTCTCTCTGTCTATTTCTCTCCTCTCTTACCCACCCTCTCTCTTTCTCTGTTTATTTCTCTCCTTCTCTCTTACCCACCTGCCCTCTCTCTCTCTGTCTATTTCTCTCCTCTCTTACCCACCTGCCCTCTCTCTCTCTGTCTATTTCTCTCCTTCTCTCTACCCACCTGTCCTCTCTCTCTCTGTCTATTTCTCTCCTTCTCTCTTTCCCACCTGCCCTCTCTCTGTCTATTTCTCTCCTCTCTTACCCACCTGCCCTCTCTCTCTGTCTATTTCTCTCCTTCTCTTTCCCACCTGCCCTCTCTCTCTGTCTATTTCTCTCCTCTCTTACCCACCCTCTCTCTGTCTATTTCTCTCCTTCTCTCTGTCTTTCTCTCCTTCCCTCTCTCTCTCTGTCTATTTCTCTCCATCTGTCTACTTCTCTCCTGCCCTCTCTCTCTGTCTATTTCTCTCCTTCCCTCTCTCTCTCTGTCTATTTCTCTCCATCAGTCTACTTCTCTCCTGCACTCTCTCTCTGTCTATTTCTCTCCTTCCCTCTCTCCATCTGTCTACTTCTCTCCTTCCCTCTCTCTCTCTATTTCTCTCCTTCTCTCTTACCCACCTGCCCTCTCTCTCCCTCCATTTGTCTATTTCTCTCCTCTCTAACCCGCCCTTTCTCCCTCCCTCTCTCTCTCTTTTGACCCTCACAATACACCCAACACAGTTGACTCATTCTCAAACACATGAGCTTTTTTATACTTGTTACAATACTCAATTGAATAAAATAAAAATGATTACCCCTCAGGCGTTACGGTGTGATTTGTAGAAAACAAATACAGATTCAACTAAAATATAAGAGAACTACATATTTATCAACAATATGAAATTTGGAACACTGTACATGTTTAGGAATATGTAGAACTGACTCAACGTTCCGTCAGCTGGTTCAATGTTCTGTCAGCTGGTTCAATGTTCCGTTAGCTGGTTCAATGTTCCGTTAGCTGGTTCAATGTTCCGTTAGCTGGTTCAATGTTCCGTTAGCTGGTTCAATGTTTCGTTAGCTGGTTCAATGTTCCGTTAGTTGGTTCAATGTTCCGTCAGCTGGTTCAATGTTCCGTTAGTTGGTTCAATGTTCCGTTAGCTGGTTCAATGTTCCGTCAGCTGGTTCAATGTTCCGTCAGCTGGTTCAATGTTCCGTCAGCTGGTTCAATGTTCCGTCAGCTGGTTCAATGTTCCGTCAGCTGGTTCAATGTTCCGTCAGCTGGTTCAATGTTCCGTCAGCTGGTTCAATGTTCCGTCAGCTGGTTCAATGTTCCGTTAGCTGGTTCAATGTTCCGTTCAACGTTCTAACCACTAGGCTACCCTGCCATCTCTACACTCTAACCACTAGGCTACCCTGCCACCTCTACACTCTAACCACTAGGATACCCTGCCACCTCTACACTCTAACCACTAGGCTACCCTGCCACCTCTACACTCTAACCACTAGGCTACCCTGCCACCTCTACACTCTAACCACTAGGCTACCCTGCCACCTCTACACTCTAACCACTACCCTGCCGCCCTGCCATTTGATCATATACAAACTATGAAATCAGATCATTTGACATTAGAGCTGTCAATAGTATTATTTAAGAAATACTGAAGGATGAAACAAGTTGAACCAGCTGCATCAAACGTTATCACAAAGAGATCATTACTCTGTGTTCTACTACCCAGGTCTGGTGTTGGAGATCATTCTACACTCTGTGTTCTACTACCCAGGTCTGGTGTTGGAGGTCATTCCACACTCTGTGTTCTACTACCCAGGTCTGGTGTTGGAGGTCATTCCGCTCTGTGTTCTACTAACCAGGTCTGGTGTTGGAGATCATTCCACACTCTGTGTTCTACTACCCAGGTCTGGTGTTGGAGATCATTCCACACTCTGTGTTCTACTACCCAGGTCTGGTGTTGGAGGTCATTCCACACTCTGTGTCCTACTACCCAGATCTGGTGTTGGAGATCATTCCACACTCTGTGTTCTACTACCCAGGTCATTCCACACTCTGTGTTCTACTACCCAGGTCATTCTACACTCTGTGTTCTACTACCCAGGTCTGGTGTTGGAGATCATTCCACACTCTGTGTTCTACTACCCAGGTCTGGTTTTGGAGGTCATTCTACACTCTGTGTTCTACTACCCAGGTCTGGTTTTGGAGGTCATTCTACACTCTGTGTTCTACTACCCAGGTCATTCTAAACTCTGTGTTCTACTACCCAGGTCTGGTGTTGGAGGTCATTCTACACTCTGTGTTCTACTACCCAGGTCATTCTACACTCTGTGTTCTACTACCCAGGTCTGGTGTTGGAGATCATTCTACACTCTGTGTTCTACTACCCAGGTCTGGTGTTGGATATCATTCTACACTCTGTGTTCTACTACCCAGGTCTGGTGTTGGAGATCATTCTACACTCTGTGTTCTACTACCCAGGTCTGGTGTTGGATATCATTCTACACTCTGTGTTCTACTACCCAGGTCTGGTGTTGGAGATCATTCTACACTCTGTGTTCTACTACCCAGGTCTGGTGTTGGAGGTTATTCTACACTCTGTGTTCTACTACCCAGGTCTGGTGTTGGAGATCATTCTACACTCTGTGTTCTACTACCCAGGTCTGGTGTTGGATATCATTCTACACTCTGTGTTCTACTACGCAGGTCTGGATCTTTTTCATGTATTTTCTGATGTTTAATGAGAGACATTAGATGGGAGTATCTCTTATCACATTGATCACAGCTATGAGGCTTTCCTACTGTGTGTGTTCGCTGGTGTTGTGTCAGGTTGCTTAAAGTAGCAAAACTCTTCCCGCAAACAGAACAGTGGTAATGCTTCTCTCCTGTGTGTGTACGCTGGTGTGATATCAGTGCACTTGAGGTGGTACAGCTCTTTCCACAGTCAGAGCAGTGGTAAGGCTTCTCTCCTGTGTGTGTTCGCTGGTGTGTTATCAATCCGCTTGAAGTAGAAAAGCTCTTCGCACAGTTGGAGCAGTGGTACGGTTTCTCTCCAGTGTGTATTCTCTTGTGTACAGTCAGGTTCGCTGATTGAATGAATCTCTTCCCACACTGATCACAGCAATAAGGCTTTTCTCCTGTGTGTGTTTTCTGATGTCTTATCAGCTGACTTGAGGTAGCAAAGCTCATTCCACAGTCAGGGCAGTGGTACGGTTTTTCTCCAGTGTGTATTCTGTGGTGTGTAGCCAGGCCTCCTGCCTTAGCAAAACTCTTCCCACATTGAGCACAGCTGTGAGGTTTTTCTCCTGTATTGATTCTCTGATGTCTTTTAAGTTCTGTTGAATAGATGAATCTCGGCTGGTGTTTCTTGAGGTGTTCTGATGTGGAGAGACTCTTCTCAACCTCGTCAGCATCATGTTGTTGTTGAGGCTCCTCGGAGGATCCAAGATAGTCACGTCTCTCTCCTGTTTGAACAACAAAATCACACAAGTCAATATAGTGAATATGTAGATTATTTTACCATTTTTAAAAAACAAATTTCTTCTAACCTTTAATTGATTTTCTTTGGGGATTTTTGGACAAGGAGGACCATTTACCTACTTCCCCAGTCAGATTAACTCATGGATACCATTTTGGTCTCTGTGTCCAGTATTGAAGGACGTTAGCGGTAGATTTGCGAGCTAAGTCGTTAGCACAATGACTGGAAGTCTATGATATCTGGTAGCATTAACTAATAATACTAAACTAATAAAACAGTCTAGTGATGAACATCAGTCATATTTCGTCATTTCACGTTAGTAGTAATGTCTATTTATTTTAATTTTATTTATTTCACCTTTATATAACCAGGTAGGCTAGTTGAGAACAAGTTCTCATTAACAACTGTGACCAGGCCAAGAATAAAGCAAAGCAGTTCGACACATACAACAACACAGAGTTACACATGGAATAAACAAAACATACAGTCTATTATAGAATAGAAAAAGTATATACACAGTGTGTGCAAATGAGGTAGGATAAGAGAGGCAAGGCAATAAATAGGCCATGGTGGTTAAATAATTACAATATAGCAATTAAACACTGGAGTGATAAGTGTGCAGAAGATGAGTGTACAAGTAGAGATACTAGGGTGCAAAGGGGCAAGATAAATAAAATAAATAACAATATGGGGATGAGGTAGTTGGATGGGCTATTTACAGATGGGCTATGTACAGGTGCAGTGGTCTGTGAGCTACTCTGACAGCTGGTGCTTAAAGCTAGTGAGGGAGATATGAGTCTCCAGCTTCAGTGATTTTTGCAGTTCGTTCCAGTCATTGACAGCAGAGAACTGGAAGGAAAGGCGGCCAAAGGAGGATTTGGCTTTGAGGGTGCGCAGTGAAATATACCTGCTGGAGCGCGTGCTACGAGTGGGTGCTGCTATGGTGACCAGTGAGCTGAGATAAGGCGGAGCTTTTCCTAGCAAAGACTTACAGATGACCTGGAGCCAGTGGGTTTGGCAAAGAATATGAAGCAATGGCCAGCCAACGAGAGCATACAGGTCGCAGTTGTGGGTGGTATATGGGGCTTTGGTGACAAAACGGATGGCACTGTGATAGACTGCATCCAATTTGCTGAGTAGAGTGTTGGAGGCTATTTTGTAGATGACATCGCCGAAGTCGAGGATCCTCTCTGTCAGGTTGGACGGGGAGCTTTGCTACACAGCTATTTTCTGGTCCAGAGATGTTCGATTGGGTTCAAGTTCAGGCTCTGGCTGCTCTGTTAATCTTTCCCGCAATCCTGACTTGTCTCCCAGTCCCTGCCGCTGAAAAATATCCCCACAGCCTGATGCTGCCACCACCATGCTTCACCGTAGGTATGGTGCCAGGTTTACTCCAGACATGATGCTTGGCATTCTGGCCAAAAAGTTCAAGCTTGGCTTCATCAGAACAGAGAACCTTGAGTCATTTAGGTGTCTTTTGGCAAAATCTAAGTGGGTGGTCATGTGCCTTTTACTGAGGAGTGGCTTCCGTCTGGCAACTCTGCCATAAAAGGCCTGATTGGTCGAGTGCTGCAGAGATGGTGTCCTTCTGGAAGGTTCTCCCATCTCCACAGAGGAACTCTGGAGCTCTGTCAGAGTGACCATCGGGTTCTTGGTCACCTCCCTGACCAAGGCCCTTCTCCTGTTTGCTCAGTTTGGCCCAGTGGCCAGGTCTAGGAAGAGTATTGGTGGTTCCAAACTTCTTCCATTTAATAATGATTGAGGCCAACGTGTTCTTGGTGACCTTCAATGCTGCAGACATTTTTTTGGTATCCTTCCCCAGAACTGTGCCTCGACACGATCCTGTCTTGGAGCTCTACAGACAATTCCTTCTACCTTATGGCTTGGTTTTTTTCTCTGACATGCACTGTCAACTGTGGGACCTTTTATAGACAGGTGTGTGCCTTTCGAAATCATGTTCAATTAATTGAATTTACCACAGGTGGGACTCAAATTAAGTTGTAGAAACATCTCAAGGATGACCAAAGGATACAGGATGCACCTGAACTCAATTTCGATGTCTGTCACAGAGCCTTTGTTGTAGAACTACGAGGAAGTCAAGGCAGGTCTGTCACAGAGCCTTTGTTGCAGAACTATGAGGAAGTCAAGGCAGGTCTTTTATACGTCTATCGTTGCCTGGAGACTGCTATTGTTGGCTTCTGGGTCAAATTACAACCACCTGGGAAACACCCAAACCACCCAGAAGGCTAGAGGGTATACCACCTGTGTATCACCCAAACTACCCAGAAGGCTGGAGCGTATACCACCTGGGTCTCACCCAAACTACCCAGAAGGCTAGAGGGTATACCACCTGGGTCTCACCCAAACTACCCAGAAGGCTGGAGGGTATACCACCTGGGTCTCACCCAAACTACCCAGAAGGCTGGCGGGTATATCACCTGGGTCTCACCCAAACTACCCAGAAGGCTGGCGGGTATATCACCTGGGTCTCACCCAAACTACCCAGAAGGGTAGAGGGTATATCACCTGGGTCTCACCCAAACTACCCAGAAGGCTGGCGGGTATATCACCTGGGTCTCACCCAAACTACCCAGAAGGCTGGCGGGTATACCACCTGGGTCTCACCCAAACTACCCAGAAGGCTGGCGGGTATATCACCTGGGTCTCACCCAAACTACCCAGAAGGGTAGAGGGTATATCACCTGGGTCTCACCCAAACTACCCAGAAGGCTGGCGGGTATATCACCTGGGTCTCACCCAAACTACCCAGAAGGCTGGCGGGTATATCACCTGGGTCTCACCCAAACTACCCAGAAGGGTAGAGGGTATATCACCTGGGTCTCACCCAAACTACCCAGAAGGCTGGCGGGTATACCACCTGGGTCTCACCCAAACTATTATCCCCTTAATCTACTGTCATGGAGTTCACTCAAATATTTTACATACAGAAACTGATAAAACACACAGGTACAAAATCAAAGTAACTTACAGAGATGAGGACCAAGAGAGGGAGTGTGGTGATGGAATAAAGAGAAGGAGTGTGGTGATGGACTGAGGACCAAGAGAGGGAGTGTGGTGATGGACTGAGGACCAAGAGAGGGAGTGTGGTGATGGACTGAGGACCAAGAGAGGGAGTGTGGTGATGGACTGAGGACCAAGAGAGGGAGTGTGGTGATGGACTGAGGACCAAGAGAGGGAGTGTGGTGATGGACTGAGGACCAAGAGAGGGTGTGTGGTGATGGAATAAAGAGAGGGAGTGTGGTGATGGACTGAGGACCAAGAGAGGGTGTGTGGTGATGGAATAAAGAGAGGGAGTGTGGTGATGGACTGAGGACCAAGAGAGGGAGTGTGGTGATGGACTGAGGACCAAGAGAGGGAGTGTGGTGATGGACTGAGGACCAAGAGAGGGAGTGTGGTGATGGAATGAGGCCCAAGAGAGGGAGTGTGGTGATGGAATGAGGACCAAGAGAGGGAGTGTGGTGATGGAATGAGGACCAAGAGAGGGAGTGTGGTGATGGACTGAGGACCAAGAGAGGGAGTGTGGTGATGGACTGAGGACCAAGAGAGGGAGTGTGGTGATGGACTGAGGACCAAGAGAGGGAGTGGACTGAGGACCAAGAGAGAGAGTGTGGTGATGGACTGAGGACCAAGAGAGGGAGTGTGGTGATGGACTGAGGACCAAGAGAGGGAGCGTGGTGATGGACTGAGGACCAAGATAGGGAGTGTGGTGATGGACTGAGGACCAAGAGAGGGAGTGGACTGAGGACCAAGAGAGAGAGTGTGGTGATGGACTGAGGACCAAGAGAGGGAGCGTGGTGATGGACTGAGGACCAAGAGAGGGAGCGTGGTGATGGACTGAGGACCAAGAGAGGGAGTGTGGTGATGGACTGAGGACCAAGAGAGGGAGTGTGGTGATGGAATGAGGACCAAGATAGGGAGTGTGGTGATGGACTGAGGACCAAGAGAGGGAGTGTGGTGATGGACTGAGGACCAAGAGAGGGAGTGTGGTGATGGACTGAGGACCAAGAGAGGGAGTGGACTGAGGACCAAGAGAGAGAGTGTGGTGATGGACTGAGGACCAAGAGAGGGAGTGTGGTGATGGACTGAGGACCAAGAGAGGGAGCGTGGTGATGGACTGAGGACCAAGATAGGGAGTGTGGTGATGGACTGAGGACCAAGAGAGGGAGTGGACTGAGGACCAAGAGAGAGAGTGTGGTGATGGACTGAGGACCAAGAGAGGGAGCGTGGTGATGGACTGAGGACCAAGAGAGGGAGCGTGGTGATGGACTGAGGACCAAGATAGGGAGTGTGGTGATGGACTTAGGACCAAGAGAGGGAGTGTGGTGATGGACTGAGGACCAAGAGAGGGAGTGGACTGAGGACCAAGAGAGGGAGCGTGGTGATGGACTGAGGACCAAGAGAGGGAGCGTGGTGATGGACTGAGGACCAAGAGAGGGAGCGTGGTGATGGACTGAGGACCAAGATAGGGAGTGTGGTGATGGACTGAGGACCAAGAGAGGGAGTGGACTGAGGACCAAGAGAGAGAGTGTGGTGATGGACTGAGGACCAAGAGAGGGAGTGGACTGAGGACCAAGAGAGAGAGCGTGGTGATGGACTGAGGACCAAGAGAGGAGCGTGGTGATGGACTGAGGACCAAGAGAGGGAGCGTGGTGATGGACTGAGGACCAAGATAGGGAGTGTGGTGATGGACTGAGGACCAAGAGAGGGAGTGGACTGAGGACCAAGAGAGAGAGTGTGGTGATGGACTGAGGACCAAGAGAGGGAGCGTGGTGATGGACTGAGGACCAAGAGAGGGAGTGTGGTGATGGACTGAGGACCAAGAGAGGGAGTGTGGTGATGGACTGAGGACCAAGAGAGGGAGTGTGGTGATGGACTGAGGACCAAGAGAGGGAGTGTGGTGATGGACTGAGGACCAAGAGAGGGAGTGTGGTGATGGACTGAGGACCAAGAGAGTGAGTGTGGTGATGGACTGAGGACCAAGAGAGGGAGTGTGGTGATGGACTGAGGACCAAGAGAGGGAGTGTGGTGATGGACTGAGGACCAAGAGAGGGAGTGTGGTGATGGACTGAGGACCAAGAGAGGGAGTGTGGTGATGGACTGTCCACAACTAAATCATCTGAACAGACACGTATCCCAAAAGCAATGGTGGTGTAGATTACTAGATGCTAAAAGAATGGAACAAAGTAGGTAGATAACTAAGAGTGTCATTGTAGCAAAGTATTTATAAACAAAAAACATCTGATCTCTTAAACAGTTAGTTAATTTTGGTTTTATTATCTATACTATAGGCCATAATTGATTTTTGGCCCAATAGGCCTGGCATTTTCCCACGTTCAAGGAGCGCTTTGCGTTTTGATTTTTGCCTAAAAACCTTTAGGCCCATCTATAGAAAAAAATCAAATCTGCATCTCTGCCTGTCAAGAGTGGCCTGAAGGGTGTTTAGCTTCCCCAGTGGCTCTGCATCTCTGCCTGTCAAGAGTGGCCTGAAGGGTGTTTAGCTTCCCCAGTGGCTCTGCATCTCTGCCTGTCAAGAGTGGCCTGAAGGGTGTTTAGCTTCCCCAGTGGCTCTGCATCTCTGCCTGTCAAGAGTGGCCTGAAGGGTGTTTAGCTTCCCCAGTGGCTCTGCATCTCTGCCTGTCAAGAGTGGCCTGGAGGGTGTTTAGCTTCCCCAGTGGCTCTGCATCTCTGCCTGTCAAGAGTGGCCTGGAGGGTGTTTAGCTTCCCAGTGGCTCTGCATCTCTGCCTGTCAAGAGTGGCCTGAAGGGTGTTTAGCTTCCCCAGTGGCTCTGCATCTCTGCCTGTCAAGAGTGGCCTGAAGGGTGTTTAGCTTCCCCAGTGGCTCTGCATCTCTGCCTGTCAAGAGTGGCCTGGAGGGTGTTTAGCTTCCCCAGTGGCTCTGCATCTCTGCCTGTCAAGAGTGGCCTGAAGGGTGTTTAGCTTCCCCAGTGGCTCTGCATCTCTGCCTGTCAAGAGTGGCCTGAAGGGTGTTTAGCTTCCCCAGTGGCTCTGCATCTCTGCCTGTCAAGAGTGGCCTGAAGGGTGTTTAGCTTCCCCAGTGGCTCTGCATCTCTGCCTGTCAAGAGTGGCCTGAAGGGTGTTTAGCTTCCCCAGTGGCTCTGCATCTCTGCCTGTCAAGAGTGGCCTGAAGGGTGTTTAGCTTCCCCAGGGCTCTGCATCTCTGCCTGTCAAGAGTGGCCTGAAGGGTGTTTAGCTTCCCCAGTGGCTCTGCATCTCTGCCTGTCAAGAGTGGCCTGAAGGGTGTTTAGCTTCCCCAGTGGCTCTGCATCTCTGCCTGTCAAGAGTGGCCTGAAGGGTGTTTAGCTTCCCCAGTGGCTCTGCATCTCTGCCTGTCAAGAGTGGCCTGGAGGGTGTTTAGCTTCCCCAGTGGCTCTGCATCTCTGCCTGTCAAGAGTGGCCTGAAGGGTGTTTAGCTTCCCCAGTGGCTCTGCATCTCTGCCTGTCAAGAGTGGCCTGAAGGGTGTTTAGCTTCCCCAGTGGCTCTGCATCTCTGCCTGTCAAGAGTGGCCTGAAGGGTGTTTAGCTTCCCCAGTGGCTCTGCATCTCTGCCTGTCAAGAGTGGCCTGAAGGGTGTTTAGCTTCCCCAGTGGCTCTGCATCTCTGCCTGTCAAGAGTGGCCTGAAGGGTGTTTAGCTTCCCCAGTGACTCTGCATCTCTGCCTGTCAAGAGTGGCCTGAAGGGTGTTTAGCTTCCCCAGTGGCTCTGCATCTCTGCCTGTCAAGAGTGGCCTGAAGGGTGTTTAGCTTCCCCAGTGGCTCTGCATCTCTGCCTGTCAAGAGTGGCCTGAAGAGTGTTTAGCTTCCCCAGTGGCTCTGCATCTCTGCCTGTCAAGAGTGGCCTGAAGGGTGTTTAGCTTCCCCAGTGGCTCTGCATCTCTGCCTGTCAAGAGTGGCCTGAAGGGTGTTTAGCTTCCCCAGTGGCTCTGCATGTGTGGAGAGGATATTCTCCAGCCACCATCGCATGAGCCTGAAGCCCCAGACTGGCCAAACTCGTGATTCTAAAAGGCACAAAGCCATTTTTTTTCTTCATTTAATTTGTATTTAACTCTAAATAAGTCACAGGCTATAGGCTAAATGCTGAGTGTATTTCTTTTGTAGGCTAATTTAAATTATATAGCCTACATTTTCTTTTCTTTTTTAAATAAAGTTGAGGTATTTATAAGAACTATTCTTCAAGATAGTATGTTCTTCAAGATAGTCTATTCTTCAAGATAGTCTATTCTTCAAGATAGTCTATTCTTCAACAGATGTAGGAATTGCAGACTGACCCTTTGAAATCACACATCAGTTCAAATGCAGAGGTTGTGACCCTGTTCTTAAGACTGTACTTACTGGTGTTAATCAGGTCTCCTGTCTCCTCCTTGTTCGATATGACAGTCATCTCCTCTTTCTCCTCCTTCACTCCAAAAACTGCATCCTCCTCTTTCTCTTCCTCCTCCTCTTTCACAGTAACATCCTCTTCCTCTTTCACTCTGAACGCGTCTTCCTCTTCTTTCACTGAAACGTCTTTCTCTTCTCGTTTCACTGTCACAGACTCACCCTCTACTTGTTTTTGTATTGTAACAGCCTCCTCTTCCTCTACTTCGTGTTTAACGGTGACATCCTCCTCTTCTTTCTCCTCTTTCACGACAACGTTCAGCCACAGACCCTCTTTCTCCGTCCAGCAGACCGCCTCTTCTTTAGCAGGAGGAGAGTAGTTTAGTGAGCTCATGGTCAAGGAAGATAGCTAGTTATCATTAGCGACTAGCATAGTGCTAGGCCAATTTATCAAGCCGGGGCTCCCTGACTAACAACAACAGAGTAAATGTTAATTTAAACGGGATAACTAGGTAGACGACAAAAGTGTGTTTAAAATACAGTGGTTAATATACACCGAAACCATGTAAAAAGCTTCAATATTTCAATTTTATTTTGGCTAGGGAGCAACCGAAATCCATAGAATCAGTAGCCGTGTTGTTGTTGTTGTTGAAGACGCGTCCCGTCCACTAGATTATACGTCACACCGGCGACACCAAATAAATGATCCACGTCACCGTCCGCTGAATGGAGTGGGGGAAACCAGTTTATTTTATTATCAAGACAACAACAACAAAAGGGGAATCACTTTCAATTATGTTTTTATTTTTTTTATTTCAAATCACTTTCACTTTAACCGAAAGGTTGCAAGTTCAAATCCCTGAGCTGAGAAGGTAGAAATCTGACGTTCTGCCCCTGAACAGCCAATTAACCCACTGTTCCTAGGCCCCCCAGTACTAAACACATGTTGTGGAATGATTCTGTCCCCCCCCAGTACTAAACACATGTAGTGGACTGATTCTGTCCCCCCAGTACTAAACACATGTAGTGGACTGATTCTGTCCCCCCCAGTACTAAACACATGTAGTGGACTGATTCTGTCCCCCCCAGTACTAAACACATGTAGTGGACTGATTCTGTCCCCCCCCCCCAGTACTAAACACATGCAGTGGACTGATTCTGTCCCCCCCCCAGTACTAAACACATGTAGTGGACTGATTCTGTCCCCCCCCAGTACTAAACACATGTAGTGGACTGATTCTGTCCCCCCCCCAGTACTAAACACATGTAGTGGACTGATTCTGTCCCCCCCCAGTACTAAACACATGTAGTGGACTGATTCTGTCCCCCCCCCAGTACTAAACACATGTAGTGGACTGATTCTGTCCCCCCCCAGTACTAAACACATGTAGTGGACTGATCCTGTCCCCCCAGTACTAAACACATGTAGTGGACTGATTCTGTCCCCTCCCCCCAGTACTAAACACATGTAGTGGACTGATTCTGTCCCCCCCCAGTACTAAACACATGTAGTGGACTGATTCTGTCCCCCCCCCCCAGTACTAAACACATGTAGTGGACTGATTCTGTCCCCCCAGTACTAAACACATGTAGTGGACTGATTCTGTCCCCTCCCCCCAGTACTAAACACATGTAGTGGACTGATTCTGTCCCCCCCCCCCAGTACTAAACACATGTAGTGGACTGATTCTGTTCCCCCCCAGTACTAAACACATGTAGTGGACTGATTCTGTCCCCCCCCCCCCCAGTACTAAACACATGCAGTGGACTGATTCTGTCCCCCCCCAGTACTAAACACATGTAGTGGACTGATCCTGCCCCCCCCCCCCCCCCCCCCCCAGTACTAAACACATGTAGTGGACTGATTCTGTCCCCCCAGTACTAAACACATGTAGTGGACTGATTCTGTCCCCCCCAGTACTAAACACATGTAGTGGCCTGATTCTGTCCCCCCCCCCCCCCCAGTACTAAACACATGTAGTGGACTGATTCTGTCCCCCCCAGTACTAAACGCATGCAGTGGACTGATTCTGTCCCCCCCCCCCAGTACTAAACGCATGCAGTGGACTGATTCTGTCCCCCCCCCAGTACTAAACGCATGCAGTGGACTGATTCTGTCCCCCCCCCAGTACTAAACGCATGCAGTGGACTGATTCTGTCCCCCCCCCCCCAGTACTAAACACATGTAGTGGACTGATTCTGTCCCCCCCCAGTACTAAACACATGTAGTGGACTGATTCTGTCCCCCCCCCCCCAGTACTAAACACATGTAGTGGCCTGATTCTGTCCACTACAATACATGTTATTAATGAAAACATGGTAAACAATACATGTTATTAATGAAAACATGGTAAACAATACATGTTATTAATGAAAACATGGTAAACAATACATGTTATTAATGAAAACATGGTAAACAATACATGTTATTAATGAAAACATGGTAAACCATACATGTTATTAATGAAAACATGGTAAACACTACATGTTATTAATGAAAACATGGTAAACAATACATGTTATTAATGAAAACATGGTAAACAATACATGTTATTAATGGACCTGATTTAATAATGAAAACATGGTAAACAATACATGTTAGTTGTGGTAATATGTACATGAAGGTAGAACGTATTAAAGTGACTATAGATGACAACAACAGAGAGTAGCAGCGGTGTAAAAGACGAGGAGAGGCAATGCAAATAGTCTGGGTAGTCAGTCTGGGTAGTCATTATTCTGGGTAGTCAGTCTGGGTAGTCATTAGTCTGGGTAGCCATTAGTCTGGGTAGCCATTAGTCTGGGTAGCCATTAGTCTGGGTAGCCATTAGTCTGGGTAGTCATTTGACTAGATGTTCAGAAGTCTTATGGCTTGGGAGTAGAAGCTGTTTAGAAGCCTCTTGGACCTAGACTTGGCGCTCCGGTATTGCTTGCCGTGCGGTAGCAGAGAGAACAACAGTCTAACAGTTCGACGAAGACTAGGGTGGCTGGAGTCTTTGACAATTTTAAGGGCCTTCCTCTGATCCCGCCTGGTATAAAGGTCCTGGATGGCAGGAAGCTTGGCCCCAGAGATGTAATGGGCCGCTCTCACTACCTTCTGTAGTGCCTTGCGTTCGGAGGCCGAACAGTTTCCATACCAGGCAGTGATGCAACCAGTCAGGATGTCGTGCCCTATTCACAACTGTCTTGGTGTGTTTGGACCATGGTAGTTTGTTGGTGATGTTTGTTGGTGATGTGAACACCAAGGAACTTGAAGCTCTCAACCTGCTCCACTGCAGCCCCGTCAATGAGAATGGGGGCGTGCTCGGTCCTCTTTTTCCTGTAGTCCACAATCATCTTCTTTGTCTTGATCATGTTGAGGGAGAGGTTGTTCTCCTGGCACCACATGGCCAGGTCTCTGACCTCCTCCCTATAGGCTGTTTCGTTGTTGTCGGTGATCAGGCCTACCACGGTCATCGGTAAACTTAATGATGGTGTTGGAGTCGTGCCTGTCCGTGCAGTCATGAGTGAACAGTGAGTACAGGAGGGGACTAAGCACACACCCCTGAGGGGCCCCAGTGTTGAGGATCAGCGTGGCAGATGTGTTGTTACCGACCCTCACCACCTGGGGGCGGCACGTCAGGAAGTCCAGGATCCAGTTGCAGAGGGAGGTGTTTTGTCCCAGAGTCCTTAGCTTATTGATGAGCTTTGAGGGCACTATGGTGTTGAACGCTG
Source organism: Oncorhynchus masou masou (assembly GCF_036934945.1). NCBI lineage: Eukaryota > Metazoa > Chordata > Actinopteri > Salmoniformes > Salmonidae > Oncorhynchus > Oncorhynchus masou. The sequence goes on along the minus strand of NC_088216.1, from coordinate 747,563 downwards.
AGCTGTCGTCAATGAATAGCATTCTCACATAGGTGATCCTTTTGTCCAGGTGTGAAAGGGCAGTGTGGAGTGCAATAGAGATTGTATCGGTATCTGTTGGGGCTGTATGCAATTTGGAGTGGGTAAAGGGTTTCTGTGATGATGCTGTTGATGTGAGCTATGACCAGCCTTTCATAGCACTTCATGGCTACAGACGTGAGTGCTACGGGTCGGTAGTCATTTAGGCAGGTTACCTTAGTGTTCTTGGGCACTGGCTGGTGCTCTCATGCATGTTTCAGTGTTATTTGCCTCGAAGCGAGCATAGAAGTAGTTTAGCTGGTCTGGTAGGCTCATGTCACTGGGCAGCTCATGGCTGTGCTTCCTTTGGGAGTCCGTAATGGTTTACAAGCCATGTCTGAAGAGCGTCAGAAGTACGATTAAAACCCATCTAACCGATCTCAGTCCTGTATTGACGCTTTGCCTGTTTGATGGTTCGTTGGAGGGCATAGCGGGATTTCCTTTTAGCTTCCGGGTTAGAGTCCCGCTCTTGAAAGTTGCAGCTCTAGCCTTTAGCTCAGTGCGGATGTTACCTGTAATTCATGGCTTCTGGTTGGGGTATGTACGTACGGTCAATATTGGGACGACGTCCTCGATGCACTTATTGATGAAGCCAATGACTGATATGGTGTACTCCTCAATGCAATGCGGAGGAATCCCGGAACATATTCTAGTCTGTGATAGCAAAACAGTCCTGTAGTTTAGCATCTGCTCCCTCTGACCACCTTTTTATTGATAGAGTCACTGGTGCTTCCTGCTTTAATTTTTTCCTTGTAAGCAGGAATCAGGAGGATAGAACGATGGTCAGATTTGCCAAATGGAAGCGGAGGGAGAGCTTTGTACGTGTGTATAGAGTTTTCTCCTCTTGCTCATTTAACATGTTGATAGAGATTTGGTAAAACTGATTTAAATTTCCCTGCATTAAAGTCCCTGGCCACTAGGAGCGCCGCCTCTGGATGAACATTTTCTTGTTTGCTTATGGCGGAACACAGTTCATTCAATGCTGTCTTAGTGCCATCCTCTAGCTGTTTACGTACCACAGTCAAAGAATACAGTTGAAAACTCTCTAGGTAGATGGTGTTGTCTACAGTTTATCATGAGAAACTCTACCTCAGACCAGCAATAGCTCGAGACTTCCTAAGATATCGTGCACCAGCTGTTGTTTACAAAAATACATAGTCCGTCTTACCAGACGCCGCTGTTCTATCCTACCGGAGCAGCGTATAACCAGCTGTATGTTGATAGTGTCGTCATTCAGCCACGACTCAGTGAAGCATAAGATATTACAGTTTTGAATGTCCCGTTGGTAGTTTAATCTTCTGCGTAGGTCATCGATTTTATTGTCCAAAAGATTGCACATTTGCTAGCGAAATGGAAAGAAGTGGGAGGTTATTCGATCGCCTACGAATTCCCAGAAGGCAGCCCGCCCTCCGGTCTCTTTTTTCTCCACCTCCTCTTCACACAGATGGCAGGTTGTCCTGGAAACAGACACGCGAGGCTCTGGGCCTGTTCCCGAGGGAGCTGTTTATCAGAGTCGTCAGAGTCGTTAAAGAAGAAAAATGTTTCTGCTAGTCCGTGAGTAATTGCAGTCTTGATGTCTAGTAGTTATTTTCGGTCATAAGAGACGGTAGCGGCAACATTAAAGAGTTACAAACAATGCAAATAAACAATTAAAAAAACACAATCGGTTGGGGGCCTTCTTCTCCGGCGCCATTCCTCTCTGTGTTCTACTACCCAGGTCTGGTGTTGGAGGTCATTCCACACTCTGTGTTCTACTACCCAGGTCTGGTGTTGGAGGTCATGTAGATCTCCTGTGTGTATCTTTTAAAAATGTAAATCAGAGAACTTGAATAACATTCAGAGCAGTGGTACGGTTTCTATCCAGGGTGTGTTCTTTGGTGTACGGCCAGGTTGTGTGAGGTAGTAAAACTCATGCCATAGTCAGAGCAGTGGTACGGTTTCTCTCCAGTGTGGGTTTGTTTATGATAACTCAGGCTACTTGTGAAAGCATATCTCTGCTCACACCAATCACAACCATACGGCTTCTCTCCAGTATGTGTTCTCTGGTGCCGCTTTAAATAATGTGATGTTGAAAAGCTCTGCTCACAGTCGGAGCAGTGGTAAGGTTTTGGCTTCTGTCCTTTGTGTGCCAGCTGGTGTGTTTTCAGACTACCTGAATGAACAAAATTACTCCCACAGTCGGGGTAGTGGTATGGTTTTTCCCCAATGTGTATTCTCTTGTGTACATTCAGGTGGGCTAACCGAAGGAATCTCTTCCCACATAGATCACAGCTGTAAGGCTTCAGTCCTGTGTGTACCCGCTGGTGCAGCTTCAAATACTTTGACGTTGAAAAGCTTTTCCCACAATCTGAACAGTGGTAAGGTTTCTCTCCAGTGTGTGTCTGTTGGTGTGATTTCATGTTGCTTGGCTTAGTAAATCTCTTCCCAAATTGATCACAGCCATAAGATTTATTTCCTGTGTGAATTCTAAGGTGTGATTTCAATGAATATGATTCAGAGAAGGTCATTCCACACTGAGAGCAGTATGGCTTTTCTCCTGTGTGGATTCTTTCTCTGGAGAGACTCTTCTCAGCCTCGTCAGCATCATGAGGTTGTTGAGGCTCTCCAGAGGATCCACGATAGTCACGTCTCTCTCCTGTGTGAACAACAAAGTCAGACGGATGGTTAACTTTGACCTTCTTCTAGTCCGTCCTAAATCCAACCAGAGACATTGTTGATTAATATTATAACGTGTCGTTTTCACATCACTTCATAATCGGTCGACCTCTACTGGAAACAGACATCAGTCTATCTAACAGGACTCTGCAGGTTGTCCTGGAAACAGACACCAATCTATCTATCTAACAGGACTCTGCAGGTTGTCCTGGAAACAGACACCAATCTATCTATCTAACAGGACTCTGCAGGTTGTCCTGGAAACAGACACCAATCTATCTATCTAACAGGACTCTGCAGGTTGTCCTGGAAACAGACACCAATCTATCTATCTAACAGGACTCTGCAGGTTGTCCTGGAAACAGACACCAATCTATCTATCTAACAGGACTCTGCAGGTTGTCCTGGAAACAGACACCAATCTATCTATCTAACAGGACTCTGCAGGTTGTCCTGGAAACAGACACCAATCTATCTATCTAACAGGACTCTGCAGGTTGTCCTGGAAACAGACACCAATCTATCTATCTAACAGGACTCTGCAGGTTGTCCTGGAAACAGACACCAATCTATCTATCTAACAGGACTCTGCAGGTTGTCCTGGAAACAGACACCAATCTATCTATCTAACAGGACTCTGCAGGTTGTCCTGGAAACAGACACCAATCTATCTATCTAACAGGACTCTGCAGGTTGTCCTGGAAACAGACACCAATCTATCTATCTAACAGGACTCTGCAGGTTGTCCTGGAAACAGACACCAATCTATCTATCTAACAGGACTCTGCAGGTTGTCCTGGAAACAGACACCAATCTATCTATCTAACAGGACTCTGCAGGTTGTCCTGGAAACAGACACCAATCTATCTATCTAACAGGACTCTGCAGGTTGTCCTGGAAACAGACACCAATCTATCTATCTAACAGGACTCTGCAGGTTGTCCTGGAAACAGACACCAATCTATCTATCTAACAGGACTCTGCAGGTTGTCCTGGAAACAGACACCAATCTATCTATCTAACAGGACTCTGCAGGTTGTCCTGGAAACAGACACCAATCTATCTATCTAACAGGACTCTGCAGGTTGTCCTGGAAACAGACACCAATCTATCTATCTAACGGGACTCTGCAGGTTGTCCTGGAAACAGACACCAATCTATCTATCTAACGGGACTCTGCAGGTTGTCCTGGAAACAGACACCAATCTATCTATCTAACGGGACTCTGCAGGTTGTCCTGGAAACAGACACCAATCTATCTATCTAACGGGACTCTGCAGGTTGTCCTGGAAACAGACACCAATCTATCTATCTAACGGGACTCTGCAGGTTGTCCTGGAAACAGACACCAATCTATCTATCTAACGGGACTCTGCAGGTTGTCCTGGAAACAGACACCAATCTATCTATCTAACAGGACTCTGCAGGTTGTCCTGGAAACAGACACCAATCTATCTATCTAACAGGACTCTGCAGGTTGTCCTGGAAACAGACACCAATCTATCTATCTAACAGGACTCTGCAGGTTGTCCTGGAAACAGACACCAATCTATCTATCTAACAGGACTCTGCAGGTTGTCCTGGAAACAGACACCAATCTATCTATCTAACAGGACTCTGCAGGTTGTCCTGGAAACAGACACCTATCTATCTAACAGGACTCTGCAGGTTGTCCTGGAAACAGACACCAATCTATCTATCTAACAGGACTCTGCAGGTTGTCCTGGAAACAGACACCAATCTATCTATCTAACAGGACTCTGCAGGTTGTCCTGGAAACAGACACCAATCTATCTATCTAACAGGACTCTGCAGGTTGTCCTGGAAACAGACACCAATCTATCTATCTAACAGGACTCTGCAGGTTGTCCTGGAAACAGACACCAATCTATCTATCTAACAGGACTCTGCAGGTTGTCCTGGAAACAGACACCAATCTATCTATCTAACGGGACTCTGCAGGTTGTCCTGGAAACAGACACCAATCTATCTATCTAACAGGACTCTGCAGGTTGTCCTGGAAACAGACACCAATCTATCTATCTAACAGGACTCTGCAGGTTGTCCTGGAAACAGACACCAATCTATCTATCTAACAGGACTCTGCAGGTTGTCCTGGAAACAGACACCAATCTATCTATCTAACAGGACTCTGCAGGTTGTCCTGGAAACAGACACCAATCTATCTATCTAACAGGACTCTGCAGGTTGTCCTGGAAACAGACACCAATCTATCTATCTAACAGGACTCTGCAGGTTGTCCTGGAAACAGACACCAATCTATCTATCTAACAGGACTCTGCAGGTTGTCCTGGAAACAGACATCAGTCTATCTATCTAACAGGACTCTGCAGGTTGTCCTGGAAACAGACACCAATCTATCTATCTAACGGGACTCTGCAGGTTGTCCTGGAAACAGACACCAGGGGGCAGATATATATCATTTGTTCAAACTAAACTACAGAACTTACTTTGATGTGTCAAATCTCCCTCTTCCTCCTCTTGTCCTCCTCTTGTAGTTCCACTCCGCCTCAGTGTTTTCCTGCAGTCCACCAGCCTCACAGACACCCTCTTCAGACCCAGCAATAAGGTGATACCAGAAGAGGTACGACCTGGGGACTCTGGGAGGGTGAACATTTGATATATTTATTTTAAAAAACACAGTACCAGTCAAAAGTTTGGACATCTACACATTCAAGAATTTTTCTTTATTTTTTACTATTTTCTACATTGTAAAATAATAGTGAAGACATTCAAAGTATGAAATAACACATATGGAATCATGTAGTAACCAAAAAAAGTGTTAAACAAATCTAAATATATTTTAGATTCTTCAAAGTAGCCACCATTTGCCTTGATGATAGCTTTGTACACTCTTGGCATTCTCTCAACCAGCATCATGAGGTAGTCACCTAGAATATATTTCAATTAACAGGTGTGCCTTGTTAAAAGCTCATTTCTGGAATTTCTTTCCTTCTTAATGTGTTTGAGTCAATCAGTTGTGTTGTGACAAGGTAGGGGTAGAATACAGAGGGTATACAGGGGTAGAATACTGAAGATAGCCATGATGATGGCAAGAACAACTCAAATAAGCAAAGAGAATCAACAGTCCATCATTAAGTTTAGACATGAAGGTGAGTCAATCTGGAAAATGTCAAGAAAATTGTCATGAGGACCGCCATAGCAAAGGAAGACCCAGAGTTACCTCTGCTGCAGAGGATAAGTTCATTAGAGTTACCAACCTCAGATTGCAGCCCAAATAAATGCTTTACACAGAGTTCAAATAAGAGACAAATCTCAACATCAACTGTACAGAGACTGCAGGAATCAGGCCTTCACGGTTGAATTGCTGCAATGAAACCACTACTAAAGGACACCAATAGGAAGAAGAGACTTGCTTGGGCCAAGAAACACGAGCAATGGACATTAAACCGATGGTCCTATTGTCTGATGTGTCCAAATTTGAGATTTTTGGTTCCAACTGCCGTGTCTTTGTGAGATGCAGAGTAGGTATACGGATGATCTCAGCATGTGTGGTTCCCACCGTGAAGCATGGAGGAGGAGGTGTTATGGTGTGGGGGTGCTTGCTGGTGACACTGTCTGTGAATTATTTAGGCTGTGAATTATCTAGGCTGTGTAAGGGCTATTTCACAGAGAAGGAGAGTGATGGAGATGGCCTGCCTATCAGATGACCTGCCCTCCACAAATCACCTGACATCTGTGTGTCAAGAAGCAGTGCGGCTTGGCTCTTGACCTTCGCTGAGTCCGTAGGGGAATTGCAGCGATGAGACAAGATCGTAACAACCATTTGGATAGCACGAGAAAGGGGGTAACGTCCAGAAAAGTTTGAATACATTGTCCTGTCAATCCAGCATGACTTCTGCTGCGTTCAAAACAACTAGAAACTCTGAAGTAGGAAATCTCAGACTTCAGTGAGTTCAAGACAACTGTGAACTCGGATAAAACTCCAACTGGGTAAATACGGAAAATCATTTAACGGGCATCCAACTCTGAATTTCAAGTCGCGATTTCAGGTCTCTTTCAAGAGCCCACAAGAAGGACTCACTTTCCTGTTCAAGTGAGCACAACAATGTGAGTCCAAAAATGTCTTGTATGCTGCTGTATAAATGATGGAATATGCCAGGGAGATATGAGATATGTATACTGGAGCTGAGAAAGTAATACTGAGTGTATGCTGTTTGTAGCCCATGTTTCTCACCCTAATAATGTGGTCCCGTTTCTCTCTCAAAACTTAGCCTACTGTTCTGACTTGGTGGTGCACATGTAGCCTATAACCTGTTTTAGAGAAATGTCATCAACGAATATTGGATGAGCTTTCATTGTCTGTTTATTTATATGCCCCCTTTATTTATCCTACAGTTCTGACTTGGTGTGCAGGGAAAACATAGTAAGAACGGCCCATGTTCTGAATTCTGTCACTGTACATTTCAAAAGTGCTGAACAAATAGTTATATTTTTTTATTTATTTTACCTTTATTTAACTAGGCAAGTCAGTTAAGAACAAATTCTTATTTTCAATGACGGCCTAGGAACAGTGGGTTAACTGCCTTGTTCAGTGGGCAGCACGACAGATGTTGTACCATGTCAGCTCTGGGATTCGATCGAGCAACCTTTCAGGTTACAAGTCCAACGCTCTAACCACTAGGCTACATCCGTCCTCCGCTCGCTCATTAATGTCTTAATCTAAATGACGGATTGCCTCTTATCTGCTCGTCGTCCCTTTATTCCATATTAAGTTAAGCAGGTCAGCCAACATCAGCTATGTTTTATTTAAAGTCAGTAAATGAGGCTGAATGAACTGTTTTGCTGCCAGACAAGGCTTCACTGATAGTCAGGTGTAGCGGTGGTAAGAAGGTGGGACTCTGCTGTTCGGACAGCTTGATGTAGAGGCCCTAACAGTTTGTCACCGTTATAGTGCAATTCATCAGTTAATCAACCATGTTGAAGGAGACCAGATTAGACTCGTGATCAGTGGTGGAAAAAGTACCCAAATGTCATACACGAGTAAAAGTATAGATACCTTAATTAATAGAGAGTTACTCTAGTATGAGTATAGACACCTTAGAGAGTTACTCTCGTAAAAGTATAGATACCTTAATAGATAGTTACTCTAGTAAAAGTATAGATACCTTAGAGAGTTACTCTAGTGTGAGTATAGATACCTTAACAGATAGTTACTCTAGTATGAGTATAGATACCTTAGAGAGTTACTCTAGTAAAAGTATAGATACCTTAATAGATAATTACTCTAGTAAAATTATAGATACCTTAGAGAGTTACTCTAGTGTGAGTATAGATACCTTAACAGATAGTTACTCTAGTATGAGTATAGATACCGTAGAGAGTTACTCTAGTAAAAGTAAAAGTTACTGAGTAAAATACTACATGAGCAACCACTCAGTACTTACTGGTGTTCATCAGATCTCTTATCTTCTCCTCTTCTTGTTCTTCTTTCGATGTGGACAGCCATCTCTTCTTCCTCCTCTTTCACTGCGAAAACTTCATCCTCCTCTTTCTCTTTCAGTCTGAAAGCGTCTTCTTCTTGTTTCACTGTAACAGCCTCACCCTCTACTTCTTGTTTCACTGTAACAGACTCACCCTCTACTTCTTGTTTCACTGTAACAGCTTCACCCTCTACTCCTTGTTTCACTGTAACAGCCTTCTCTTCCTCTACTTCTTGTCTCACTGTAACAGCTCACCCTCTACTCCTTGTTTCACTGTAACAGACTCACCCTCTACTCCTTGTTTCACTGTAACAGACTCACCCTCTACTCCTTGTTTCACTGTAACAGACTCACCCTCTACTCCTTGTTTCACTGTAACAGACTCACCCTCTACTCCTTGTTTCACTGTAACAGACTCACCCTCTACTTCTTGTCTCACTGTAACAGACTCACCCTCTACTTCTTGTTTCACTGTAACAGACTCACCCTCTACTTCTTGTCTCACTGTAACAGCCTCACCCTCTACTTCTTGTTTCACTGTAACAGACTCACCCTCTACTCCTTGTTTCACTGTAACAGCCTCCTCTTCCTTCTCCTCTTTCACGACAACATTCAGCCACAGAGATTCTTTAGCAGGAGGTGAACAGCATAGTGAACTCATATTCCGGGATGTCAGCTAACTAACAATGTAAATATTAAATTAAATGGGATAACAAGCTGGACGACAGACGTGTGTTTAAAATACAGTGGCTATTATACACGAATGAGTCAATGTTTAGGCGAGCAAGCTACCGAGGTGGTTGACCATCTTTCATTGAACTATAAAACAACGTCGCTGCCGACCTGGGTTGTCATTAGTTACCACAGCCACAAAGTAAACATTGGCTATGGTAAAAATGGATGAAAACAAACATTTGCTTTTCAGCCTTTTAACTTAAAGGTCAGGGCTGGGAATGACGTTAGCAGATTTTAAGAAGAGAAGTTGAAGAAATAGGCAAGGTTTTAGTAATAACTATGACTTTATGACGACAGTGGTAACTAGTGACAAACATCGAGCTGTTGGTGAAAGAACCCGTCCACTAAATTACACGTCACACTCTGGCAGACTTGCCTGAAAGACTCACGTCGCCATCTGCTGACTGCAGTGGGTAAAAACAGTTGAGGATTCTTTTCTTTTTTCAGACATAAAGTTGGACATTCAAACGATTGTTTGAATTGTATTTCCAAAATAATATTACAGAATGTTATATGATGATATATGATGATGATATAATGGAGTGACAACCATCCACCAGTAGATGTATTATAATGGAGTTGATAGTGTCAACCATCCACCAGTAGATTTATTATAATGGAGTTGATAGTGTCAACCATCCACCAGTAGATTTATTATAATGGAGTTGATAGTGACAACCATCCACCAGTAGATGTATTATAATGGAGTTGATAGTGACAACCATCCCCCAGTAGATTTATTATAATGGAGTTGATAGTGACAACCATCCACCAGTAGATTTATTATAATGGAGTTGATAGTGACAACCATCCCCCTCCCCCAGTAGATTTATTATAATGGAGTTGATAGTGACAACCATCCACCAGTAGATTTATTATAATGGAGTTGATAGTGACAACCATCCCCCTCCCCCAGTAGATTTATTATAATGGTGTTGATAGTGACAACCATCCACCAGTAGATTTATTATAATGGAGTTGATAGTGAACCCCATCCACCAGTAGATTTATTATAATGGAGTTGATAGTGACAACCATCCCCCTCCCCCAGTAGATGTATTATAATGGAGTTGATAGTGACAACCATCCCCCTCCCCCAGTAGATTTATTATAATGGAGTTGGTAGTGACAACCATCCCCCAGTAGATTTATTATAATGGATTTGGTAGTGACAATCATCCCTCAGTAGATTTATTATAATGGAGTTGGTAGTGACAACCATCCCCCCTCCAACAGTAGATTTATTATAATGGTGTTGATAGTGACAACCATCCCCCTCCCCCAGTAGATTTATTATAATGGTGTTGATAGTGACAACCATCCCCCAGTAGATTTATTATAATGGTGTTGATAGTGACAACCATCCCCCAGTAGATTTATTATAATGGTGTTGATAGTGACAACCATCCCCCAGTAGATGTATTATAATGAGGTTGATAGTGACAACCATCCCCCCGTAGATTTATTATAATATTTATTACACAAACATCTGCAACAATTATCATATTACATGTATTTTTTTAAACAAGCAGCTTTTTCAGCTTGTAGAAAACAGCTGGCTACATTTTGAAGTGCTGCGTTTTGATTAAAGTGGGTCACCAACGCAGTAAGTGGAACACAGCTCTTTTTATGTTAGTCACTTTTTGTTAAATAATATTTCAATTCATAGCCTGGATTTACCCTTCTACAATGTTAAAACATTCTACATTGTGACATCATTAAAATACTCTTACTACAATGTTAAAACATTCTACATTGTGACATCATTAAAATACTCCTACTACAATGTTAAAACATTCTACATTGTGACATCATTAAAATACTCCTACTGCAATGTTAAAACATTCTACATTGTAACATTATTTCATTGATATCATGAAACAACTCCTTCATGTATTTTCTGATGTTTAATCAGAGATCTTTTATCAGAGTATCTCTTCCCACATTGATCACAGCTACAAGGTTTCTCTCCTGTGTGTGTTCTCTGATGTGAAGTCAGATGGCTTGATATAGTAAAACACTTCCCACATTGATCACAGCTATAAGGTTTCTCTCCTGTGTGTGTTCTCTGGTGTGAAGTCAGAGAGCTTGATATAGTAAAACACTTCCCACATTGATCACAGCTATAAGGTTTCTCTCCTGTGTGTATTCTCTGGTGTGAAGTCAGAGAGCTTGATATAGTAAAACTCTTCCCACATTGATCACAGCTATAAGGTTTCTCTCCTGTGTGTGTTCTCTGGTGTGATGTCAGAGAGCGTAATATAGTAAAACACTTCCCACATTGATCACAGCTATAAGGTTTCTCTCCTGTGTGTATTCTCTGGTGTCTTGTCAGATTGCTTGATGCCGCAAAACTCATCCCACATTGATCACAGCTATAAGGTTTATTTCCTGTGTGTGTTCTCTGGTGTGAAGTCAGATTGCTTGATGCAGCAAAACTCATCCCACATTGATCACAGCTATAAGGTTTCTCTCCTGTGTGTGTTCTCTGGTGTGAAGTCAGATGGCTTGATATAGTAAAACACTTCCCACATTGATCACAGCTATAAGGTTTCTCTCCTGTGTGTGTTCTCTGATGTGAAGTCAGATGGCTTGATATAGTAAAACTCCTCCCACATTGATCACAGCGATAAGGTTTCTCTCCCGTATGTGTTCTCTGGTGTATTTTAAGTTCTGATAAAGATTTGCAACGCTTCCCACAGTCAGAGCAGCAGTGAGGATTCTTCCCTGTGGGTCTCTGCGGGGGTTTCTTGAGGAGTTCTGATGTGGAGAGACTCTTCTCTGCCTCGTCAGCATCATGATGTTGCTGAGGCTCCCCAGAGGATCCACGATAGTCACGTCTCTCTCCTGTGTGAACAACAAAGTCAGACAGTCACTGTAATTTGTCATTGTCGTGAATGTTTAAATGTTTTCACAAACTTTGACAATTTTCTTCTCCCATTAATAAGACAGTCAAGTGAACAACAGTCATTACTGTCTTCATTTTTCACACATTAGTCAATTATTTTATTCTTCCAATAAGTTATTACAGTTGCTGAATCATTAGGCAGTGATCCAGAAGACTTTAGGTCACCAATATTATGATGGTTATTATAGTATAGAGGGAGAGAGGGGACTGTATTATTATATAGAGGGAGAGAGGGGACTGTATAATTATATAGAGGGAGAGAGGGGACTGTATTATTATATAGAGGGGACTGTATTATTATATAGAGGGAGAGAGGGGACTGTATTATTATATAGAGGGAGAGAGGGGACTGTATTATTATATAGAGGGGACTGTATTATTATATAGAGGGAGAGAGGGGACTGTATTATTATATAGAGGGAGAGAGGGGACTGTATTATTATATAGAGGGAGAGAGGGGACTGTATTATTATATAGAGGGGACTGTATTATTATATATATAGAGAGAGGGGACTGTATTATTATATAGAGGGGACTGTATTATTATATAGAGGGAGAGAGGGGACTATTATTATATAGAGGAGAGAGGGGACTGTATTATTATATAGAGGGAGAGAGGGGACTGTATTATTATATAGAGGGGACTGTATTATTATATAGAGGGAGAGAGGGGACTGTATTATTATATAGAGGGAGAGAGGGGACTATTATTATATAGAGGGAGAGAGGGGACTGTATTATTATATAGAGGGAGAGAGGGGACTATTATTATATAGAGGGAGAGAGGGGACTGTATTATTATATAGAGGGAGAGGGGTGACTGTATTATTATATAGAGGGATATATATATAATCATCAGCATTTATGTATATATATAATCATCAGCAGCATTTCATTATTAATATTATTATTAATATATATAATATATTATTATTATTAATATTATCTAAATATTCGTCTCGTATTCAAATGAAGAAATGTCCGATTCCCAATTCTGCTTGATCTTTGTCTCTGTTCTTTTTAGGGTTGTGTTCTGGGATTTTTTATGAATAATGACTAAATGATGTATACATTTAACGTAGAATTATAACTAACAGAATTCTACCCTGTCTTTCTAGTAGTGTTAAACAATGTTTGTTCATGAGGAAGGGGTTATGTAGCATAGATCTAGGAAGAAAGTATGTATGTGTGAAAGATTAGTGGAATCTGTGTGGGTAGCTGGACAGGTAGGATCAAATCAAATCAAATTTATTTATATAGCCCTTCGTACATCAGCTGATATCTCAAAGTGCTGTACAGAAACACAGCCTAAAACCCCAAACAGCAAGCAATGCAGGTGTAGAAGCACGGTGGTTAGGAAAAACTCCCTAGAAAGGCCAAAACCTAGGAAGAAACCTAGAGAGGAACCAGGCTATGTGGGGTGGCCAGTCCTCTTCTGGCTGTGCCGGGTAGAGATTATAACAGAACATGGCCAAGATGTTCAAATGTTCATAAATGACCAGCATGGTTGAATAATAATGTAGAACAGTTGAAACTGGAGCAGCAGCACGGCCAGGTGGACTGGGGACTACAAGGAGTCATCATGTCAGGTAGTCCTGGGGCATGGTCCTAGGGCTCAGGTCCTCCGAGAGAGAGAAGGAGAGAATTAGAGAACGCACACTTAGATTCACACAGGACACCGAATTGGACAGGAGAAGTACTCCAGATATAACAAACTGACCCCAGCCCCCCGACACATAAACTACTGCAGCATAAATACTGGAGGCTGAGACAGGAGGGCTCAGGAGACACTGTGGCCCCATCCGAGGACACCCCTGGACAGGGCCAAACAGGAAGGATATAACCCCACCCACTTTGCCAAAGCACAGCCCCCACACCACTAGAGGGATATCTTCAACCACCAACTTACCATCCTGAGACAAAGCTGAGTATAGCCCGCAAAGATCTCCGCCATGGCACAACCCAAGGGGGGTGCCAACCCAGACAGGATGACCACATCAGTGAATCAACCCACTCAGGTGACGCACCCCCTCCAGGGACAGCATGAGAGAGCCCCAGTAAGCCAGTGACTCAGCCCCTGTAATAGGGTTAGAGGCAGAGAATCCCAGTGGAAAGAGGGGAACCGGCCAGGCAGAGACAGCAAGGGTGGTTCGTTGCTCCAGAGCCTTTCCGTTCACCTTCCCACTCCTGGGCCAGACTACACTCAATCATATGACCCACTGAAGAGATGAGTCTTCAGTAAAGACTTAAAGGTTGAGACCGAGTTTGCGTCTCTGACATGGGTAGGCAGACCGTTCCATAAAAATGGAGCTCTATAGGAGAAAGCCCTGCCTCCAGCTGTTTGCTTAGAAATTCTAGGGACAATTAGGAGGCCTGCGTCTTGTGACCGTAGCGTACGTGTAGGTATGTACGGCAGGACCAAATCAGAGAGATAGGTAGGAGCAAGCCCATGTAATGCTTTGTAGGTTAGCAGTAAAACCTTGAAATCAGCCCTTGCTTTGACAGGAAGCCAGTGTAGGGAGGCTTGCACTGGAGTAATATGATCAAATTTTTTGGTTCTAGTCAAGATTCTAGCAGCTGTATTTAGCACTAACTGAAGTTTATTTAGTGCTTTATCCGGGTAGCCGGAAAGTAGAGCATTGCAGTAGTCTAACCTAGAAGTGACAAAAGCATGGATTCATTTTTCTGCATCATTTTTGGACAGAAAGTGTCTGATTTTTGCAATGTTACGTAGATGGAAAAAAGCTGTCCTTGAAATGGTCTTGATATGTTCTTCAAAAGAGAGATCAGGGTCCAGAGTAACGCCGAGGTCCTTCACAGTTTTATTTGAGACGACTGTACAACCATTAAGATTAATTGTCAGATTCAACAGAAGATCTCTTTGTTTCTTGGGACCTAGAACAAGCATCTCTGTTTTGTCCGAGTTTAAAAGTAGAAAGTTTGCAGCCATCCACTTCCTTATGTCTGAAACACCTGCTTCTAGCAAGGGCAATTTTGGGGCTTCACCATGTTTCATTGAAACGTACAGCTGTGTGTCATCCGCATAGCAGTGAAAGTTAACATTATGTTTTCGAATAACATCCCCAAGAGGTAAAATATATAGTGAAAACAATAGTGGTCCTAAAACGGAACCTTGAGGAACACCGAAATGTACAGTTGATTTGTCAGAGGACAAACCATTCACAGAGACAAACTGAGATCTTTCCGACAGATAAGATCTAAACCAGGCCAGAACTTGTCCGTGTAGACCAATTTGGGTTTCCAATCTCTCCAAAAGAATGTGGTGATCGATGGTATCAAAAGCAGCACTAAGGTCTAGGAGCACGAGGACAGATGCAGAGCCTCGGTCCGATGCCATTAAAATGTCATTTACCATCTTCACAAGTGCCGTCTAGTGCTATGATGGGGTCTAAAACCAGACTGAAGCATTTCGTATACATTGTTTGTCTTCAGGAAGGCAGTGAGTTGCTGCGCAACAGCCTTTTCTAAGATTTTTGAGAGGAATGGAAGATTCGATATAGGCCGATAGTTTTTTATATTTTCTGGGTGACTGACAGTGAAGGTGAACAGGTGGTCACGTGTCAGGTGACAGAGGAATGGATGAGACTGAGGCAGGAAGTCCTTTAACCATAAAGTGGTATATTTACTGAGTAGTGTGGATTCATGGACGCACAGAACTTCTGGATCAGACGGAGTTAAGGAAGAGAAAGCAGCGAGATCAGGCGATGGCCATTTCCTGCTTTTATGGAGTTGAGATCTGTCGGACATTTCCACCTGACCGAATTAAAGCGCCCCTGGCCCAGCTGAGTAAATGGCAATGAATTAAAGGATTATTCCACCAACTCCATGGGCCTTTTCTACAACGTGTTAGAATGTTACAAAAGGAACGCATTTGTGTATTTGCACGGCAGAGCTCTCGCAAATAAACTTGGATCTGATCAACTGTGAACTGGAAATTCTGTCTGTTTTATTTAAGACCAGAAATTTACAACCTCTGGGTCTCAGACTGATAAAGATCATTGGAATTTATGAACATTGATTACAAAATTACTGAACAGGTTGTCTACAGCACAGGTGGTCTAGGCCTAAATTCACTTTAGCAGACCTATAATATATAGCCTAATATAATATAGCCTAATATATAGCCTAGAATATATAGCCTAATATATAGCCTATGATATATAGCCTAATATATAGCCTATAATATATATAGCCTAATATATAGCCTATAATATATAGCCTATAATATATATAGCCTAATATATAGCCTATAATATATAGCCTATAATATATATAGCCTAATATATAGCCTATAATATATAGCCTATAATATATAGCCTATAATATATAGCCTAATATATAGCCTATAATATATATAGCCTAATATATAGCCTATAATATATAGCCTATAATATATAGCCTATAATATATAGCCTAATATATAGCCTATAATATATAGCCTATAATATATAGCCTAATATAATATATAGCCTTACATATATATATATAGCCTAATATATAGTCTGTAATATAGCCTATGATATATAGCCTTTTATACTGATAACAAGTTCAAACAGGTGCCATTAATACAGGTAACGAGTGGAGGACAGAGGAGCCTCTTCAAGAAGAAGTTACAGGTCGTTGAGAGCCAGAAATCTTGCTTGTTTGTTGGTGACCAAATACTTATTTTCCACCATTATTTACAAATAAATTCATTAAAAATCCTACAATGTGATTTTCTGGATTGTTTTTCTCATTTTGTCTGTCATAGTTGAAGTGTACCTATGATGAAAATTACAGGCCTCTCTCATCTTTTTAAGTGGCATAACATGCACAATTGGTGGCTGACTAAATACTTTTTTTGCCCCACTGTATAGCTTATAATAGCTTATAATATATAGCCTATAATATATATAGCCTTTAATATATAGCCTATAATATATAATCTAATATATAGCCTATAATATAGCCAATAATATATAGCCTAATATATATAGCCTAATATATATAGCCTATAATATATAATCTAATATATAGTCTATAATATATAGTCTATAATATATAGTCAATAATATATAGCCTAATATATATAGCCTAATATATATATAGGCTAATATATATATATAGGCTAATATATATATATAGGCTATATGAATTATAATATTATAGTAATATTCATTAACGTCCACGTTTCTGTCTTCTTCACTATTCCCTTCTGGCGCGAGACTGATGAGCGGGGGGGGAAACACACAATGTCATCCATTTTAAGAATATGAATGAGGCTGTAACGTAACATAATGTGGAAAAAGTCAAGGGGTCTGAATACTTTCCGAATGCCCTGTACACCCATCCATCCATCCATCCATCCATCCATCCATCCATAGTGTATTCAGAAAGTATTCAGACCCCGAGACTCTTTCCACATTTCGTTATGTTACAGCCTCATTCTGAAATGTATTAAATCATCTTTTCCCCACATCAGTCAACATACAATAAATACCTCAATGCTTAATATATAGCCTATAATATATAGCCTATAATATATAGCCTATAATATATAGCCTATAATACAGCCTATATGATGAAAACGCCCTTATTTATTACACGGCAGAGAAAAAACTAATGAGAAAACACAACAACAAAAAACTTTAAAACTGATGACAACTGATCTCGTCTCATCCTCCAAGCTTCAGAGATCAACTGATCTCGTCTCATCCTCCAAGCTTCAGAGATCAACTGATCTCGTCTCATCCTCCAAGCTTCAGAGATCAACTGATCTCGTCTCATCCTCCAAGCTTCAGAGATCAACTGATCTCGTCTCATCCTCCAAGCTTCAGAGATCAACTGATCTCGTCTCATCCTCCAAGCTTCAGAGATCAACTGATCTTGTCTCATCCTCAAGCTTCAGAGATCAACTGATCTCGTCTCATCCTCCAAGCTTCAGAGATCAACTGATCTCGTCTCATCCTCAAGCTTCAGAGATCAACTGAACACAGGGAATACTTCTTTCCTAAATAGACATTCACCATTTTCTTCATCTCTAAATCCAGAATACTCCCTGATTTCTTTACAAACATTTTATCAAACATTATAGCTCTCAAATAATCATATAAGGGGGCAGCAGGGTAGCCTAGTGGTTAGAGCGTTGGGCTAGTAACCGAAAGGTTGCAAGTTCGAATCCCAGAGCCGACAAGGTACAAATCTGACGTTCTGCCCCTGAACAAGGCATTGAAAATAAGAATTTGTTCTTGACTGACTTGCCTAGTTAAATAAAAGGTCAAATAAAAGTACAATCAAATGTAAAATACCTCCTCTAACTCACAGACAGTACATAGTCCCTCTTATTCGTCTATGCCATCGATCCTCCCTACTTCTATTACCAGGTTCTCAACTGGTCACACAAGGACCTTTGGTTCTGGAATGTGGCGGAGTTCTGAGTGACCAATAGAATTTGATCACTAACTGTTACTCCAAGAGTTCTGTCATTCTTGACAAGGTCACTAGGTGTTGGGTTAAGGTTGCTACAATAGCATTCTCTATGAAGTTGTCGAGAGTGGTTAGATTTCTCCAGCCACCACAACCCTAAGTTGTTTACCAAAACATGTAAACAGGGCTGCCATTTTGTTTCTGTTCTAATCCTCGGTTGCCCCTTTAAAAAAAGCCACATCAATCAATCAATCTGCAGTTGAAACAGTAAAGCTGTCAACCTGCCACTGTAGTGGGGCAATGGATTTACACTGAGACTGTGGTAGTCTACTGTAAAATATATAACCAAACACAAACCATTGATTTACACTGAGACTGAGGGTTCCGGCGCCGACAGAGATGGCCGCCTCGCTTCGCGTTCCTAGGAAACGATGCAGTTTTTTGTTTTTTTTTACGTGTTATTTCTTACATTAGTACCCCAGGTCATCTTAGGTTTCATTACATACAGTCGAGAAGAACAACTGAATATAAGATCAGCATCAACTCACCATCAGTACGACCAAGAATATGACTTTCGCGAAGCGGATCCTGTGTTCTGCCTTTCAACCAGGACAACGGAATGGATCCCAGCCGGAGACCCAAAAAAACGACTTCGTAAAAGAGGGAAACGAGGCGGTCTTCTGGTCAGACTACGGAGACGGGCACATCGTGCCCCACTTCCTAGCATTCTTCGCGCCAATGTCCAGTCTCTTGACACCAAGGTTGATGAAATCCGAGCAAGGGTAGCATTCCAGAGGGACATCAGTGACTGTAACGTTCTTTGCTTGACGGAAACATGGCTCACTGGAGAGACGCTCTCGGTGGCGGTGCAGCCAGCGGGTTTCTCCACGCATCGCGCCGACAGAAACAAACACCTTTCTGGTAAGAAGAGGGGCGCGGGCGTATGCCTTGTGGCTAACGAGACGTGGTGTGATCACAGAAACATACAGGACCTCAAATCCTTCTGTTCACCTGATTTAGAATTCCTCACAATCAAATGCAGACCGCATTATCTACCAAGAGAATTCTCTTCGATTATAATCACAGCCGTATATATTCCCCCCCAAGCAGACACATTGATGGCTCTGAACGAACTTTATTTGACTCTTTGCAAACTGGAATCCATACATCCTGAGGCTGCATTCATTGTAGCTGGGGATTTTAACAAGGCTAATCTGAAAACAAGACTCCCTAAAATGTATCAGCATATCGATTGGGCCACCAGGGCGGGCAAAACCTTGGAAGACTGTTATTCTAACTTCCGTGACGCATATAAGGCCCTGCCCCGCCCCCCTTTCGGAAAAGCTGACCACGACTCCATTTTGCTGATCCCTGCCTACAGACAGAAACTGAAACAAGAAGCTCCCACGCTGAGGTCTGTCCAACGCTGGTCCGACCAAGCTGATTCCACACTCCAAGACTGCTTCCATCACGTGGACTGGGACATGTTTCGTATTGCGTCAGGCAACAACATTGACGAATACGCTGATTCGGTGTGCGAGTTCATTAGAACGTGCGTTGAAGATGTCGTTCCCATAGCAACGATTAAAACATTCCCTGACCAGAAACCGTGGATTGATGGCAGCATTCGCGTGAAACTGAAAGCGCGAACCACTGCTTTTAATCAGGGCAAGGTGACTGGTAATATGACTGAATACAAACAATGCAGCTATTCCCTCCATAAGGCTATCAAACAAGCTAAGCGTCAGTATAGAGGCAAAGTAGAATCTCAATTTAACGGCTCAGACACAAGAGGTATGTGGCAGGGTCTACAGTCAATCACGGACTACAAGATGAAATCCAGCTCAGTCACGGACCAGGATGTCTTGCTCCCAGGCAGACTAAATAACTTTGTTGCCCGCTTTGAGGACAATACAGTGCCACTGACACGGCCTGCAACGGAAACATGCGGTCTCTCCTTCACTGCAGCCGAGGTGAGTAAAACATTTAAACGTGTTAACCCTCGCAAGGCAGCAGGCCCAGACGGCATCCCCAGCCGCGCCCTCAGAGCATGCGCAGACCAGCTGGCTGGTGTGTTTATGGACATATTCAATCAATCCCTATACCAGTCTGCTGTTCCCACATGCTTCAAGAGGGCCACCATTGATCCTGTTCCCAAGAAAGCTAAGGTAACTGAGCTAAACGACTACCGCCCCGTAGCACTCACTTCCGTCATCATGAAGTGCTTTGAGAGACTAGTCAAGGACCATATCACCTCCACCCGACCGGACACCCGAGACCCACTCCAATTTGCTTACCGCCCAAATAGGTCCACAGACGATGCAATCTCAACCACACTGCACACTGCCCTAACCCATCTGGACAAGAGGAATACCTATGTGAGAATGCTGTTCATCGACTACAGCTCGGCATTCAACACCATAGTACCCTCCAAGCTCGTCATCAAGCTCGAGACCCTGGGTCTCGACCCCGCCCTGTGCAACTGGGTACTGGACTTCCTGACGGGCCGCCCCCAGGTGGTGAGGGTAGGCAACAACATCTCCACCCCGCTGATCCTCAACACTGGGGCCCCACAAGGGTGCGTTCTGAGCCCTCTCCTGTACTCCCTGTTCACCCACGACTGCGCGGCAACGCACACCTCGAACTCAATCATCAAGTTTGCGGACGACACAACAGTGGTAGGCTTGATTACCAACAACGACGAGACGGCCTACAGGGAGGAGGTGAGGGCCCTCGGAGTGTGGTGTCAGGACAATAACCTCACACTCAACGTCAACAAAACTAAGGAGATGATTGTGGACTTCAGGAAACAGCAGAGGGAACACCCCCCTATCCACATCGATGGAACAGTAGTGGAGAGGGTAGTAAGTTTTAAGTTCCTCGGCATACACATCACAGACAAACTGAATTGGTCCACTCACACAGACAGCATCGTGAAGAAGGCGCAGCAGTGCCTCTTCAACCTCAGGAGGCTGAAGAAATTCGGCTTGTCACCAAAAGCACTCACAAACTTCTACAGATGCACAATCGAGAGCATCCTGGCGGGCTGTATCACCGCCTGGTACGGCAACTGCTCCGCCCACAACCGTAAGGCTCTCCAGAGGGTAGTGAGGTCTGCACAACGTATCACCAGGGGCAAACTACCTGCCCTCCAGGACACCTACACCACCCGATGTTACAGGAAGGCCATAAAGATCATCAAGGACAACACCCACCCGAGCCACTGCCTGTTCACCCCGCTATCATCCAGAAGGCGAGGTCAGTACAGGTGCATCAAAGCTGGGACCGAGAGACTGAAAAACAGCTTCTATCTCAAGGCCATCAGACTGTTAAACAGCAACCACTAACATTGAGTGGCTGCTGCCAACACACTGACTCAACTCCAGCCACTTCAATAATGGGAATTGATGGGAAAGGATGTAAAATATATCACTAGCCACTTTAAACAATGCTACCTAATATAATGTTTACATACCCTACATTATTCATCTCATATGTATACGTATATACTGTACTCTATCATCTACTGCATCCTTATGTAATACATGTATCACTAGCCACTTTAACTATGCCACTTTGTTTACATACTCATCTCATATGTATATACTGTACTCGATATCATCTACTGTATCTTGCCTATGCTGCTCTGCACCATCACTCATTCATATCTTTATGTACATATTCTTTATCCCCTTACACTGTGTATAAGAAATTAGTTTTGGAATTGTTAGTTAGATTACTTGTTGGTTATTACTGCATTGTTGGAACTGGAAGCACAAGCATTTCGCTACACTCGCATTAACATCTGCTAACCATGTGTATGTGACAAATAAAATTTGATTTGAGACTGTGGTTGTCTACTGTAAAATGTATAACAAAAACTATTGATTTTTATTTATTTATTTATTTTTATTTCACCTTTATTTAACCAGGTAGGCTAGTTGAGAACAAGTTCTCATTTGCAACTGCGACCTGGCCAAGATAAAGCATAGCAGTGTGAACAGACAACACAGAGTTACACATGGAGTAAACAATTAACAAGTCAATAACACAGTACAAAAAAGGGGAGTCTATATACAATGTGTGCAAAAGGCATGAGGAGGTAGGCGAATAATTACAATATTGCAGATTAACACTGGATTGATAAATGGTCAGATGGTCATGTACAGGTAGAGATATTCGTGTGCAAAAGAACAGAAAAGTAAATAAATATAAACAGTATGGTGGATGAGGTAGGTAAAGTTGGGTGGGCTATTTACCGATAGACCATGTACAGCTGCAGTGATCGGTTAGCTGCTCAGATAGCAGATGTTTGAAGTTGGTGAAGGAGATAAAAGTCTCCAACTTCAGCAATTTTTGCAATTCGTTCCAGTCACAGGCAGCAGAGAACTGGAACGAAAGGCGGCCAAATGAGGTGTTGGCTTTAGGGATGATCAGTGAGATACACCTGCTGGAGCGCGTGCTACGGATGGGTGTTGCCATCGTGACCAGTGAACTGAGAT
Organism: Oncorhynchus masou masou; assembly: GCF_036934945.1. Classification (NCBI taxonomy): domain Eukaryota; kingdom Metazoa; phylum Chordata; class Actinopteri; order Salmoniformes; family Salmonidae; genus Oncorhynchus; species Oncorhynchus masou. The sequence continues at coordinate 724,815 of NC_088216.1, read as the reverse complement.
AAGGCGGAGCTTTACCTAGCATGGACTCAGTGTAGATGATTGATTTACACTGAGACTGATTTCTACTGTAAAATGTATAACCAAATACAAACCATTGATTTACACTGAGACTGTGGTAGTCTACTGTAAAATGTAGTCTTTTAAGTAGTTACATTGGGGAGAGGGGGGGGGTACTTTACCATGGAATTGCCCGTTCATAACAACTAGTCCTTTAAGTAGTTACATTGGGGAGAAGGGGGAGGGGGGGTACTTTACCATGGAATTGCCCGTTCGTAACAACTAGTCCTTTAAGTAGTTACATTGGGGAGAAGGGGAGGGGGGGGGGTACTTTACCATGGAATTGCCCGTTCATAACAACTAGTCCTTTAAGTAGTTACATTGGGGAGAAGGGGGGGGGTACTTTACCATGGAATTGCCCGTTCATAACAACTAGTCCTTTAAGTAGTTACATTGGGGAGAAGGGGGGGGGGGGTACTTTACCATGGAATTGCCCGTTCATAACAACTAGTCCTTTAAGTAGTTACATTGGGGAGAAGGGGGGGGTACTTTACCATGGAATTGCCTGTTCGTAACAACTAGTCCTTTAAGTAGTTACATTGGGGAGAAGGGGAGGGGGTACTTTACCATGGAATTGCCCGTTCATAACAACTAGTCCTTTAAGTAGTTACATTGGGGAGAAGGGGAGAGGGGGTACTTTACCATGGAATTGCCCGTTCATAACAACTAGTCCTTTAAGTAGTTACATTGGGGAGAAGGGGGGGTACTTTACCATGGAATTGCCCGTTCGTAACAACTAGTCCTTTAAGTAGTTACATTGGGGAGAAGGGGGGGTACTTTACCATGGAATTGCCCGTTCATAACAACTAGTCCTTTAAGTAGTTACATTGGGGAGAAGGGGGGTACTTTACCATGGAATTGCCTGTTCGTAACAACTAGTCCTTTAAGTAGTTACATTGGGGAGAAGGGGAGGGGGGGGTACTTTACCATGGAATTGCCCGTTCATAACAACTAGTCCTTTAAGTAGTTACATTGGGGAGAAGGGGAGGGGGGGGTACTTTACCATGGAATTGCCCGTTCTTAAAACCTGACAGATGTGCCTGGAGAACTGCATCCACTCCAATCCACAGACCAAAGGACTGACCATCCATGACATCAGACCTTATAGTGTTTCCCATGTTGAGAATATACAGTGTTCGGGATATGACAGTTGAACTAAGGCATGTGTTTTATTCTTCAAGTATCAATGGCTATATGAGTCCAAATATGGATACAGATCACCACCTTTAAAACACCCCACATCAGTTCAACAACTACAGATCACCCCTTTAACCCCCCCACATCAGTTCAACAACTACAGATCGCCCCTTTAAACCCCCCACATCAGTTCAACAACTACAGATCACCCCTTTAACCCCCCCACATTAGTTCAACAACTACAGATCGTCCCTTTAAACCCCCCACATCAGTTCAACAACTACAGATCGCCCCTTTAAAACCCCATCAGTTCAACAACTACAGATCGCCCCTTTAACCCCCACATCAGTTCAACAACTACAGATCGCCCCTTTAAACCCCCCACATCAGTTCAACAACTACAGATCGCCCCTTTAAACCCCCCCATCAGTTCAACAACTACAGATCGCCCTTTAAAACCCCATCAGTTCAACAACTACAGATCGCCCCTTTAACCCCCACATCAGTTCAACAACTACAGATCGCCCCTTTAAACCCCCCACATCAGTTCAACAACTACAGATCGCCCCTTTAAACCCCCCATCAGTTCAACAACTACAGATCGCCCCTTTAACCCCCCCCCACATCAGTTCAACAACTACAGATCGCCCTTTAAACCCCCACATCAGTTCAACAACTACAGATCGCCCCTTTAAACCCCCATCAGTTCAACAACTACAGATCGCCCCTTTAAACCCCCCACATCAGTTCAACAACTACAGATCGCCCCTTTAAAACCCCCCACATCAGTTCAACAACTACAGATCGCCCTTTAACCCCCACATCAGTTCAACAACTACAGATCAACCCTTTAAACCCCCCACATCAGTTCAACAACTACAGATCGCCCTTTAACCCCCCACATCAGTTCAACAACTACAGATCGCCCTTTAACCCCCCACATCAGTTCAACAACTACAGATCAACCCTTTAAACCCCCCACATCAGTTCAACAACTACAGATCGCCCCTTTAAACCCCCCACATCAGTTCAACTACTACAGATCGCCCCTTTAAACCCTCCACATCAGTTCAACAACTACAGATCACCCCTTAAAACCCCCCACATCAGTTCAACAACTACAGATCGCCCCTTTAAACCCCCCACATCAGTTCAACAACTACAGATCGCCCCTTTAAAACCCCCACATCAGTTCAACAACTACAGATCGCCCCTTTAAACCCCCCCCATCAGTTCAACAACTACAGATCGCCCCTTTAAAACCCCCACATCAGTTCAACAACTACAGATCGCCCCTTTAACCCCCCCCACATCAGTTCAACAACTACAGATCGCCCCTTTAAACCCCCACATCAGTTCAACAACTACAGATCACCCCCTTTAAACCCCCCATCAGTTCAACAACTACAGATCGCCCCTTTAAACCCCCACATCAGTTCAACAACTACAGATCGCCCCTTTAAACCCCCCACATCAGTTCAACAACTGCAGTTGTGCCCCCTGTTTTGTAAGATTAGTATTTACTGGTGTGTTAATCTTTTACCTCCCGTCTCCTCCGGCTCTTTTTTCGATGTGACAGTTACCTCCCCCTCCTCTGCAGAAACGGCTTCCTCTTCCTCTTTCACTGTAACATCCTCCTTCTCTTCTTTCACTGTAAAATCCTCATCCTCCTCTCTTACTTCTTGTTTTACTGTAACATCCTCCTCTTCCTCTACGTTTGTTACTGTAACATCCTCTTCTTCCTCTTTCACGACAACGTTCAGCCACAGACCCTCTTTCTCCGTCCAGCAGACCTCCTCTTCATCAGGAGGAGAGTAGCTTGGTGAACTCATGGTCGGAGGTGTTAGCTAACAGTTAGCTAACTATGCTAATGCTAACTTAACCAGCCAGCTACCGTTAGCTAACTAATAACAATAACGTAAATATGCAATGAAATTATATAATTGATAAGATTGACAGAAGTGTGTTAAAAACACAGTGGCTAATATACATTAAAACGTCTAAAGAGCTATACTGGTTCGGTTATATTGTCTGGAAAGCTACCGAGGTGGCCGACTGGCTAACTTCTTCTTCTTCTGCAGCATAATAGAGCTCAGCAAACAAACGTTTTAAGGGCATACTGCCACCTGCTGGAGGATACGATCAAATCATGGTTTGCTTCATTCTGTACCATTTTTTTGTCAAATTAAATAAACAAATAAATCCCTACTAATGTATAACATACAGCCCCCCTCCCCATGAACCCCCCAACCAATTTCCCTCGATTATGCTTAGAAATGGTGACCAGATTCACAGACTATGCTATAGGACTGCTTTGCTATCGCTGATTGGAATATGTTTAGAGACTCTGCTGATAAAATGACAGGGATTCCACACACAGAGCTATCCCAGACAACCCTGAGACTACCACACACAGAGCTATCCCAGACAACCCTGAGACTAACACACACAGAGCTATCCCAGACAACCCTGAGACTACCACACACAGACTGACAGTTGTGGCTGCTTTGTGTGATGAATTTGTGTCTCTACCTTCTTGCCCTTTGTGATGTTGTCTGTGACCAATAATGTGTGTACCGTGATTTGTTCTGCTACCATGTTGTGTTGCTGCCTTGCTATGTTGTGTTGCTACCTTGTTGTGTTGCTGCCTTGCTATGTTGTGTTGCTACCATGCTGTGTTGCTGCCTTGCTATGTTGTGTTGCTGCCTTGCTATGTTGTGTTGCTACCTTGTTGTGTTGCTGCCTTGCTATGTTGTGTTGCTACCATGCTGTGTTGCTGCCTTGCTATGTTGTGTTGCTGCCTTGCTATGTTGTGTTGCTACCTTGTTGTGTTGTTGACTTGCTATGTTGTGTTGCTGCACTTGCTATGTTGTTGCCATGTTGTGTTGCTGCTATGTTGTGTTGTTGACTTGCTTTGTTGTGTTGCTGCTATGTTGTGTTGTTGACTTGCTATGTTGTGTTGCCGCTATGTTGTGTTGCTACCATGAAGGGTTGCTACCTTGCTTTGTTATTGTCATGTTGTGGTCATGTTGTGTTTCTTCCACATGGTGTGTTAGTACCATGTTGTTGTCATGCTGTGTTGCTACCATGTTGTTGTCATGGTGTGTTAGTACCATGTTGTTGTCATGGTGTGTTAGTGCCATGTTGTTGTCATGGTGTGTTAGTGCCATGTTGTTGTCATGTTGCATTTCTTCCATGTTGCTACCATGCTGTGTTGCTGCATTGCTATGTTGTTGTCATGGTGTTGCTACCATGTTGTTGTCATGGTGTGTTGCTACCATGTTGTGTTGCTGCCTTGCTATGTTGTTGTCATGGTGTGTTGCTACCATGCTGTGTTGCTACCATGTTGTCATGCTGTGTTGCTACCATGTTGTTGTCATGGTGTGTTGCTACCATGCTGTGTTGCTACCATGTTGTCATGCTGTGTTGCTACCATGTTGTTGTCATGTTGTGTTGCTACCATGTTGCTACCATGCTGTGTTGCTGCCATGCTATGTTTTTGTCATGGTGTGTTGCTACCATGTTGTCATGCTGTGTTGCTACCATGTTGTTGTCATGTTGTGTTGCTACCATGTTGCTACCATGCTGTGTTGCTGACATGCTATGTTTTTGTCATGGTGTGTTGCTACCATGTTGTCATGCTGTGTTACTACCATGTTGTTGTCATGGTGTGTTGTTGTCATGTTGTGTTTCTTCCATGTTGCTACCATGCTGTGTTGCTGCCATGCTGTTGTTGTCATGGTGTGTTGCTACCATGTTGTGTTTCTGCCTTGCCATGTTGTTGTCTTAGGTCTCTCTATGGACTCAGGGGAATACGAACTACTACTACTATTAATGACCCCATATAACTACATTACGAATACTAATGTGACCAAAAGTATGTGGACACCTGCTCGGCAAACATCGGGCCACTGATGTTGGGCGATTAAGCCTGGCTCGCAGTTGGGCCTTCCAATTCACCACAAAGGAGTTCGATGGGGTTGAGGTCAGGGCTCTGTGCAGGCCAGTCAAGTTTTTCCACACCGATCTCAACAAACCATTTCTGTATGGAGAGAGTTTTTCCCCTCTGGTTGCACATTTAACATGCTGGTAGAAATGAGGTAAAACAGATGTCAGTTTGCCTGCATTAAAGTCCCCGGCCACTAGGAGCGCCGCCTCTGGAGGAGGGTTTTCCTGTTTGCTTATGGCCTCATAGAGTTGGTTGAATGCGGTCTTCGTGCTTCGGTCTGTGGTGGTAAATAGACGGCTACGAATAATACAGATTAAACTCTCGAGGTAGATAGTGTGGTCTACAGCTTATCATGAGGTACTCTACCTCAGGCGTGCAATACCTTGAGACTTCTTTAATATTAGACATTGCGCACCAGCTGACCCCTTATACTCTGACCCTCTCTCTCATAGAGGTCCTTTAACATACTGTACGCTTAAAAAAAAAACTCTTGGTCAAAACAATCAATTATATAAAATGAATAATAATCAATTGATCCATGATGTATAAATGGTGTTCATTTAAAACATTAGACAATAAGACAGATCATAACATGTATAAATGGTGTCAATTTCAAACATGAGACAAAAAGGCAAGAGATCATAACATGACAACAATATGACATTTAGTGGCAGAAAGTATTCAACCAAAAAAACACGTATTTTCAACCAAAATCACTTGTGCTCATAGGGATGTTTGGAGCGTTTATCCGATATAAATACAAAAGATTCAACAGACATAATAGTATTGCTGTTGTTTGAGTAAATATATTTGATGATACTTTACCCCCAATGCCACATTGGAGTTTAAAAATAGAATCCATCATGGATCAAAAGCATTCAGAAAATCAACAAAACATGACAATAACTTTCCTCTCTCTCTCTGACCCTCGCCCTCTCCCTCTGACCCTCGCTCTCTCCCTCTGACCCTCGCTCTCTCTCTCTCTGACCCTCGCTCCCTCTCTGACCCTCGCTCCCTCTCTGACCCTCGCTCCCTCTCTCTTGCTCTCTGACCCTCGCTCTCCCTCTGACCTTTGCTCTCTCTCTCTCTGACCCTCGCTCTCCCTCTCTGACCCTCGCTCCCTCTCTCTGACTCTCGCCCCCTCTCTCTGACCCTCGCTCCCTCTCTGACCCTCGCTCTCCCTCTCTGACCCTCGCTCCCCCCCTCTCTGACCATATGGTGTTCATTTTTACTTTAAAAAAAACAGAAAAAAATAAGAGATCATAACACATGACAACAATATGAATTTAGTGGCAGAAAGTATTTTCAACTAAAAACACGCTCTCTCCCTCTGACCCTCGCTTTCTTTCTGACACTCTCTCTCCCTCTCTCTCTCCGACACTCGCTTTCTCTCTGACCCTCTCTCTCCCTCTCTCTGACCCTCGCTTTGTCTCTGACCCTCGCCCACCCTGACCCCCCACCCCTGACTCCCCCGTCTCTGACCCTTGCTCTCTCCCCCTTCTCTGACCTTCGCTCTCTCCCCCGTCTCTGACCCCATGGTGTTCATTTTTATAAAACAAACAGACAAAAAGATAAGAGATCAATACGTTAATAAGACGTATTGTCAACGTCTTGTGGTCATAGGGATGTTTGGAAAGAGCACTTAGTTTATTCTAGATTTTTATAGTAGCTGTGAAAACAGATTACAATAATGAAACCTGGAGCCGAGGCTACATGATAGGTCTCATACCTACTTTTCCAACATGAACTTCCACAGGCTTTTGGAGAGCAACTACATCAAAACATCACATTTATTGTCCTGTTCCTCAATCTATAACATTTTCTATAAATGTTCCATTTACAAAATTAAAAATCATTTGACATTAGAGCTGTCAAAAGTTGTAGGATTTTACAATATTATAAACTATATTATGAAAAGTGGAACACAAACACTACGACATCAAAAGTTAGATTACAAATAGATCATTACTCTGTGTTCTACTACCCAGGTCTGGAGTTGGAGATCATTCTACACTTTGTGGCTCTCCTGCATGTATTTTCTTGTGTTTTGCCAGGGAGTCTGATCGAATAAAGCTCTTCCCACACTGATCACAGCTATACGGTTTCTCTCCTGTGTGTTTTCTCTGGTGTCTTCTCAAGTCGCTTGAGGAAGTAAAGCTCATTCCACAGTCGGAGCAGTGGTACGGTTTCTCACCTGTGTGGATTCGTTTGTGTGTGGCCAGGGCAGTCCAGGTGGCAAAACTATCCTCACATACATCACAGCTGTACGGTTTCTCTCCGGTGTGTGTTCTCTTGTGTACAGTCAGGTTTCCTGGCAAAGCAAAATGTTTCCCACATTGATCGCAGCTATAAGGCTGCTCTCCCGTGTGGGTTCTCTGGTGTACAGTCAGGTGTGCTGACTGAGTGAATCTCTTCCCACATTCATCACAGCTATAAGGCCTCTCTCCCGTGTGTGTTCTCTGGTGAACTATCAGGTTTGTTGCTGCAGCAAAGCTCTTCCCACATTGATCACAACTAAAAGTCCTCTCTGTGTGTAATCGCTGGTGTATTGTCAGTTTGTCTAATCCAGCAAAACTGATCCCACAATCTGAGCAGTGGTATAGTTTCTCTCCAGTGTGGATTCTCTGGTGTGATATCAGTCCACTTGATGTAGTAAAACTCATCCCACAGCCTGAGCAGTGGAATGGTTTCTCGACAGTGTAGCTTCTCTGGTGTACAGTCAGATCAGCTGTGTGTTCTCTCTGGTGAACTAGATTCAGGTTCCTTGCGGCAGGAAAACTCTTCCCACACTGATCTCCTGTATGTGTTCTCTGGTGTGATATCAGTCCACCTGAGGTAGTAAAACTCATTCCACAGTCAGAGCAGTGGTAAGGTTTCTCACCTGTGTGTGTTCTCTGGTGAATTGTCAGGTTGCCTGACTGAGCAAAACTCTTCCCACATCGATCACAGCTGAAAGGCTTTTCTCCTGTGTGTGTTCTCCGATGAGATATCATCTGGCTACGTGTAGTAAAACTCCTTGCACAGTCAGAGCAGCTGTAAGGTTTCTCTCCTGTATGGATTCTCTGGTGTATTTTAAGATCTGAAGAAGAGGTGAAACTCTTCCCACAGTCAGAGCAGCGGTGAGGTTTCTTCCCTGTGGGTCTCTGCGGGTGTTTATTGAGGTGTTCTGATGTGGAGAGACTCTTCTCTGCCTCATCAGCATCATGAGGTTGTTGAGTGTCCCCAGAGGATCCACGGTAGTCCAGTCTCTCTCCTGTGTGAACAACAAAGTCAGACGGTTAAAGGCCCACGGCAGCAGAAATCCACTGTTTATTTGGGGTAAAAGGTGATGCTTCTAGCATACCCATGAAGTTGTACAGTAATGTACGTCTTTAAAGAATGTTTAACCTCACTAGGGTGGGACACGACTAACATCCAGTGAAATTACAGAGTGACAAATTCAAAAACAGAAATACTCATTATAAAAATTCATAAAACATACAAGTTTAAAGATCAACGTGTTGTTAATCCAACCATGGTGTCAGATGTCAAAAAGGCTTTACGGTGAAAGCACACCATGCGATAATCTGAGAACAGCGCCCAGCAGACAAATCATTACAAACAGTTATCAGCCAAGTAGAGGTGTTACACAAGTCAGAAATAACAATAAAATGAATCACTTACCTTTGATGATCTTCATATGGTTGCACTCACAAGACTCCCATTTACTCAATAAATGTTAGTTTTGTTCGATAAAGTCTCTCTTTATTACGCGTTTTGTTCAGTAATCCACAGGCTCAAAGGCAATCACAACAGCAAGATGAAAAATCCAAATAGTGACCAGTCCAGAGCCTTACCATCTACAACTCTAATGGGTGACCAGTCCAGAGCCTTACAACTCTAATAGGTGACCAGTCCAGAGCCTTACAACTCTAATAGGTGACCAGTCCAGAGCCTTACAACTCTAATAGGTGACCAGTCCAGAGCCTTACAACTCTAATAGGTGACCAGTCCAGAGCCTTACAACTCCAATGGGTGACCAGTCCAGAGCCTTACAACTCCAATGGGTGACCAGTCCAGAGCCTTACAACTCCAATGGGTGACCAGTCCAGAGCCTTACCATCTACAATTCTAATGGGTGACCAGTCCAGAGCCTTACCATCTACAACTCAAATGGGAGACCAGTCCAGAGCCTTACCATCTACAACTCTAATGGGAGACCAGTCCAGAGCCTTACAACTCTAATGGGAGACCAGTCCAGAGCCTTACAACATTACATTTACATTTAAGTCATTTAGCAGACGCTCTTATCCAGAGCGACTTACAAATTGGTGAATTCACCTTCTGACATCAGTGGAACAGCCACTTTACAATAGTGCATCTAAATCACACAACTCTAATGGGAGACCAGTCCAGAGCCTTACAACTCTAATGGGAGACCAGTCCAGAGCCTTACAACTCTAATGGGAGACCAGTCCAGAGCCTTACAACTCTAATGGGAGACCAGTCTAGAGCCTTACAACTCTAATGGGAGACCAGTCTAGAGCCTTACAACTCTAATGGGAGACCAGTCCAGAGCCTTACAACTCTAATGGGAGACCAGTCCAGAGCCTTACAACTCTAATGGGAGACCAGTCTATCTATTTTCCATTCAGACAGCAGTGAATCTCATACCATTACCAAAGTTCTACTGCTCCAGGAGCCTCTCTGGTAATGTTGTGGCTTCCCAACATCCTATTCCAGGGTCTAGACCAGTCCAGGAGCCTCTCTGGTAATGGTATGGCCCCCCAACACCCTATTTCAGGGTCCAGGAGCCTCTCTGGCAATGGTATGGCTTCCCAACACCATATTTCAGGGTCTAGACCAGTCCAGGAGCCTCTCTGGCAATGGTATGGCTTCTCAACACCCTATTCCGGGGTCTAGACCAGTCCAGGAGCCTCTCTGGTAATGGTATGGCCCCCCAACACCCTATTTCAGGGTCTAGACCAGTCCAGGAGCCTCTCTGGTAATGGTATGGCTTCTCAACACCCTATTCCGGGGTCTAGACCAGTCCAGGAGCCTCTCTGGTAATGGTATGGCCCCCCAACACCCTATTTCAGGGTCTAGACCAGTCCAGGAGCCTCTCTGGTAATGGTATGGCTTCCCAACACCATATTACAGGGTCTAGACCAGTCCAGGAGCCTCTCTGGTAATGTTGTGGCTTCCCAACACCCTATTCCAGGGTCTAGACCAGTCCAGGAGCCTCTCTGGTAATGGTATGGCTTCCCAACACCATATTTCAGGGTCTAGACCAGTCCAGGAGCCTCTCTGGCAATGGTATGGCTTCCCAACACCATATTACAGGGTCTATGTAAACAGCTGCCAACAAGGTCTCTCAGTTGCCCCGCTGGTTCTAAGAAGAGAGACGTTGTTGGCAGCTGTTTACATCTGGACCCAGGGTATTGGGAAGCCAAAGAGGCTCCTAGTTTTGCATACTAATTGGTTGAGGATGTCATTGGAAACACCTTAATCTTCCGCTGTCTTTTTTTACTACAAACATAGAAACTCACCATTTTCACAAACTATTTATAAGCACAAACTACATTTGAAGTCGGAAGTTTACATACACCTTAGCCAAATACTTTTAAACTCAGTTTTTCACAAGTCCTCACATTTAATCCTAGTAAAAAATTCCCTGCTGTAGGACAGTTAGGATCACTACTTTATTTTAAGAATATAAAATGTCAGAATAATAGTAGAGAATTATTTATTTCAGCTTTTATTTCTTTCATCAGATTCCCAGTGGGTCAGAAGTTTCTCATACACAATTCATATTTGGTAGCATTGCCTTTAAATTGTTTAACTGAATTTTGGCCCATTCCTCCTGACAGAACTGGAGGAATGGGTCAGGTTTATAGGCCTCCAAGCTCGCACATGCTTCTTCAGTTCTGCCCAACCATTTTCTGTATGATTGAGGTCAGGGCTTTGCGATGGCCACACCAATACTTTGACTTTGTTGTCCTGAAGGTAATCATTTAAAAGATGTTTTAACAGACAAAAAAACAGCGCGTCTGAAGTTTCACCCCTTCGGCTTCATCAGAAGATAACTAGACAATGAACAAATAGGAACTTCAAAAGGAGTAAAAGGGGCTGTTCCACCCAACCTGTAGCTGATTGGTCAAACAAATTATGCCCAAAGGGGTTGTTCCCTATAGCTTTATAGAACAATCATGGCACAGGCTAGGTTAAGGTTAGGGGGAATATTAACCTGGCACTAATCCTAGTCTAGTCTCTATGTTAGTGTAAACTGCTTGTAATCCTAGTCTAGTCTCTATGTTAGTGTAAACTGCTTGTAATCCTAGTCTAGTCTCTATGTTAGTGTAAACTGCTTGTAATCCTAGTCTAGTCTCTATGTTAGTGTAAACTGTTTGTAATCCTAGTCTAGTCTCTATGTTAGTGTAAACTGCTTGTAATCCTAGCCTAATCTCTATGTTAGTGTAAACTGCTTGTAATCCTAGTCTCTATGTTAGTGTCAACTGCTTGTAATCCTGGTCTAGTCTCTATGTTAGTGTAAACTGCTTGTAATCCTAGTCTAATCTCTATGTTAGTGTAAACTGCTTGTAATCCTAGTCTAATCTCTATGTTAGTGTAAACTGCTTGTAATCCTAGTCTAATCTCTATATTAGTGTAAACTGCTTATAATCCTAGTCTATGTTAGTGTAAACTGCTTGTAATCCTAGTCTAGTCTATGTTAGTGTAAACTGCTTGTAATCCTAGTCTAGTCTCTATGTTAGTGTAAACTGCTTGTAATCCTAGTCTAGTCTCTATGTTAGTGTAAACCGCTTGTAATCCTGGTCTCTATATTAGTGTAAACTGCTTGTAATCCTAGTCTAGTCTCTATGTTAGTGTAAACTGCTTGTCATCCTGGTCTCTATATTATTGTAAACTGCCTGTAATCCAAGTCTCTATATGAGTGTAAACTGCTTGTAATCCTAGTCTCTATATTAGTGTTAACTGCTTGTAATCCTAGTCTCTATATTAGTGTCAACTGCTTGTAATTCTAGTCTAGTCTCTATATTAGTGTAAACTGCTTGTAATCCTAGTCTAGTCTATGTTAGTGTAAACTGCTTGTAATCCTAGTCTAGTCTATGTTAGTGTAAACTGCTTGTAATCCTAGTCTAGTCTCTATGTTAGTGTAAACTGCTTGTAATCCTCGTCTAGTCTCTATGTTAGTGTAAACTGCTTGTAATCCTGGTCTCTATATTAGTGTAAACTGCCTGTAATCCAAGTCTCTATATGAGTGTAAACTGCTTGTAATCCTAGTCTCTATATTAGTGTCAACTGCTTGTAATCCTAGTCTAGTCTCTATGTTAGTGTAAACTGCTTGTAATCCTAGTCTAGTCTCTATGTTAGTGTAAACTGCTTGTAATCCTAGTCTAGTCTCTATGTTAGTGTAAACTGCTTGTAATCCTAGTCTAGTCTCTATGTTAGTGTACACTGCTTGTAATCTTGGTCTCTATATTAATGTAAACTGCTTGTAGTAATCCTAGTCTAGTCTCTATGTTAGTGTAAACTGCTTGTAGTAATCCTAGTCTCTATGTTAGTGTAAACTGCTTGTAATCCTAGTCTAGTCTCTATGTTAGTGTAAACTGCGTGTAATCCTAGTCTAGTCTCTATGTTAGTGTAAACTGCTTGTAATCCTCATCTAGTCTCTATGTTAGTGTAAACTGCTTGTAATCCTTGTCTAGTCTCTATGTTAGTGTAAACTGCTTGTAATCCTGGTCTCTATATTAATGTAAACTGCTTGTAATCCTAGTCTAGTCTCTATATTAGTGTAAACTGCTTGTAATCCTAGTCTCTATGTTAGTGTAAACTGCTTGTAATCCTAGTCTAGTCTCTATGTTAGTGTAAAGAGAAACGATATCAATAGACGAGAGAAAATGTATTCTTGGATATTTTCATGTCCTTCCATTTGTTGAGGAATTCGTAAGTATCTTGAACATAACTAGAATGTTTCTGAGATAGAGGGTTTAATATAAGAGTCTATATACTCTCTGCTATATTATGAGCCACAATCACTCACTATCGGATGTCGGTATGGAACACCGAAAAGGGACAGTCCAAGTATCCGAGGCTTTGTGGATTTTAGGTAACAAGTAAAACTGTCTGGGTCTTGAAAGATGAGCCATTTGTTTGAACTGTAATATAATTTAGTTCATTAAGTAAACTGTCTGGGTCCAGGGGAATCTGGCCCAGACAGATGAGCCATTTGTTTGTTCTGTAATATCATTTAGTTCATTAAGTAAACTGTCTGGGTCCAGGGGAATCTGGCCCAGACAGATGAGCCATTTGTTTGTTCTGTAATATAACTTAGTTCATTAAGTAAACTGTCTGGGTCCAGGGGAGTCTGGCCCAGAAAGATGAGCCATTTGTTTGTTCTGTAATATAATTTAGTTCATTAAGTAAACTGTCTGGGTCCAGGGGAGTCTGGCCCAGAAAGATGAGCCATTTGTTTGTTCTGTAATATAATTTAGTTTCCTCTCGGGTTAGGTTTTGTGTTTTCCAAATGTATTGAGTGAGACAAATGGGGAATAATGTTTGTCTATTGGTCAATTGTCCTCTAGGAGGTACTGTACTTTATCCCCATTATAACAATCTGAGATCCTTCATCTTTTATTCATTTTAATTTGATTTATTTTAGAATACGAAAACTCACTAGCTTCTAGAACTCTTGTCTTCCTAAAACTCACTAGATTCTAGAACTCTCGTCTTAAGACAGTACTTACCGGTGCTCATCAGATCTCCTGACTCCTCTTCCAATATGACAGTTATCTGTCCCTCTTCCTCCTCCTTCACTCCAAAAACTGCAACCTCCTCTTCTTTTACAGTCACATCCTCCTCTTCCTCTTTCACTCTGATCGGGTCTTCCTCTTCTTTCACTGAAACGTCTTTCTCTTCTTCTTTCACTGTAACAGTCTCACCCTCTACTTGTTTTTGTATTGTAACAGCCTCCTCTTCCTCTCCTTCTTGTTTTACTGTAACATCCTCCTCTTGATTCTCCTCTTTCACGACAACATTCAGCCACAGACCCTCTTTCTCCGTCCAGCAGACCTCCTCTTCATCAGGAGGCGAGTAGCTTGGTGAACTCATGGTCGGGGATGTTAGCTAACAGTTAGCTAGCTGGGCTAATGCTAACTTAACAAGCCAGCTAGCTGACTAATAACGAGGTAAATAGGAAATTAAATGGGATAATTAGCTAAACGACAGAAAAGTGTTCAAAACAGAGTGGCTCATATACCCGAAAGCGTCTAAAGAGATGGGACGGTTCCGCTATGTTGGTTAGCAAGCTACGGAGATGGCTGACCAGCTGTTGTTGTCTTTCTTCTTTTAGTTTTTATTTAACCGACCGAGCGGTGCAAACACCGCCCCCTACTGTACTGGCGTGTGAGTCCGGTTACGACCTATCACTACCGCTATAATCTTCTCTTATCGAACCCTGCACATCTAACTAAATAAAATAATTTCCTTACAAACTAAAGTACTCCCATCACCACCACCCAATCCTATTCCCAGTCCAAACGTCTCCCATCACCACCACCCAATCCTATTCCCAGTCCAAACGTCTCCCATCACCACCACCCAATCCTATTCCCAGTCCAAACGTCTCCCATCACCACCACCCAATCCTATTCCCAGTCCAAACGTCTCTGACCCTGTCATACAACCTCTCCCTGTCTACATCGTTACATTTCCCCAACCCATTCCCTCTACCATAAAGCCCCATTAACCATTCCAGAGCCCTTGTTCCTCTATCAATTCCAAAGAGGAATTAAATTCCGTATGCCCTCATTTTATTCCTAGATCACATAACTCCATCCCTTCTGGGGGGGTTGAATGTTAAATGACGAGACAGAGGCATTGATGCGAGTATCCAGTCTTGTTCAGGACATCACAACCCAACCGGGTATCTCAAGCACACCGGTAAAGCCCACGAGTTGCAGTAATGAACATTTACCAACAGATGCCATCATTGTGCCATTTTACAACCATAACAGGCGGGGAAAGCGAGAGCACTCACTACGGTTGGTCGCTCTGTCTGCTTTATTAAAGGCCTCAAATGTAATAATGTACTATAAAATATTTTTTTTTGCTCTTACTACTTTCATCCCATTATCTCTGCCAATGATCTAACCTATTTTTCATAAGGTTTTAATTTCCTCTCTGAACACAACTCCACCTGTGTATCCTGCCGCATTATTGTCCACTGCTCTTGATCGCTACTTATCTCTACAATATAATGTCCATTAACTCCTGTTAGAGCCCGGAAATCCAACAAAACTGAACAATAATACCGTATCTCTGTAAGCCAATCAACAGCGTCGTTTATTTCTACCCATAAATCCTCACGTTCTGACTCTCCTGATCTTAAACTCTATCCACTACTAAACTGATGCAGTCCCATCAGATTACTAGTCATAAATCCACCTGCTTCCGTAAACCCTTTCACGGGATCCTTGGAACCGTCTGTGCAAGGCAAGAATGAAACTGATTACTAATACAGTACCATTAAAAGGTTTGGAAACACCTACTCATTCAAAGGGTTTTCTTTATTTTACTATTTTCTACATTTTCAAATTATAGTTAAGAGATCAAAACTGTGAAATAACACATATGGAATCAAATAGGAGTATCTTCTGTACACCACCCCTACCTGGTCACAACACAACTGATTGGCTCAAACTAATTAAGAAGGAAATCAATTCAAATCAATGATCTTTTAACAAGGCACACCTGTTCTTTGACATGCATTCCAGGTGAATACCTTATGACGCTGGTTGAGAGAATGCCAAGAGTGTGCAAAGCTGTAATCAAAGCAATAATAATATTGTTTAACAATTTGTGGTTACTACATGATTCCATATGTGTTATTTAATATTTTTGATGTATTCACTATTATTCTACAACGTAGAAAATAGTAAACAAAATAAAAAATAAAGTAAAAACCCTGGAATGAGTAGGTGTGTCCAAACTTTTGACTGGTACTGTATATGTTTACAATATATATATATATTTATAATTTATATATTCATATTTATATATATATATTTATATATATATATATATTTATATTTATTTATATATATATATATTTATATATATTTATATTTATATATATATATATATATATATTTATATATATATTTATATTTATATATATATTTATATATATATTTATATATATATTTATATATTTATTTATATATATATATATATTTATATATATTTATATATATATATTTATATATTTATATATATTTATTTATATATATATATATATTTATATATATTTATATAAATATAAATATATATATATTTGTGGGATTGGAAATGATGCAGACAATGACATGAATGGAAGCTACAATCTATCTGCAGTATTCAAGCTGAACCGCCCCTGTACTAAGTGAATAAGGCTGTACAGGGCAATATGAATGTCCAATACACACAATAGACTGGGATGGGTCAAAACAAAAACCTCTTCACAGTTGTTGTCACGGAGTGGACTGATACAACCCATACTGTTGGTAATGTCCAATACACACAATAGACTGACTGGGATGGGTCAAAACAAAAACCTCTTCACCGTTGTTGTCACTGAGTGGACTGATACAACCCATACTGTTGGTAAGGCTGTGACATAGAAGTATGCCGTCACTTCAAATCTGAAGTCTAATACATCCACAATGCATTTTCAACTGATTTAAAAAATAAAATACAATATAAGGTCAAATGAACTAATTATTGTATTTTGTTGAATTTATATAACAACATTCCAAACTTGTTTAGCTTGATCTAGTCCAAATATGGCATGATTTCACAATTTGTCTCCGTATACATCCCTTTCAGTGAGGGACTTTTATTTTGTAACGCAAACCGCCGATTCCACCAATGACTGTAAATATGAATCGAGGGGGAACGACCGCCCCTTCTATTGAACTACGGAAGTTCAAACCGCCGATTCCACCAATGACTGTAAATATGAATCGAGCGGGAACGACCGCCCCTTCTATTGAACCACGGAAGTTCAAACCGCCGATTCCAACCAATGACTGTAAATATGAATCGAGGGGGAACGACGCCCCTTCTATTGAACTACGGAAGTTCAAACCGCCGATTCCACCAATGACTGTAAATATGAATCGAGGGGGAACGACGCCCCTTCTATTGAACTACGGAAGTTCAAACCGCCGATTCCAACCAATGACTGTAAATATGAATCGAGGGGGAACGACGCCCCTTCTATTGAACTACGGAAGTTCAAACCGCCGATTCCAACCAATGACTGTAAATATGAATCGAGGGGGAACGACGCCCCTTCTATTGAACCACGGAAGTTCAAAGCAGACTCCGGTTCAGCAGGCAGAAAACAGGATCCCCAATTATAGTGAATGGGAAGGAAAAAAAATGCATTCTTCGTGTTAAATCTTCGTGTAAATAAAATACAATTTCGAAAACAATAACAATTGCTTTTAATACACCAGATGTATGTCCTTGAACCGATTATTTTAAAACCGGACACAGAAGTTCTAATGATAATTTAGTCTCGAATACAAGCAGTACCCCGGTCGGCCTTCAATTTGAGTTCCTCAATGAGAGGGGGCAGCACTGAGCTAGTCTGTAACATCACTTCCTGGAGTAGCTCAAACTGCACAACGTGAAGTAGGGCAAAGGGGGATATACTCAGTTGCATAACTGAATGCATTCAACCAAAATGTGTCTTCCACATTGAACCCAACATCTCTAAATCAGTCATAGGCCTATCGTCAACCAATCTCATTTCTTAAATCCTTTCGGCGCTAAATTCCAGCTAAAATTCGAGACGACAGTTAAGCCTAACTATACTGACCGAAAATATAAATGCAACACAATTGCAAAGATTTTACAGAGTTACATACAGGCCTGGGTGGGGCTGGGAGGGTATAGGCCCACCCACTAGTGAGCCAGGCCCAGCCAATCAGAAATTGTTTTCCCCCCACAAAATAGCTTTATTACATACATAAATACTCCTCAGAATCTCCCCTCCCACAGGTGAAGAAGCTGGATGTGTTTACACATGGTCTGCGGTTGTAAGGCCGGTTGGACATACTGCCAAATTCTCAAAAAAGACATTGGGGGAGGCTTATGGTAGAGAAATGAACATTCAACAGCTCTGTTTGACATTCCTGCAGTCAGCATACCAATTGTACGCTCCCCCAAAACTAAAGACATCTGTGGCATTGTGTCGCCACACAAAACTGCACATTTTAGTGTGGCTTTTTATTGTCCCCAGCACAAGGTGCACCTGTGTAATGATCATGCTGTTTAATCAGCTTCTTGATATACCACACCTGTCAGGTGGTTGAAATATCTTGACAAATGAGAAATGCTGAACAAAATTTGAGAGAGAAAAAAATTGTGTGTATGAAAAAAATGTGGTGATCTTTTATTTCAGCTCATGAAACATGGGACCAACATTGTTGTGTTTATATTTTTGTGACAAAACTTGGAGAGGACAGTTAGGCCTGTAGTCAACCAATCCTCTTAAATTCTTTGGGGCTAAATTCCAGCTAAACTTGGAGAGGACAGTTAGGCCTGTAGTCAACCAATCCTCTTAAATCCTTTGGGGCTAAATTCCAGCTAAACTTGGAGAGGACAGTTTGGCCTAACTACTTACAGCCTCTAATGAGCAACCGCAGTAAATAGCCGGGCTAAATTCCAGCTAAACTTGGAGAGTACAGTTTGGCCTAACTACTTACAGCCTCTAATGAGCAACAGCAGTAAATAGCCGGGCTAAATTCCAGCTAAACTTGGAGAGGACAGTTTGGCCTAACTACTTACAGCCTCTAATGAGCAACAACAGTAAATAGCCGGGCTAAATTCCAGCTAAACTTGGAGAGTACAGTTAGGCCTAACTACTTACAGCCTCTAATGAGCAACAGCAGTAAATAGAATTATTAGACGGAAAGATATGAGCTCAACCTTGTGAGGATCTACATGCTCAGAAGTTGTTCATTCAACGTATTTGCTGTTACTTCACTCAAACCAGTTTTAAATCTCCCTTCCTGTTTTAAATCTCCCTTCCTGTTTTAAAATCTCCCTTCCTGTTTTAAAATCTCCCTTCCTGTTTTAAAATCTCCCTCCCTGTTTTAAATCTCCCTTCCTGTTTTAAATCTCCCTCCCTGTTTTAAATCTCCCTCCCTGTTTTAAATCTCCCTCCCTGTTTTAAATCTACCTTCCTGTTTTAAATCTCCCTTCCTGTTTGACATTCCCTGAGACATGATCCTGTTACTTCACTCAAACCAGTTTTAAATCTCCCTTCCTGTTTTAAAATCTCCCTTCCTGTTTTAAAATCTCCCTTCCTGTTTTAAAATCTCCCTTCCTGTTTTAAAATCTCCCTCCCTGTTTTAAATCTCCCTCCCTGTTTTAAATCTCCCTCCCTGTTTTAAATCTCCCTTCCTGTTTTAAATCTCCCTTCCTGTTTTAAATCTCCCTTCCTGTTTGACATTCAACCTCTGAAATGAAAACAACACAGTGTAGAACTAGTAACAATATTTTATTGAATCAAAACAAGAAATCAAATGAAATGACATTAAATGACTTAATAATGTGTGTGTCTGAATGTGGTGTGTCTGAGTGTGGTGTCTGAGTGTGGTGTCTGAGTGTGGTGTCTGAGTGTGGTGTCTACATGTGAGAAAGTCGAACATTCCTCAGAAGACAGCTCCCCCTCTTCCACCTGACTGTCAGAAGACAGCTCCCCCTCTTCCACCTGACTGTCAGAAGACAGCTCCCCCTCTTCCACCTGACTGTCAGAAGACAGCTCCCCCCCTTCCACCTGACTGTCAGAAAACAGCTCCCCCTCTTCCACCTGACTGTCAGAAGACAGCTCCCCCTCTTCCACCTGACTGTCAGAAGACAGCTCCCCCTCTTCCACCTGACTGTCAGAAGACAGCTCCCCTCCTTCCACCTGACTGTCAGAAGACAGCTCCCCCTCTTCCACCTGACTGTCAGAAGACAGCTCCCCTCCTTCCACCTGACTGTCAGAAGACAGCTCCCCCTCTTCCACCTGACTGTCAGAAGACAGCTCCCCCTCTTCCACCTGACTGTCAGAAGACAGCTCCCCCTCTTCCACCTGTCAGAAAACAGCTCCCCCCTTCCACCTGACTGTCAGAGGTCAACCCCCTTCCACCTGACTGTCAGAAGACAGCTCCCCCTTCCACCTGACTGTCAGAAAACAGCTCCCCCTTCCACCTGACTGTCAGAGGTCAACCCCTTCCACCGGACTGTCAGAAAACAGCTCCCCCTCTTCCACCTGTCAGAAAACAGCTCCCCCTTCCACCTGACTGTCAGAGGTCAACCCCCCTTCCACCTGACTGTCAGAAAACAGCTCCCCCTTCCACCTGACTGTCAGAGGTCAACCCCCCTTCCACCTGACTGTCAGAAGACAGCTCCCCCTCTTCCACCTGTCAGAAAACAGCTCCCCCCCTTCCACCTGACTGTCAGAGGTCAACCCCTCTTCCACCTGACTGTCAGAAGACAGCTCCCCTTCCACCTGACTGTCAGAGGTCAACCCCCTCTTCCACCTGACTGTCAGAGGTCAACCCCCCTCTTCCACCTGACTGTCAGAGGTCAACCCCCCTCTTCCACCTGACTGTCAGAGGTCAACCCCCCCTCTTCCACCTGACTGTCAGAGGTCAACCCCCCCTCATCCTTCTTTCTCCTGGAGTCTGTTTGGGGCTTTATATGGACCTCAGCTGCTTCATGACCTGACACAGTGGGAGGCGAGCAGCGACAATCAGTTGGAGGAGACCACCATGCCCGAGTATCTGTTTGTTCCTGAGTGTTAAACGGTGTACAAGTGTAACCTAATGCGTTGTCTCTGAATATCTTATGTTCCTAGAGTCTGTCTGGCCGTCCGTTCCTGCTCCTCCTCCCCGGGGGACGTGCCAGACTCCTTGTACTGTACCTCGGTCTCTTCAGGGGTGGTGCTCCGCTCGGAGACGTGCTCTCTCGTCTTCCTCTTTCTGGAGGTGGATGGCTGGTTCTCTGCCGCGCCCGTGGTGCGGTATCTTCTCTCTTCAACGCCGCCTCAAGGAAGGCGCTGGTTTCACCGGCTTGGGAAGCATTCATCGCGTAACGTTTGGCTTCCATCCGGCTGCCGCGGCACATGAGGTCGGACAACGTTTCCCCGTCGGCATTCGGGAGGACGTTTTTAACCTGGAAGAACACAAACAAGACAACGATAAAAGATGATATTTTAGTCATTGATGGTTTTCGGGTCAGTCGTTGGAGTAGGATCTTTTCATTTATATCCCCCCCCCCCCCCCATCTGACTGACATGACTGAAGATGGAAGTCCGCAGGTCAGTGAAGGAAGGGCTTCCAGGCAGGCCCATCTCCTTCCACGCCTCCCTCAGGTAGACGGGCAGGTTCTTGATCTCAGTGTTGGTGGAATTGAAAAAGAAGTACTGGGCTTTCTTTCCCCCTGGCAGGCAGTGCTTGAATTTCAGGAAGTCTGAAAACCAAGAGTACTCCTCTTTGGTCAGCGACATCTGGATCCTGGTTTGCATTTGTTTTGCGTTTCCCACCTATTAGAAAATGGACAAAAAAAACAGGCATTAACGCTTTGGTGCCTGCAGTCGTTTCCAAAACCAAACAACATTTACATTTAAGTCATTTAGCAGACGCTCTTATCCAGAGCGACTTACAAACAACCATGTTGAGGTGTACGGTTGGATAGAGACTTACGTTGATCAGACAGGTCCCAGACAGGCCACGTTCAGGTGTACGGTTGGTTACAGACTTACGTTGATCAGACAGGTCCCAGACAGGCCCCGTTCAGGGGTACGGTTGGTTATAGACTTACGTTGATCAGACAGGTCCCAGACAGGCCCCGTTCAGGGGTACGGTTGGTTATAGACTTACGTTGATCAGACAGGTCCCAGACAGGCCCCGTTCAGGGGTACGGTTGGTTAGAGACTTACGTTGATCAGACAAGTCCCAGACAGGCAACGTTCAGGGGTACGGTTGGTTATAGACTTACGTTGATCAGACAGGCCACGTTCAGGGGTACGGTTGGTTATAGACTTACGTTGATCAGACAGGTCCCAGACAGGCCACGTTCAGGTGTACGGTTGGTTACAGACTTACGTTGATCAGACAGGTCCCAGACAGGCCCGTTCAGGGTACGGTTGGTTATAGACTTACGTTGATCAGACAGGTCCCAGACAGGCCCGTTCAGGGGTACGGTTGGTTATAGACTTACGTTGATCAGACAGGTCCCAGACAGGCCCCGTTCAGGGGGTACGGTTGGTTAGAGACTTACGTTGATCAGACAAGTCCCAGACAGGCAACGTTCAGGGGTACGGTTGGTTATAGACTTACGTTGATCAGACAGGTCCCAGACAGGCCCCGTTCAGGGGTACGGTTGGTTAGAGACTTACGTTGATCAGACAGGTCCCAGACAGGCAACGTTCAGGGGTACGGTTGGTTATAGACTTACGTTGATCAGACAGGTCCCAGACAGGCCACCCTGGGCCCCGTTCAGGGGTACGGTTGGTTATATACTTACGTTGATCAGACAGGCCTCGTTCAGGGGTACGGTTGGTTATAGACTTACGTTGATCAGACAGGTCCCAGACAGGCCCCGTTCAGGGGTACGGTTGGTTAGAGACTTACGTTGATCAGACAGGTCCCAGACAGGCCCCGTTCAGGGGTACGGTTGGTTATAGACTTACGTTGATCAGACAGGTCCCAGACAGGCCACGCTGGACCTCCTCTACCTCCTTCACCATCATGTTTCTATAAAGGCCCGGGCTGTGGCCGTACATGGAGGTGAAATAGGCACACAGGAATCCGTAAAACCGGTTCTGGTTCCTCTGTGTCATTGTTTCTTCCAAGGTTTCTGTGGGAACATGAGAATAAAAACAGGACAACTTCCATAATGTCCCGTGAACATCTATAATAATAACAGACAGCTTCCCATAATGTCCTGTAAACATCTATAATAATAACAGACAGCTTCCACAATGTCCTGTGAACATCTCTAATAATAACAGACAGCTTCCATAATGTCCTGTGAACATCTCTGACATCTATAATAATAACAGACAGCTTCCATAATGTCCTGTGAACATCTATAATAATAACAGACAGCTTCCATAATGTCCTGTGAACATCTATAATAATAAGAGACAGCTTCCATAATGTCCTGTGAACATCTATAATAATAACAGACAGCTTCCATAATGTCCTGTGAACATCTCTGACATCTATAATAATAACAGACAGCTTCCATAATGTCCTGTGAACATCTATAATAATAACAGACAGCTTCCATAATGTCCTGTAAACATCTATAATAATAACAGACAGCTTCCATAATGTCCTGTGAACATCTCTGACATCTATAATAATAACAGACAGCTTCCATAATGTCCTGTAAACATCTATAATAATAACAGACAGCTTCCATAATGTCCTGTGAACATCTATAATAATAACAGACAGCTTCCATAATGTCCTGTGAACATCTATAATAATAACAGACGGCTTCCATAATGTCCTGTGAACATCTCTGACATCTATAATAATAACAGACAGCTTCCATAATGTCCTGTAAACATCTATAATAATAACAGACAGCTTCCATAATGTCCTGTAAACATCTATAATAATAACAGACAGCTTCCATAATGTCCTGTAAACATCTATAATAATAACAAACAGCTTCCATAATGTCCTGTAAACATCTATAATAATAACAGACAGCTTCCATAATGTCCTGTAAACATCTATAATAATAACAGACAGCTTCCATAATGTCCTGTGAACATCTATAATAATAACAGACAGCTTCCATAATGTCCTGTGAACATCTCTGACATCTATAATAATAACAGACAGCTTCCATAATGTCCTGTGAACTTCTATAATAAGAACAGACAGCTTCCATAATGTCCTGTGAACATCTATAATAATAACAGACAGCTTCCATAATGTCCTGTGAACATCTCTGACATCTATAATAATAACAGACAGCTTCCATAATGTCCTGTAAACATCTATAATAATAACAGACAGCTTCCATAATGTCCTGTAAACATCTCTGACATCTATAATAATAACATACAGCTTCCATAATGTCCTGTAAACATCTCTAATAATAACAGACAGCTTCCATAATGTCCTGTGAACATCTATAATAATAACAGACAGCTTCCATAATGTCCTGTGAACATCTATAATAATAACAGACATCTTCCATAATGTCCTGTGAACATCTATAATAATAACAGACAGCTTCCATAATGTCCTGTGAACATCTATAATAATAACAGACAGCTTCCATAATGTCCTGTAAACATCTATAATAATAACAGACAGCTTCCATAATGTCCTGTAAACATCTATAATAATAACAGACAGCTTCCATACTGTCCTGTGAACATCTCTGACATCTATAATAATAACAGACAGCTTCCATAATGTCCTGTGAACATCTATAATAAGAACAGACAGCTTCCATAATGTCCTGTGAACATCTATAATAATAACAGACAGCTTCCATAATGTCCTGTGAACATCTCTGACATCTATAATAATAACAGACAGCTTCCATAATGTCCTGTGAACATCTCTGACATCTACAATAATAACAGACAGCTTCCATACAATGTCCTGTGAACATCTATAATAATAACAGACAGCTTCCATAATGTCCTGTAAACATCTATAATAATAACAGACAGCTTCCATAATGTCCTGTAAACATCTATAATAATAACAGACAGCTTCCATAATGTCCTGTAAACATCTATAATAATAACAGACAGCTTCCATAATGTCCTGTGAACATCTATAATAATAACAGACAGCTTCCATAATGTCCTGTAAACATCTATAATAATAACAGACAGCTTCCATAATGTCCTGTAAACAACTATAATAATAACAGACAGCTTCCATAATGTCCTGTGAACATCTATAATAAGAACAGACAGCTTCCATACTGTCCTGTGAACATCTCTGACATCTATAATAATAACAGACAGCTTCCATAATGTCCTGTGAACATCTCTGACATCTATAATAATAACAGACAGCTTCCATAATGTCCTGTAAACATCTATAATAATAACAGACAGCTTCCATAATGTCCTGTAAACATCTATAATAATAACAGTCAGCTTCCATAATGTCCTGTGAACATCTATAATAATAACAGACAGCTTCCATAATGTCCTGTGAACATCTCTGACATCTATAATAATAACAGACAGCTTCCATAATGTCCTGTAAACATCTATAATAATAACAGACAGCTTCCATAATGTCCTGTGAACATCTATAATAATAACAGACAGCTTCCATAATGTCCTGTGAACATCTATAATAATAACAGACAGCTTCCATAATGTCCTGTAAACATCTAAAATAATAACAGACAGCTTCCATAATGTCCTGTGAACATCTCTGACATCTATAATAATAACAGACAGCTTCCATAATGTCCTGTAAACATCTATAATAATAACAGACAGCTTCCATAATGTCCTGTGAACATCTATAATAATAACAGACAGCTTCCATAATGTCCTGTAAACATCTATAATAATAACAGACAGCTTCCATAATGTCCTGTAAACATCTATAATAATAACAGACAGCTTCCATAATGTCCTGTGAACATCTATAATAATAACAGACAGCTTCCATAATGTCCTGTAAACATCTATAATAATAACAGACAGCTTCCATAATGTCCTGTGAACATCTATAATAATAAGAGACAGCTTCCATAATGTCCTGTGAACATCTCTGACATCTATAATAATAACAGACAGCTTCCATAATGTCCTGTGAACATCTCTAATAATAACAGACAGCTTCCATAATGTCCTGTGAACATCTCTGACATCTATAATAATAACAGACAGCTTCCATAATGTCCTGCGAACATCTATAATAATAACAGACAGCTTCCATAATGTCCTGTGAACATCTATAATAATAACAGACAGCTTCCATAATGTCCTGTGAACATCTATAATAATAACAGACAGCTTCCATAATGTCCTGTGAACATCTATAATAATAACAGACAGCTTCCATAATGTCCTGTGAACATCTATAATAATAACAGACAGCTTCCATAATGTCCTGTGAACATCTCTGACATCTATAATAATAACAGACAGCTTCCATAATGTCCTGTGAACATCTCTGACGTCTCGAAAAGTGGAATAACAGTGACATCCCAGATTGAGGAAAAACTTACTCAGCACTTGGGGGATCTTGTCCTTGGCAAGAGACTGGCACTCCAGCAGGCTCTTTGTAGACACCCCCTTGCCTTCCTTGTTGGAGGCGGCTCCTTTCACGGACTTGTTGATCTCCTTCATTGCCCGGTTGATCTCCTTCCAGTGGTTCTTGGTCAGCCGGCAGCCAGGCGGAGGGGTCTCCTCGGAGTATTGGAGAAATGCACCGATAGTCGAGGTGTAGTGGTTGACCGTGGCGACGGCCTTGTTCTGCTGAAGGGTCTGAAACCATCTAAAACACACACACACACACACACAGACACACACACACAACATCCATTAGTGTGTTGTTAATGACCGCTGATGAGACTAAAGAGAAAGACAGATCTCTGCTCACCTCCTCATGTTGTCCTGGTCTGCCAGGAAAGTGAGAGTGGATGGATATTTCTCATCCTTCGCCATGAACTTCAAAAATTGCTGCACCCTCTTGAGCTTCGTGGCACAATTTTGCTTCAGCTTACTGTTTGGACTGGGGCCTTCACAGATCTTCCTGAACCCCTCTATAAACACACCTAATCAAAGACACATAACATTTAGGACTGGGGCCTTCACAGGTCTTCCTGAACCCCTCTATAAACACACCTAATCAAAGACACATAACATTTTAGACTGGGGCCTTCACAGATCTTCCTGAACCCCTCTATAAACACACCTAATCAAAGACACATAACATTTAGGACTTAAGACAGATCTCACAACATAATTCAGACAGGCAGTTTTTCTAATATGTTTCAAACACAAATCATTTGAAGACAAAGAAGCATTTGATTCTATTCCCTCGGATGAATCAGATCAGACTTGAATAGTCACCTGCACAGTCAGGACAGACAAATAGGACGGGGCCGTGGACTCAATGTGAACTCAGGGTGGGGTCTGGGGCAGAGTGAAGCAGGCCAGACACAGCGGAGGACGGGGCCGTGGACTCAATGTGAACTCAGGGTGGGGTCTGGGGCGGAGTGAAGCAGGCCAGACACAGCGGAGGACGGGGCCGTGGACTCAATGTGAACTCAGGGTGGGGTCTGGGGCGGAGTGAAGCAGGCCAGACACAGCGGAGGACGGGGCAGTGGACTCAATGTGAACTCAGGGTGGGGTCTGGGGCAGAGTGAAGCAGGCCAGACACAGCGGAGGACGGGGCCGTGGACTCAATGTGAACTCAGGGTGGGGTCTGGGGGCGGAGTGAAGCAGGCCAGACACAGCGGAGGACGGGGCCGTGGACTCAATGTGAACTCAGGGTGGGGTCTGGGGCGGAGTGAAGCAGGCCAGACACAGCGGAGGACGGGGCAGTGGACTCAATGTGAACTCAGGGTGGGGTCTGGGGCAGAGTGAAGCAGGCCAGACACAGCGGAGGACAGGTGGGGTCTGGGGCAGAGTGAAGCAGGCCAGACACAGCGGAGGACGGGGCAGTGGACTCAATGTGAACTCAGGGTGGGGTCTGGGGCAGAGTGAAGCAGGCCAGACACAGCGGAGGCCAGGCCAGTGGACTCAATGTGAACTCAGGGTGGGGTCTGGGGCAGAGTGAAGCAGGCCAGACACAGCGGAGGACAGGCCAGTGGACTCAATGTGAACTCAGGGTGGGGTCTGGGGCAGAGTGAAGCAGGCCAGACACAGCGGAGGACAGGCCAGTGGACTCAATGTGAACTCAGGGTGGGGTCTGGGGCAGAGTGAAGCAGGCCAGACACAGCGGAGGACAGGCCAGTGGACTCAATGTGAACTCAGGGTGGGGTCTGGGGCAGAGTGAAGCAGGCCAGACACAGCAGAGGACAGGCCAGTGGACTCAATGTGAACTCAGGGTGGGGTCTGAGGCAGAGTGAAGCAGGCCAGACACAGCGGAGGACGGGTGGGGTCTGGGGCGGAGTGAAGCAGGCCAGACACAGCGGAGGACGGGTGGGGTCTGGGGCAGAGTGAAGCAGGCCAGACACAGCAGAGGACAGGCCAGTGGACTCAATGTGAACTCAGGGTGGGGTCTGGGGCAGAGTGAAGCAGGCCAGACACAGCGATGGACGGGTGGGGTCTGGGGCAGAGTGAAGCAGGCCAGACACAGCGGAGGACAGGCTAGTGGACTCAATGTGAACTCAGGGTGGGGTCTGGGGCAGAGTGAAGCAGGCCAGACACAGCGGAGGACGGGTGGGGTTTGGGAAGCAGGCCAGACACAGCGGAGGACGGGCCCTACACAAGTGACCCTAAAGTTACAGAACCTTCACACCGCTTAATTTTTTCCACTTATTGTCGTGTCACAGCTTGAATTAAACAAGAATTAAACCTGTTTGTCACTGGCCTTCACACGATACCCCATAATGTCAACTTGGAATTACGTTTTTCATATTTTGTTTTTACAAATGAATTAAAAATGAAAAGCTGAAATGTGATGAGTCAATAAGTTTTCAAACCCTTATGTTATGGTACGCCGAGGAATAAAAATGCACTTACGTTTATTTAACCCTTATTTTACCAGGTATAAGATAAGTAGCATGGACTCACTGTGTGTTTAATAATAGTGTTTAAAATTATTTTTGAATGACAACCTCATCTCTGTACCGCACACATACAATTATCTGTAATGTCCCTCAGTCGAGCAGTGCATTTCAAACACATATTCAACCATAAAGACCAGGGAGTTTTTTCCAATGCCTCGTAAAGAAGGGCACCTATTGGTAGATGGGTAAAAAAAAAAATGTGAGTACCACTCCTCCATGTTTTCAAGCAGAGTGGTGGCTAAGTCATGTTATGGGTATGCTTGTCATTGTTAAGGACTCGAGAGATTTTCAGGATAAAAAATAAATAGAATGGAACTAAGCACAGGCAAAATCCTAGAGGAAAACCTGGTTCAGTTTGCTTTCCACCAGACACTGGGAGATGAATTCACCTTTCAGCAGGACAATAACCTAAAACACAAGGCCAAATCTACACTGGAGTTGCTTAACAAGAAGACAGTGAATGTTCCTGAGCAGCCAAGTTGACAGTTTTGGGGTATGAATACTTTATGAAGGCACCATAACTGTGATTAGCTGGACCCTTTTCTACAACATGACTT
Organism: Oncorhynchus masou masou; assembly: GCF_036934945.1. Classification (NCBI taxonomy): domain Eukaryota; kingdom Metazoa; phylum Chordata; class Actinopteri; order Salmoniformes; family Salmonidae; genus Oncorhynchus; species Oncorhynchus masou. The sequence continues at coordinate 695,334 of NC_088216.1, read as the reverse complement.
TCTGAAGGCTCTGTGGATAATGTACTGGTAATGTACTCCATAACTGTGATTAGCTGGACCCTTTTATACAACGTGAACACAAAAAACAGTGAGGCAAAACAAAAAGCCTTTAGGCTATTCAAATACAAAATACTATTTAAAGCCAGTACTTACTCAGAGCAGAGCCCGGGAAGGGAGTTTGGCTGCTAGATCCGGGCGCCGTGGCCTCCTCTGTCTGGGCTCCTGAACCCACGACTTGGTCCTGCTGTATCTCCTCTTGTTCTGTGTCTGACGCAGGACGAGACGGCTCGGTCTGAAACCTGGACCTCTTCGCTGACCTCGCCTTCCCCGACCTCGCCTTCCCCGACCTCGTCCTGACACTCGTCTTCTTCTGCCTTTTCAGTAGCTGAAACATCTTCCTCGCTCTATTCAGTTCTGAGGTCAGCTTCAGGTTGTCCTCTCTAACGGATTGGATGGCCGCACTTCTCTTGGTCAGGGCCTCATCGCGCTCTTGCAAAGCTTTCCGTAGCCTCAGGATGGGCGCTTGGCAGTGGCAGGAATAATCTCCGCAGCTCACGTCCTTCTCCTCCTCTTCCAAAGGAGACAGCAGTGAATCTAAAGAGCCGTCCTCCTCTTCCTGCTTTGTTTCCCACTCCACAATATCCAAATGGGTGGCGAGCGGGACGACAGGGTTGGACGCCCTCAACGTGGCCAGCCGCTCCATGGTCAGGCGTCTCCTGAGTTCTTCTAAAGCCCGCCTCCTCTGCGATCTGTTGAGCTCTGTGTGCGACTCCATGTGCCGGTCCAGCCGGCTGGCATGGGTGGAGCATCCTGTCACTGGGCACGGCTCCTGCCTGATATTGACACGGCCCGACTGCCAATTACAAAGGAGGATCCTCTCCTCCGTGTTCCTCACATTGTGCGTGTGCCTCAGGTGCTGACTGAAGCCGACCACAACCTTAGGGCAAAGCGGACAGGAACGCATTGCAGAGCGCACCGGAGTTCTCTCTAGTATGAAAAAAAAAAAAGTCAAAAGAACATTTAAAAAAATTTAAAAAACACCACACAATCAGTGATCCAACAAGTAGAATGCTCCAGGCTGAATAGTTGTTGCTTAGAAACAACACCTGAGACCACACCTTCTCACTCAAGAACATCTTTAACCCCGCATTCCACTCCGGCCACTAAAACACTCCTCCTCTCCACTAAAACACTCCTCCTCCCCACTAAAACACTCCTCCTCCCCACTAAAACACTCCTCCTCCCCACTAAAACACTCCTCCTCCCCACTAAAACACTCCTCCTCTCCACTAAAACACTCCTCCTCTCCACTAAAACACTCCTCCTCCCCACTAAAACACTCCTCCTTCCCACTAAAACACTCCTCCTCTCCACTAAAACACTCCTCCTCTCCACTAAAACACTCCTCCTCTCCACTAAAACACTCCTCCTCTCCACTAAAACACTCCTCCTCTCCACTAAAACACTCCTCCTCCCACTAAAACACTCCTCCTCTCACTAAAACACTCCTCCTCTCCACTAAAACACTCCTCCTCTCACTAAAACACTCCTATGCCCCAACAAAAACACTCCTCCTCCCACTAAAACACTCCTCCTCCCACTAAAACACTCCTCCTCCCACTAAAACACTCCTCCTCCCCACTAAAACACTCCTCCTCCCACTAAAACACTCCTCCTCCCCACTAAAACACTCCTCCTCCCACTAAAACACTCCTCCTCCCACTAAAACACTCCTCCTCCCACTAAAACACTCCTCCTCCCACTAAAACACTCCTCCTCTCCACTAAAACACTCCTCCTCCCCACTAAAACACTCCTCCTCCCACTAAAACACTCCTCCTCCCACTAAAACACTCCTCCTCCCCACTAAAACACTCCTCCTCCCACTAAAACACTCCTCCTCTGTTGTCAGCCTGGAGTTGAATCTATTCTAGTTCCAGAACTGTTTTAAAACACTCCTCCTCTGTTGTCAGCCTGGAGTTGAATCTATTCTAGTTCCAGAACTGTTTTAAAACACTCCTCCTCTGTTGTCAGCCTGGAGTTGAATCTATTCTAGTTCCAGAACTGTTTTAAAACACTCCTCCTCTGTTGTCAGCCTGGAGTTGAATCTATTCTAGTTCCAGAACTGTTTTAAAACACTCCTCCTCTGTTGTCAGCCTGGAGTTGAATCTATTCTAGTTCCAGAACTGTTTTAAAACACTCCTCCTCTGTTGTCAGCCTGGAGTTGAATCTATTCTAGTTCCAGAACTGTTTTAAAACATACTGGAGTTACTCAGGTCTCCTCCTCTTACACCAACGTACCAGTTATCTCTCCCTCCTCCTTCACTCCAAACACTGCATCCTATAAATCAAATCACATGTTATTGGTCACATACAGGTGTTCAGCAGATGTTATTGGTCACATTCACGTGTTCAGCAGATGTTGGGGCGGCAGGGTAGCCTAGTGGTTAGAGCGTTGGACTCATAACCGGAAGGTTGCAAGTTCAAACCCCCGAGCTGACAAGGTACAAATCTGTCGTTCTGCCCCTGAACAGGCAGTTAACCCACTGTTCCTAGGCCGTCATTGAAAATAAGAATTTGTTCTTAACTGACTTGCCTAGTTAAATAAAGGTAAAAAAAAAAAAAAAAAGTTATAAAAAAATGTTATTGCGGGTGTAGTGAAATGCTTGTGTTTCTAGCTCTGACAGTGCAGTAATATCTAACAAGTAATATCTAACAATACACACAATCTAAAGGAATGGAATTAAGAATATATAAATATTTGGACGAGTGATGTCAGAGCAGCATAGACTGAGATACAGTAGAATAGGATAGAATACAGTATATACATATACATATACATATGAGATGAGTAATGCCAGATGTGTAGACATTATTAAAGTGACTAGTGATCCATTCCTTAAAGTGGCCAGTGATTCCTAGTCTATGCCTATAGGGCAGCAGCCTCTAATGTGCTAGTGATGGCTATTGAACAGTCCAATGGCCTTGAGATAGAAGCTGTATTTCAGTCTCCCAGCTTTGATGCACATGTACTGACCTCGCGTTCTGGATGATAGCGGGGTGAACAGACAGTGTCTCGGGTGGCTGTTGTCCTTGGTGATATTTTTGGCCTTCCTGTGACATCGGGTGGTGTAGGTGTCCTGGAGGGCAGGTAGTTTGCCCCGGTGAAGCGTTGGGCAGACCGCGCCACCCTCTGGCAGTTGTGGGCGGTGCCGTTGCCGTACCAAGCTGTGATACAGCTGGACAGGATGCTCTCAATGGTGCATCCACTTCCTCTTCCTCCTCAGTAACCTCCTCCTCCTCTGTCACTCTGAACTCCTCTTCCTCTTCAGTAACATCCTCCTCCTCCTCTGTCACTCTGAACTCCACTTCCTCTTCCTCCTCAGTAACATCCTCCTCCTCCTTTATCACTCTGAACTCGTCTTCCTCTTCTTTCACTGTAACTTCCATCTCCTCTTCTTTTACCGCAACATGCTCCTCTTCCACACTGAACTCGTATTCCTCTTCTTTAACTGAAACGTCTTTCTCTTCCTCTTTCACGGCAACAGTCTCACCCTCTACCTGTTTTTGTATTGTAACAGCCTCCTCTTCCTCCTCCTCTTTCACGACATGGTTCAGCCACAGACCCTCTTTCTCCGTCCAGCAGACATCCTCCTCGTCTTTAACAGGAGGAGAGAAGTTTAGTGAGCTCATGTTCGGGGATGTTAGCTAACTACCTGGTGAAATAAATAAAATAGCGAGTTAACATGTGCGACTAGCCTAGTGCTAGGCTACTTTAGCTATTCAGCTTGCTGATTAGTATCGTACATATTAAATTAAATGGAGGGGGGGTAACTATCTATACGACCGAAATTTGTTTTAAAACACAGTGAATAATATACACTGAAAGCGTCTCAAGAGCTCTAATGTTTCGGTTCTGTTTCGGCAAGAAAACTCCCGAGGTGTCTGACTGGCTGTTGTTGATGACGGCGGAGAAACACCTCGTCCACTAGATTATACGTCACAGACGCACATCCGCTATCTCTGCTGCTGACTGGAGTGGGGAAAACGCAGTTTAGGAAAGACAAAGCTGGAATGGCACTTTTTTTTGGTCGCAACAACTAAATTCACATAGAAATATGTGTTATATATATGTCATTCTCATTGAAAGCTAGTCTAAAAAGAGGTAAATCTGTTCTGTTTCTATTTCTACGTTGATGGATGGGCATCGTCCTCTGGTTCCAAAGGGCTACATATTTTAATACAGAAATAGGAAGTTGTTTTTCACAAGTATTTCACTACAACCGCAAAAACATTGTCACCAGTGCTGTTTGTCGTCCTGGTAACACAGTCAGTCTTTTTGATTCGACGACCAGAGTTGGAATCGCAGACAGCATCAAGATTAATACAATCTCATTCTAACCAAATAATGGGACGTGCTCATTATAAATACATTGTGATTTAGTTTCGGTATCAGACTAACTTTTGTGTTGTGATTTTGTTTGCAGAGCGTACCGGCTGGCAGTTTATCCGAGAAGGGGGTATACGGCGCGTCATCCCTGCGTATCGTCTCATCTATGAAGCGCGCAATACCCATAATCAAAGGAATTTTTAACATAGTGGGTTTAAGTTTGAATAAAACACAGTTCATTTAGTAAATCTAGCCTGCTGTATTTTTTTCAAGACATAGACCTAATGCCTGCGCCTTATGTAAAAAATAGTATTAGTTAGCTTGTCCACTATAACAACAGGTTCAAGCTTTGGAGACCAAACTACTTTCAACGCGCACTAATCCCGTGTCTCTGTCGCTTAGAGTAGTGACTTCAACTAACTTTGGCTGCAAATGAATGGAAATGAATGGTACCTACACTGGACAGCTCGTTGTCAAAGTCGGCTTTTAATAATCTTTGCCATTGAGCAGATGCCTTTTATCCAAAGCGAACTGGCTACATGGTTGTGGAAACAGATCCTCCTAGAAACAGGATTAGAATGTTGATCTCATGGATGATCAGTCCTTGCCTCTTATTGGTCAGTCCTTGCCTCTTATTGGTCAGTCCTTGCCTCTTATTGGTCAGTCCTTGCCTCTATTGGTCAGTCCTTGCCTCTTATTGGTCAGTCCTTGCCTCTTATTGGTCAGTCCTTGCCTCTATTGGTCAGTTCTTGCCTCTATTGGTCAGTCCTTGCCTCTATTGGTCAGTCCTTGCCTCTTATTGGTCAGTCCTTGCCTCTATTGGTCAGTCCTTGCCTCTATTGGTCAGTCCTTGCCTCTATTGGTCAGTCCTTGCCTCTTATTGGTCAGTCCTTGCCTCTTATTGGTCAGTCCTTGCCTCTTATTGGTCAGTCCTTGCCTCTTATTGGTCAGTCCTTGCCTCTATTGGTCAGTCCTTGCCTCTATTGGTCAGTCCTTGCCTCTATTGGTCAGTCCTTGCCTCTATTGGTCAGTCCTTGTGTAACAGTATAATTTTAAACCGTCCCCTCGCCCATACCCGGGCACGACCTTTGCACACATCAACAACAGTCACCTTCGAAGCGTCGTTACCCATCGCTCCACAAAAGCTGCGGCCCATGCAGAGCAAGGGGAACCACTACTTCAAGGTCTCAGAGCAAGTGACGTCACCGATTGAAACACTATTTAGCGCACACCGCAAACTAAGCTAGCCGTTTCACATCCGTTACACTTGCCTCTATAGCTCTGTCTATGGATTTGAGAGTGATTATATTTCTCCAGCCCTCAGCTTTTTATCGAAAGAGGAACAAGGTGACACTGTATTGTTTCTACTACTGATAGACACTTTAAGAGATTTAAAGATGCAGATTAAATACATACCAAAATATGCTACAGATACTATACAACTGTCCCATCACTCAGACTGTTATTGAATACACAGCATCCAGCACAGCACACAATCAATCAAATGTATTTTACATCAAAATAATAACTATAGAGGGTGCAGCAGTTCAACGCCTCAGGAGCAAATGTCAGTTGGCTTTTCATAGCAGAGCATTCATAGATTGAGAGAGAGAGTCAAAAACAAACATGACCGGGACAAGTCAACACATCCGTTGAAACGGTAGAACAACAGGACAAGTCAACACATCCGTTGAAACGGTAGAACAACGGGACAAGTCAACACATCCGTTGAAACGGTAGAACAACGGGACAAGTCAACACATCCGTTGAAACGGTAGAACAACGGGACAAGTCAACACATCCGTTGAAACGGTAGAACAACGGGACAAGTCAACACATCCGTTGAAACGGTAAAACAACAGGACAAGTCAACACATCCGTTGAAACGGTAGAACAACGGGACAAGTCAACACATCCGTTGAAACGGTAGAACAACGGGACAAGTCAACACATCCGTTGAAACGGGAGAACAACAGGACAAGTCAACACATCCGTTGAAACGGGTAGAACAACGGGACAAGTCAACACATCCGTTGAAACGGGAGAACAACAGGACAAGTCAACACATCCGTTGAAACGGGTAAAAAATATAAATCAGTGCAAAAAACAATTCCACTCCAATTCCCTTTAGGGATTTGTGCATCTTTTGAATTCACTGTTGAATGACCTGCTCTTTCTCCATATCCAGAACACCAGCCTTCTCCTTCTCCATATCAGGGAACACCAGCCTTCTCCTCCTCCATATCAGGGAACACCAGGGTGCTCCTCCTCCATATCCGGGAACACCAGCCTTCTCCTCCTCCATATCAGGGAACACCAGCCTTCTCCTCCTCTATATCAGGGAACACCAGCCTTCTCCTCCTCTATATCAAGGAACACCAGCCCGCTCCTCCATATCAGGGAAGACCAGCCTTCTCCTCCTCCAAATCAGGGAACACCAGCCTGGTCCTCCTCCATATCAGGGAACACCAGCCTTCTCCTCCTCCAAATCAGGGAACACCAGCCGTCTCGTCCTCCATATCAGGGAACACCAGCCTTCTCCTCCATATCAGGGAACACCAGCCTTCTCCTCCTCCATATCAGGGAACACCAGCCTTCTCCTCCAAATCAGGGAACACCAGCCTTCTCCTCCTCCATATCAGGGAACACCAGCCTTGTCCTTCTCCATATCAGGGAACACCAGCCTTCTCCTCCTCCATATCAGGGAACACCAGCCTTCTCCTCCTCCAAATCAGGGAAAACCAGCCTTCTCCTCCTCCATATCAGGGAACACCAGCCTTCTCCTCCTCCATTTCAGGGAACACCAGCCCGCTCCTCCATATCAGGGAACACCAGCCTTCTCCTTCTGCATATCAGGGAACACCAGCCTTCTCCTTCTCCATATCAGGGAACACCAGCCTGCTCCTCCTCCATATCAGGGAACACCAGCCTTCTCCTCCTCCAAATCAGGGAACACCAGCCTGCTCCTCCTCTATATCAGGGAACACCAGCCTTCACCTCCTCCAAATCAGGGAACACCAGCCTTCTCCTCCTCCATATCAGGGAACACCAGCCTTCTCCTCCTCCAAATCAGGGAACACCAGCCTTCTCCTCCTCCAAATCAGGGAACACCAGCCTTCTCCTCCTCCATATCAGGGAACACCAGCCTTCTCCTCATCTATATCAGGGAACACCAGCCTTCTCCTCCTCTATATCAGGGAACACCAGCCCGCTCCTCCATATCAGGGAAGACCAGCCTTCTCCTCCTCCAAATCAGGGAACACCAGCCTGCTCCTCCTCCATATCAGGGAACACCAGCCTTCTCCTCCTCCATATCAGGGAACACCAGCCTTCTCCTCCTCCATATCAGGGAACACCAGCCTTCTCCTCCTCCATATCAGGAACACCAGCCTTCTTCTCCTCCATATCAGGGAACACCAGCCTTCTCCTCCTCCATATCAGGGATCACCAGCCCGCTCCTCCATATCAGGGAACACCAGCCTTCTCCTCCTCCATATCAGGGATCACCAGCCCGCTCCTCCATATCAGGGAACACCAGCCTTCTCCTCCTCCATATCAGGGAACACCAGCCTTCTTCTCCTCCATATCAGGGAACACCAGCCTTCTCCTCCTCCATATCAGGGATCACCAGCCCGCTCCTCCATATCAGGGAACACCAGCCTTCTCCTCCTCCATATCAGGGAACACCAGCCCGCTCCTCCATATCCGGAACACCAGCCTTCTCCTCCTCCATATCTGGGAACACCAGCCTTCTCCTTCTCCATATCAGGGAACACCAGCCTTCTCCTCCTCCAAATCAGGGAACACCAGCCTGCTCCTCCTCCAAATCAGGGAACACCAGCCTGCTCCTCCTCCATATCAGGGAACACCAGCCTTCTCCTCCTCCAAATCAGGGAACACCAGCCTGCTCCTCCTCCATATCAGGGAACACCAGCCTTCACCTACTCCAAATCAGGGAACACCAGCCTTCTCCTCCTCCATATCAGGGAACACCAGCCTTCTCCTCCTCTATATCAGGGAATACCAGCCTTCTCCTCCTCTATATCAGGGAACACCAGCCCGCTCCTCCATATCAGGGAACACCAGCCTTCTCCTCCTCCTCCATATCAGGGAGCACCAGCCTTCTCCTTCTGCATATCAGGGAACACCAGCCTTCTCCTTCTGCATATCAGGGAACACCAGCCTTCTCCTTCTCCATATCAGGGAACACAAGCCGTATCCTCCTCCATATCACGGAACACCAGCCTTCTCCTCCTCCATATCAGGGAACACCAGCCTTCTCCTCCTCCAAATCAGGGAACACCAGCCTGCTCCTCCTCCATATCAGGGAACACCAGCCTTCACCTACTCCAAATCAGGGAACACCAGCCTTCTCCTCCTCCAAATCAGGGAACACCAGGGTGCTCCTCCTCCATATCAGGGAACACCAGCCTTCTCCTCCTCCATATCAGGGAACACCAGCCTTCTCCTCCATATCAGGGAACACCAGCCTTCTCCTCCTCCATATCAGGGAACACCAGCCTTCTCCTTCTCCATATCAGGGAACACCAGCCTTGTCCTTCTCCATATCAGGTAACACCAGCCTTCTCCTCCTCCATATCAGGGAACACCAGCATTCTCCTCCTCCAATACAGGGAACACCAGCCTTCTCCTTCTCCATATCAGGGAACACCAGCCTTCTCCTCCTCCATATCAGGGAACACCAGCCTTCTCCTCCTCCATATCCACAACACCAGCCTTCTCCTCCTCCATATCAGGGAACACCAGCCTTGTCCTTCTCCATATCAGGTAACACCAGCCGTCTCCTCCTCCATATCAGGGAACACCAGCCTTCTACTTCTCCATATTAGGGAACACCAGCCTTCTCCTTCTCCATATCAGGGAACACCAGCCTTCTCCTTCTCCATATCAGGGAACACCAGCCTTCTCCTTCTCCATATCAGGGAACACCAGCCTTCTCCTTCTCCATATCAGGGAACACCAGCCTTCTTCTCCTCCATATAAGGGATCACCAGCCCGCTCCTCCATATCAGGGATCACCAGCCCGCTCCTCCATATCAGGGAACACCAGCCCGCTCCTCCATATCCGGAACACCAGCCTTCTCCTCCTCCATATCTGGGAACACCAGCCTTCTCCTTCTCCATATCAGGGAACACCAGCCTTCTCCTCCTCCAAATCAGGGAACACCAGCCTGCTCCTCCTCCATATCAGGGAACACCAGCCTTCTCCTCCTCCAAATCAGGGAACACCAGCCTGCTCCTCCTCCATATCAGGGAACACCAGCCTTCACCTACTCCAAATCAGGGAACACCAGCCTTCTCCTCCTCCAAATCAGGGAACACCAGCCCGCTCCTCCTCTATATCAGGGAAGACCAGCCTTCTCCTCCTCCAAATCAGGGAACACCAGGGTGCTCCTCCTCCATATCAGGGAACACCAGCCTTCTCCTCCTCCATATCAGGGAACACCAGCCTTCTCCTCCATATCAGGGAACACCAGCCTTCTCCTCCTCCATATCAGGGAACACCAGCCTTCTCCTCCTCCATATCAGGGAACACCAGCCTTGTCCTTCTCCATATCAGGTAACACCAGCCGTCTCCTCCTCCATATCAGGGAACACCAGCCTTCTACTTCTCCATATTAGGGAACACCAGCCTTCTCCTTCTCCATATAAGGGAACACCAGCCTTCTCCTTCTCCATATCAGGGAACACCAGCCTTCTCCTTCTCCATATCAGGGAACACCAGCCTTCTCCTTCTCCATATCAGGGAACACCAGCCTTCTTCTCCTCCATATAAGGGATCACCAGCCCGCTCCTCCATATCAGGGATCACCAGCCCGCTCCTCCATATCAGGGAACACCAGCCCGCTCCTCCATATCCGGAACACCAGCCCGCTCCTCCATATCCGGAACACCAGCCTTCTCCTCCTCCATATCTGGGAACACCAGCCTTCTCCTTCTCCATATCAGGGAACACCAGCCTGCTCCTCCTCCATATCAGGGAACACCAGCCTTCTCCTCCTCCAAATCAGGGAACACCAGCCTGCTCCTCCTCCATATCAGGGAACACCAGCCTTCACCTACTCCAAATCAGGGAACACAAGCCTTCTCCTCCTCCAAATCAGGGAACACCAGCCCGCTCCTCCTCTATATCAGGGAAGACCAGCCTTCTCCTCCTCCAAATCAGGGAACACCAGGGTGCTCCTCCTCCATATCAGGGAACACCAGCCTTCTCCTCCTCCATATCAGGGAACACCAGCCTTCTCCTCCATATCAGGGAACACCAGCCTTCTCCTCCTCTATATCAGGGAACACCAGCCTTCTCCTCCTCCATATCAGGGAACACCAGCCTTCTCCTCCTCCATATCAGGGAACACCAGCCTTCTCCTCCTCTATATCAGGGATCACCAGCCTTCTCCTCCTCTATATCAGGGAACACCAGCCTTCTTCTCCTCTATATCAGGGAACACCAGCCTTCTCCTCCTCCATATCAGGGAACACCAGCCTTCTCCTCCTCCATATCAGGGAGCACCAGCCCGCTCCTCCATATCAGGGAACACCAGCCTTCTCCTCCTCCATATCAGGGAACACCAGCCTTCTCCTCCTCCATATCAGGGAACACCAGCCTTCTCCTCCTCCATATCAGGGAACACCAGCCTTCTCCTCCTCCATATCCACAACACCAGCCTTCTCCTCCTCCATTTCAGGGAACACCAGCCCACTCCTCCATATCAGGGAACACCAGCCTTCTCCTTCTGCATATCAGGGAACACCAGCCTTCTCCTTCTCCATATCAGGGAACACCAGCCTTCTCCTCCTCCATATCTGGGAACACCAGCCTTCTCCTTCTCCATATCAGGGAACACCAGCCTTCTCCTCCTCCAAATCAGGGAACACCAGCCTGCTCCTCCTCCATATCAGGGAACACCAGCCTTCTCCTCCTCCAAATCAGGGAACACCAGCCTGCTCCTCCTCCATATCAGGGAACACCAGCCTTCACCTACTCCAAATCAGGGAACACCAGCCTTCTCCTCCTCCAAATCAGGGAACACCAGCCCGCTCCTCCTCTATATCAGGGAAGACCAGCCTTCTCCTCCTCCAAATCAGGGAACACCAGGGTGCTCCTCCTCCATATCAGGGAACACCAGCCTTCTCCTCCTCCATATCAGGGAACACCAGCCTTCTCCTCCATATCAGGGAACACCAGCCTTCTCCTCCTCCATATCAGGGAACACCAGCCTTCTCCTCCTCCATATCAGGGAACACCAGCCTTGTCCTTCTCCATATCAGGTAACACCAGCCTTCTCCTCCTCCATATCAGGGAACACCAGCCTTCTCCTCCTCCATATCAGGGAACACCAGCCTTCTCCTCCTCCATATCAGGGAACACCAGCCTTCTCCTCCTCCATATCAGGGAACACCAGCCTTCTCCTCCTCCATATCCACAACACCAGCCTTCTCCTCCTCCATATCAGGGAACACCAGCCTTGTCCTTCTCCATATCAGGTAACACCAGCCGTCTCCTCCTCCATATCAGGGAACACCAGCCTTCTACTTCTCCATATTAGGGAACACCAGCCTTCTACTTCTCCATATTAGGGAACACCAGCCTTCTCCTTCTCCATATAAGGGAACACCAGCCTTCTCCTTCTCCATATCAGGGAACACCAGCCTTCTCCTTCTCCATATCAGGGAACACCAGCCTTCTCCTTCTCCATATCAGGGAACACCAGCCTTCTTCTCCTCCATATAAGGGATCACCAGCCCGCTCCTCCATATCAGGGATCACCAGCCCGCTCCTCCATATCAGGGAACACCAGCCCGCTCCTCCATATCCGGAACACCAGCCCGCTCCTCCATATCCGGAACACCAGCCTTCTCCTCCTCCATATCTGGGAACACCAGCCTTCTCCTTCTCCATATCAGGGAACACCAGCCTGCTCCTCCTCCATATCAGGGAACACCAGCCTTCTCCTCCTCCAAATCAGGGAACACCAGCCTGCTCCTCCTCCATATCAGGGAACACCAGCCTTCACCTACTCCAAATCAGGGAACACAAGCCTTCTCCTCCTCCAAATCAGGGAACACCAGCCCGCTCCTCCTCTATATCAGGGAAGACCAGCCTTCTCCTCCTCCAAATCAGGGAACACCAGGGTGCTCCTCCTCCATATCAGGGAACACCAGCCTTCTCCTCCTCCATATCAGGGAACACCAGCCTTCTCCTCCATATCAGGGAACACCAGCCTTCTCCTCCTCTATATCAGGGAACACCAGCCTTCTCCTCCTCCATATCAGGGAACACCAGCCTTCTCCTCCTCCATATCAGGGAACACCAGCCTTCTCCTCCTCTATATCAGGGATCACCAGCCTTCTCCTCCTCTATATCAGGGAACACCAGCCTTCTTCTCCTCTATATCAGGGAACACCAGCCTTCTCCTCCTCCATATCAGGGAACACCAGCCTTCTCCTCCTCCATATCAGGGAGCACCAGCCCGCTCCTCCATATCAGGGAACACCAGCCTTCTCCTCCTCCATATCAGGGAACACCAGCCTTCTCCTCCTCCATATCAGGGAACACCAGCCTTCTCCTCCTCCATATCAGGGAACACCAGCCTTCTCCTCCTCCATATCCACAACACCAGCCTTCTCCTCCTCCATTTCAGGGAACACCAGCCCACTCCTCCATATCAGGGAACACCAGCCTTCTCCTTCTGCATATCAGGGAACACCAGCCTTCTCCTTCTCCATATCAGGGAACACCAGCCTTCTCCTCCTCCATATCTGGGAACACCAGCCTTCTCCTTCTCCATATCAGGGAACACCAGCCTTCTCCTCCTCCAAATCAGGGAACACCAGCCTGCTCCTCCTCCATATCAGGGAACACCAGCCTTCTCCTCCTCCAAATCAGGGAACACCAGCCTGCTCCTCCTCCATATCAGGGAACACCAGCCTTCACCTACTCCAAATCAGGGAACACCAGCCTTCTCCTCCTCCAAATCAGGGAACACCAGCCCGCTCCTCCTCTATATCAGGGAAGACCAGCCTTCTCCTCCTCCAAATCAGGGAACACCAGGGTGCTCCTCCTCCATATCAGGGAACACCAGCCTTCTCCTCCTCCATATCAGGGAACACCAGCCTTCTCCTCCATATCAGGGAACACCAGCCTTCTCCTCCTCCATATCAGGGAACACCAGCCTTCTCCTCCTCCATATCAGGGAACACCAGCCTTGTCCTTCTCCATATCAGGTAACACCAGCCTTCTCCTCCTCCATATCAGGGAACACCAGCCTTCTCCTCCTCCATATCAGGGAACACCAGCCTTCTCCTCCTCCATATCAGGGAACACCAGCCTTCTCCTCCTCCATATCAGGGAACACCAGCCTTCTCCTCCTCCATATCCACAACACCAGCCTTCTCCTCCTCCATATCAGGGAACACCAGCCTTGTCCTTCTCCATATCAGGTAACACCAGCCGTCTCCTCCTCCATATCAGGGAACACCAGCCTTCTACTTCTCCATATTAGGGAACACCAGCCTTCTACTTCTCCATATTAGGGAACACCAGCCTTCTCCTTCTCCATATAAGGGAACACCAGCCTTCTCCTTCTCCATATCAGGGAACACCAGCCTTCTCCTTCTCCATATCAGGGAACACCAGCCTTCTCCTTCTCCATATCAGGGAACACCAGCCTTCTTCTCCTCCATATAAGGGATCACCAGCCCGCTCCTCCATATCAGGGATCACCAGCCCGCTCCTCCATATCAGGGAACACCAGCCCGCTCCTCCATATCCGGAACACCAGCCCGCTCCTCCATATCCGGAACACCAGCCTTCTCCTCCTCCATATCTGGGAACACCAGCCTTCTCCTTCTCCATATCAGGGAACACCAGCCTGCTCCTCCTCCATATCAGGGAACACCAGCCTTCTCCTCCTCCAAATCAGGGAACACCAGCCTGCTCCTCCTCCATATCAGGGAACACCAGCCTTCACCTACTCCAAATCAGGGAACACAAGCCTTCTCCTCCTCCAAATCAGGGAACACCAGCCCGCTCCTCCTCTATATCAGGGAAGACCAGCCTTCTCCTCCTCCAAATCAGGGAACACCAGGGTGCTCCTCCTCCATATCAGGGAACACCAGCCTTCTCCTCCTCCATATCAGGGAACACCAGCCTTCTCCTCCATATCAGGGAACACCAGCCTTCTCCTCCTCTATATCAGGGAACACCAGCCTTCTCCTCCTCCATATCAGGGAACACCAGCCTTCTCCTCCTCCATATCAGGGAACACCAGCCTTCTCCTCCTCTATATCAGGGATCACCAGCCTTCTCCTCCTCTATATCAGGGAACACCAGCCTTCTTCTCCTCTATATCAGGGAACACCAGCCTTCTCCTCCTCCATATCAGGGAACACCAGCCTTCTCCTCCTCCATATCAGGGAGCACCAGCCCGCTCCTCCATATCAGGGAACACCAGCCTTCTCCTCCTCCATATCAGGGAACACCAGCCTTCTCCTCCTCCATATCAGGGAACACCAGCCTTCTCCTCCTCCATATCAGGGAACACCAGCCTTCTCCTCCTCCATATCCACAACACCAGCCTTCTCCTCCTCCATTTCAGGGAACACCAGCCCACTCCTCCATATCAGGGAACACCAGCCTTCTCCTACTGCATATCAGGGAACACCAGCCTTCTCCTTCTCCATATCAGGGAACACCAGCCTTCTCCTCCTCCATATCTGGGAACACCAGCCTTCTCCTTCTCCATATCAGGGAACACCAGCCTTCTCCTCCTCCAAATCAGGGAACACCAGCCTGCTCCTCCTCCATATCAGGGAACACCAGCCTTCTCCTCCTCCAAATCAGGGAACACCAGCCTGCTCCTCCTCCATATCAGGGAACACCAGCCTTCACCTACTCCAAATCAGGGAACACCAGCCTTCTCCTCCTCCAAATCAGGTTACACCAGCCCGCTCCTCCTCTATATCAGGGAAGACCAGCCTTCTCCTCCTCCAAATCAGGGAACACCAGGGTGCTCCTCCTCCATATCAGGGAACACCAGCCTTCTCCTCCTCCATATCAGGGAACACCAGCCTTCTCCTCCATATCAGGGAACACCAGCCTTCTCCTCCTCCATATCAGGGAACACCAGCCTTCTCCTCCTCCATATCAGGGAACACCAGCCTTGTCCTTCTCCATATCAGGTAACACCAGCCTTCTCCTCCTCCATATCAGGGAACACCAGCCTTCTCCTCCTCCATATCAGGGAACACCAGCCTTCTCCTCCTCCATATCAGGGAACACCAGCCTTCTCCTCCTCCATATCAGGGAACACCAGCCTTCTCCTCCTCCATATCCACAACACCAGCCTTCTCCTCCTCCATATCAGGGAACACCAGCCTTGTCCTTCTCCATATCAGGTAACACCAGCCGTCTCCTCCTCCATATCAGGGAACACCAGCCTTCTACTTCTCCATATTAGGGAACACCAGCCTTCTACTTCTCCATATTAGGGAACACCAGCCTTCTCCTTCTCCATATAAGGGAACACCAGCCTTCTCCTTCTCCATATCAGGGAACACCAGCCTTCTCCTTCTCCATATCAGGGAACACCAGCCTTCTCCTTCTCCATATCAGGGAACACCAGCCTTCTTCTCCTCCATATAAGGGATCACCAGCCCGCTCCTCCATATCAGGGATCACCAGCCCGCTCCTCCATATCAGGGAACACCAGCCCGCTCCTCCATATCAGGGAACACCAGCCCGCTCCTCCATATCCGGAACACCAGCCTTCTCCTCCTCCATATCTGGGAACACCAGCCTTCTCCTTCTCCATATCAGGGAACACCAGCCTTCTCCTCCTCCAAATCAGGGAACACCAGCCTGCTCCTCCTCCATATCAGGGAACACCAGCCTTCTCCTCCTCCAAATCAGGGAACACCAGCCTGCTCCTCCTCCATATCAGGGAACACCAGCCTTCACCTACTCCAAATCAGGGAACACCAGCCTTCTCCTCCTCCAAATCAGGGAACACCAGCCCGCTCTTTCTCTATATCAGGTAAGACCAGCCTTCTCCTCCTCCAAATCAGGGAACACCAGGGTGCTCCTCCTCCATATCAGGGAACACCAGCCTTCTCCTCCTCCATATCAGGGAACACCAGCCTTCTCCTCCTCCATATCAGGGAACACCAGCCTTCTCCTCCATATCAGGGAACACCAGCCTTCTCCTCCATATCAGGGAACACCAGCCTTCTCCTCCTCTATATCAGGGAACACCAGCCTTCTCCTCCTCTATATCAGGGAACACCAGCCTTCTCCTCCTCTATATCAGGGAACACCAGCCTTCTCCTCCTCTATATCAGGGAACACCAGCCTTCTCCTCCTCCATATCAGGGAACACCAGCCTTCTCCTCCTCCATATCAGGGAGCACCAGCCCGCTCCTCCATATCAGGGAACACCAGCCTTCTCCTCCTCCATATCAGGGAACACCAGCCTTCTCCTCCTCCATATCAGGGAACACCAGCCTTCTCCTCCTCCATATCAGGGAACACCAGCCTTCTCCTCCTCCATATCAGGGAACACCAGCCTTCTCCTCCTCCATATCAGGGAACACCAGCCTTCACCTCCTCCATATCAGGGAACACCAGCCCGCTCCTCCATATCAGAGAACACCAGCCTTCTCCTCCTCCATATCAGGGAACACCAGCCTGTTCCTCCTCCATATCAGGGAACACCAGCCTTCTCCTCCTCCATATCCAGAACACCAGCCTTCTCCTCCTCCATATCAGGGAACACCAGCCTTCTCCTCCTCCATATCCGGGAACACCAGCCTTCTCCTCCTCCATATCAGGGAACACCAGCCTTCTCCTCCTCCATATCCAGAACACCAGCCTGCTTCCCCCAAAGTGATCGATAGTATATCTTGGCTCTGTGATGATTGTGATTCTGAGCTCTCAGGTTCATACAGCAAGTTATGGTCTTCACTGATCTCACTGCGTCTCACTGATCTCACTCTGCGTCTCTCTGATCTCACTGGGTCTCACTGATCTCACTGCGTCTCACTGATTTCACTCTGCGTCTCACTGAGTCTCACTGATCTCACTGCGTCTCTCTGATCTCACTGGGTCTCACTGATCTCACTGATTTCACTCTGTGTCTCACTGATCTCACTGCGTCTCACTGATTTCACTCTGATCTCACTTATTTCTCTCTGCGCCTCACTGATCTCACTGATTTTTGTTATCTACCTTCCAGCCCCCCATTCACCCACTCAGACCTGTCCTAACACGTTATCTACCTTCCAGCCCTCCATTCACCCACTCAGACCTGTCCTAACACGTTGTTATCTACCTTCCAGCCCTCCATTCACCCACTCAGACCTGTCCTAACACGTTGTTATCTACCTTCCAGCCCTCCATTCACCCACTCAGACCTGTCCTAACACGTTGTTATCTACCTTCCAGCCCTCCATTCACCCACTCAGACCTGTCCTAACACGTTATCTACCTTCCAGCCCTCCATTCACCCACTCAGACCTGTCCTAACACGTTGTTATCTACCTTCCAGCCCTCCATTCACCCACTCAGACCTGTCCTAACACGTTGTTATCTACCTTCCAGCCCTCCATTCACCCACTCAGACCTGTCCTAACACGTTGTTATCTACCTTCCAGCCCTCCATTCACCCACTCAGACCTGTCCTAACATGTTGTCATCTACCTTCCAGCCCTCCATTCACCCACTCAGACCTGTCCTAACACGTTGCTATCTACCTCCCAGCCCTCCATTCACCCACTCAGACCTGTCCTAACACGTTATCTACCTTCCAGCCCTCAATTCACCCACTCAGACCTGTCCTAACACGTTGTTATCTACCTTCCAGCCCTCCATTCACCCACTCAGACCTGTCCTAACACGTTGTTATCTACCTTCCAGCCCTCCATTCACCCACTCAGACCTGTCCTAACACGTTGTCATCTACCTTCCAGCTCTCCATTCAGAATAACTAATTTCTGTAAGTACATAATGTAGATAATGAATGTTCACTAGTGGCTAACATCGTTCAAAAATATTAATTTAATCTTTATTCAGATACAAAAATGTTGCCTTAATCAAATTATTATTACAAATCAGCATCTGTGTTTTTTCCGACTTGGCGGAATAATACTGATGGGAACATTAATGAAGTAGCTGGGAAATGTTTTAATAATACCAATGGGAAACATTCATGAAGTAGCTGGGAAATGTTTTAATAATACTGATGGGAACATTAATGAAGTAGCTGGGAAATGTTTTAATAATACCAATGGGAAACATTCATGAAGTAGCTGGGAAATGTTTTAATAATACCAATGGGAAACATTCATGAAGTAGCTGGGAAATGTTTTAATAATACCAATGGGAAACATTAATGAAGTAGCTGGGAAATGTTTTAATAACACAGATGGGAACATTAATGAAGTAGCTCGGAAATGTTTTAATAACACTGATGGGAACATTAATGAAGTAGCTGGGAAATGTTTTAATAACACTGATGGGAACATTAATGAAGTAGCTGGGAAATGTTTTAATAACACTGATGGGAACATTAATGAAGTAGCTGGGAAATGTTTTAATAATACTGATGGGAACATTAATGAAGTAGCTGGGAAATGTTTTAATAACACTGATGGGAACATTAATGAAGTAGCTGGGAAATGTTTTAATAATACTGATGGGAACATTAATGAAGTAGCTGGGAAATGTTTTAATAATACCAATGGGAAACATTCATGAAGTAGCTGGGAAATGTTTTAATAATACCAATGGGAAACATTCATGAAGTAGCTGGGAAATGTTTTAATAATACCAATGGGAAACATTCATGAAGTAGCTGGGAAATGTTTTAATAATACCAATGGGAAACATTCATGAAGTAGCTGGGAAATGTTTTAATAACACTGATGGGAACATTAATGAAGTAGCTAAGAAATGTTTTAATAACACTGATGGGAACATTAATGAAGTAGCTAGGAAATGTTTTAATAATACCGATGGGAACATTCATGAAGAAGCTCGGAAATGTTTTAATAATACCGATGGGTACATTCATGAAGTAGTAAGGAAATGTTTTTTTTTGTCAGCAACTTATCATCGTTATCAGAACTACATTTTCATACAACTTTAGCTTGAAGACTAAGGGCTCTATTGAATCCACTACGCCCAAGTTCAGCTTTACAGCGTGATACAGCAGGAAACAGCAGAGGGAACACCCCCCTATCCACATCGATGGAACAGTAGTGGAGAGAGAAGCAAGTTTTAAGTTCCTCGGCATACACATCACAGACAAACTGAATTGGTCCACTCACACAGACAGCATCGTGAAGAAGGCGCAGCAGCGCTTCTTCAACCTCAGGAGGCTGAAGAAATTCGGCTTGTCACCAAAAGCACTCACAAACTTCTACAGATGCACAATCGAGAGCATCCTGGCGGGCTGTATCACCGCCTGGTACGGCAACTGCTCCGCCCTCAACCGTAAGGCTCTCCAGAGGGTAGTGAGGTCTGCACAACGCATCACCGGGGGCAAACTACCTGCCCTCCAGGACACCTACACCACCCGACGTTACAGGAAGGCCATAAAGATCATCAAGGACATCAACCACCCGAGCCACTGCCTGTTCACCCCGCTATCATCCAGAAGGCGAGGTCAGTACAGGTGCATCAAAGCTGGGACCGAGAGACTGAAAAACAACTTCTATCTCAAGGCCATCAGACTGTTAAACAGCCACCACTAACATTGAGTGGCTGCTGTCAACACACTGACACTGACTCAACTCCAGCCACTTTAATAATGGGAATTGATGGGAAATGATGTAAATATATCACTAGCCACTTTAAACAATGCTACCTTATATAATGTTACTTACCCTACATTATTCATCTCATATGTATACGTATATACTGTACTCTATATCATCGACTGCATCCTTATGTAATACATGTATCACTAGCCACTTTAACTATGCCACTTTGTTTACATATTCATCTCACATGTATATACTGTACTCGATACCATCTACTGTATCTTGCCTATGCTGCTCTGTACCATCACTCATTCATATATCCTTATGTACATATTCTTTATCCCCTTACACTGTGTATAAGACAGTAGTTTAGGAATTGTTAGTTAGATTACTTGTTGGTTATTACTACATTGTCGGAACTAGAAGCACAAGCATTTCGCTACACTCGCATTAACATCTGCTAACCATGTGTATGTGACAAATAAATTTGATTTGATTGAAATGTAAAGGCAATGCATTCAAGGTAAACCCTGCACGTGTCGGCTCAATCCGAAATGACCTTCTATATTTTTATAGCGGAACCCTTCAGCTGTACAGACGGAATGGAGCCCTGGTGCACAAATTAACTCAATGAAACCAAAATACTAAATTCATGAAGGTTAGAATTAAGAAATACAAACATAAGCAACCGTTTCCATTTTAAAAACAGGTTCTCCGGCACAAAATGCTGATCAGGAAATTAAAATCCTAAATTTACTGAAGAGTGAGTTGAATAAGGAACTACCTCTTCCTTCAGCCTTAAACACAAACACAGTGCTACTGCCTAATAACCATATTGAATAGACTATATTACAGGAACACCTAAATGTAGGACCGTCAACGTTGATATTGCCTAATAACCATATTGAATAGACTATATTACAGGAACACCTAAATGTAGGACCGTCAACGTTGATATGGCCTAATAACCATATTGAATAGACTATATTACAGGAACACCTAAATGTAGGACCGACAACGTTGATATTGCCTAATAACCATATTGAATAGACTATATTACAGGAACACCTAAATGTAGGACCGTCAACGTTGATATTGCCTAATAACCATATTGAATAGACTATATTACAGGAACACCTAAATGTAGGACCGACAACGTTGATATGGCCTAATAACCATATTGAATAGACTATATTACAGGAACACCTAAATGTAGGACCGACAACGTTGATATGGCCTAATAACCATATTGAATAGACTATATTACAGGAACACCTAAATGTAGGACCGACAACGTTGATATGGCCTAATAACCATATTGAATAGACTATATTACAGGAACACCTAAATGTAGGACCGTCAACGTTGATATTGCCTAATAACCATATTGAATAGACTATATTACAGGAACACCTAAATGTAGGACCGACAACGTTGATATGGCCTAATAACCATATTGAATAGACTATATTACAGGAACACCTAAATGTAGGACCGACAACGTTGATATTGCCTAATAACCATATTGAATAGACTATAGTACAGGAACACCTAAATGTAGGACCGACAACGTTAATATTGCCTAATAACCATATTGAATAGACTATATTACAGGAACACCTAAATGTAGGACCGACAACGTTAATATGGCCGAATATCCATATTGTGGAAAGAACCAAATCAAATGTATTTATTTATATAGCCCTTCTTATTTCAGCTGATATCTCAAAGTGCTGTATAGAAACCTAAAACCCAATGTTTAGAATATGGTATGTTTACAGGTTTAACTCTCATTATCATCCAACAGATGGCAGTATTGCAGTCTCATTATCACCCTACTGATGGCAGTATTGCAGTCTCATTATCACCCTACAGATGGCAGTCTCATTATCACCCTACTGATGGCAGTATTCCAGTCTCATGATCACACCACAGATGGCAGTATTACAGTCTCATTATCACCCTACAGATGGCAGTGTCATTATCACCCTACAGATGGCAGTCTCATGATAATCCTATCAATGGCAGTATTGCAGGATCATTATCATCCTACAGATGGCAGTGTCATTATCACCCTACAGATGGCAGTATTCCAGTCTCATGATCATCCTACAGATGGCAGTATTGCAGGATCATTATCATCCTACAGATGGCAGTGTCATTATCACCCTACAGATGGCAGTATTCCAGTCTCATGATCATCCTACAGATGGCAGTATTGCAGTCTCATTATCATCCTACAGATGGCAGTCTCATGATCATCCTACAGATGGCAGTCATGACAATCCTACCAATGGCAGTATTGCAGTCTCATGATCATCCTACAGATGGCAGTGTCATTATCACCCTACTGATGGCAGTATTCCAGTCTCATGATCATCCTACAGATGGCAGTATTGCAGTCTCATTATCATCATACAGATGGCAGTATTGCAGGCTCATTATCATCCTACAGATGGCATCTCATTATCATCCTACAGATGGCAGTCTCATGATAATCCTATCAATGGCAGTATTGCAGTCTCATGATCATCCTACAGATGGCAGTATTGCAGTCTCATGATCATCCTACAGATGGCAGTATTCCAGTCTCATGACAATCCTACCAATGGCAGTATTGCAGTCTCATGATCATCCTACAGATGGCAGTCTCATTATCACCCTACAGATGGCAGTATTGCAGTCTCATGATCATCCTACAGATGGCAGTCTCATTATCACCCTACAGATGGCAGTATTGCAGTCTCATGATCATCCTACAGATGGCAGTCTCATTATCACCCTACAGATGGCAGTATTGCAGTCTCATTATCATCCTATCCTATCATCCTATCATCCAGATGGCAGTATTGCAGTTCTTTAAAGATGTTTATCTCGAGTCAGGAGGACTCGAATCAACAGTCTAGAAGGGGAATATTGGCAAATTTGTTAAATGTCTCTAAGTTCCTAAACCCCTCGAACACAATGTTGGACTCTGTCAAAGTTCCCACCTCTCTCACTCAGGGAGAGATACATCACAGCCCCCCTCACATCTACTTCTTATGTGATACATTTGGGTTGTCTCACATCTACTTATGTGATACATTTGGGTTGTCTCACATCTACTTATGTGATACCTTTGGGTTGTCTCACATCTACTTCTTATGTGATACATTTGGGTTGTCTCACATCTACTTCTTATGTGATACATTTGGGTTGTCTCACATCTACTTATGTGATACATTTGGGTTGTCTCACATCTACTTATGTGATACCTTTGGGTTGTCTCACATCTACTTATGTGATACATTTGGGTTGTCTCACATCTACTTATGTGACACATTTGGGTTGTGGGCTCACATCTACTTATGTGATACATTTGGGTTGTGGGCTCACATCTACTTATGTGATACATTTGGGTTGTCTCACATCTACTTCTTATGTGACACATTTGTACTTTTTCTCAGATCTTTGCAGAGCAGGAAACAGCAGCGTACTGCTCCTAGCATAGGGCTGTAACGTGTGCCTTGTTATCTGATGAGAACCGCTTCAAATTTAGCCTGCAAGTAAATCCCTGCCTTGTTATCTGATGAGAACCGCTTCAAATTTAGCCTGCAAGTAAATCCTGATGGTAATTAGCAGATACGCATTTTCTGCCACAGAACCTTTTTTAAAATGTAACATGGTGGCTTATGGATCCGTTTTATATTCCTCCATTTAATAATTACATTTTACAACTTTCTAAATCATATCATTAACATCTGAGGGTTCATATTTCTATTCAATCAATCCAAAATCATAATCAAATATACATTTTAAATTGTAACTTTATTGTAATTGTAATCATGTCTGAAGAGGAAAAAAGTAAAGTAGGACTTTTTTTGGGGGGGGGGAGATTTGATATAAACAACATGATTTAATGTGGCATCAAAAAAAACAACACTCAAAAACATCAGTCAGAACAGCTATTTAGAACGTCTATTCTCTCTATTCTGTGATTAGACTAGACTATTATTAGACTAGCCTTGTCTATTCTCTCATGTGATTTCAGGTTCTCTGTCCGGGAAAATGTCTTTCCACAATTAGGTTCCCGAACTAAAACTCTATCCAAACTCTATCCAAACTGTGTGTTTATGGTCTCATGCCTTTTCAGGTTCCCTAACTTGGAACAATGTTAAGGCTTCTCTGCAGAGTGTATTCTCTTATGTTTATTTAAGTTCCCCAACTGGGTAAAACTCTTTCCACACTGGGAACAGGGGTAAGGCTTATCTCCAGAGTGTATTCTCTTATGTTTATTCAGGTTCCCTAGCTGGATAAAACTCTTTCCACAATGGGAGCAGTGATAAGGCTTCTCCCCTGTGTGTGTCCTCTCGTGCTCTTTTAGGTTCCCTAACTTGGTAAAATCCTTTCCACACTGGGCGCAATGATAAGGTTTCTCCCCTGTGTGTGTCCTCTCATGCTCCTTCAGATTATCTAACAACCTAAAATTCTTTCCACAATGGGAACAGGGGTAAGGCTTCTCTCCAGAGTGTATTCTCTTATGTTTGTTCAGGCTCCCTAACTGGGTAAATCTCTTTTCACAATGGGAGCAGTGGTAAGGCTTATCTCTAGAGTGGATTATCTCATGCTTTTTTAGGTTCCCTAACTGGGTAAAATCCTTTCCACACTGGGAGCATTGGTAAGGTTTCTCCCCTGTGTGTGTTCTCTCATGCTCTTTCAGATTATCTAACAACCTAAAATTCTTTCCACAATGGGAACAGGGGTACGGTTTCTCTCCAGAGTGTATTTTTTTGTGTTTGTTTAGGTTCCCTAACTGGGAAAAACTATTTCCACACTGGGAGCAATGGTAAGGTTTTTCCCCTGTGTGTGTCCTTTCATGCTCCTTCAGGGTATCTAACAACCTAAAATTCTTTCCACAATGGGAACAGGGGAAAGGCTTCTCTCCCGAGTGTATTCGCTTATGTTTGTTCAGGCTCCCTAACCACATAAAACTATTTCCACATTGGGAGCAGTGATAAGGCTTTTCTCCTGTGTGTATTCTCTTATGTTTGTTCAGGCTCCCCAACAAAGTAAAACTCTTTCCACACTGGGAGCATTGGAATGGCTTTTCTCCTACGTGTGTCCTTTTATGCTCTTTCAGCTTCCATGACCACTTAAAACTCATATTACACAGGGAGCAGTGATGTCGTCTCGCTGGTTTGGGAGTCTCTGGGTCTGGTTCCCCTGAAGGACTCTTCCATCTGTCAGAGTGAGAGGCTGGTCTCTTTCCTGCCAAAAACAAAGAGTATTTGGTTAAACTGAGAGACCTGAATGAAATCTCCTCATGATCCCTATGTAATGCCTGTTAACAATTAGATTTGAATTATCCCTATACAACCACTGTCCCACAGCCAAGCCAGCCAATTTATAAACTAATCTCCCCTGGAAAAAAGCATCTAGACATTATTACCCCATTCTTCTAGTCTAGTAGTGAGTAAAATGAGGTAAGCTAGTTTTGCTGAAGAGAATAACGTTTTGAAGTTGAGGACTTCTCCCCTTCTCACTGACTCAACATCTCTAATTCAGTTCTATGTGTAGGCTAAAGGCTAGACCTTGTGTTTAGCCAAGCTGGCAACAGCTAGCTAGCATAGCTTGGTGATTGCTGCAGCTGGCTATCCTCTCTATCACAAAGCTATGCTCGCTAGCTGCTGTCAGCTAACTGATTTGACAGAGAAATATCAGGTCAAGACCCCGGTGAGGACGACGAGCACGCAGATGAGCATCCCTGAGACGGTTTCTGACAGTTTGTGCAGAAAATATTCAGTTGCGCAAACCCACAGTTTCATCAGCTGTCTGGGTGGCTGGTCTTAAATGAAGAAGCTGGTCCTGGGCTGGTCACACGTGGTCGGCAGTTATGAGGCCGGTTGGATGTACTGCCAAATTTTCTAAAACGACATTGGGGGCGGCTTATGGTAGAGAAATTAACATTCAATCCTCTAGCAACGGCACTGGTGGACATTCATGCAGTCAGCAGCATGCATTGTGTTGTGTGACAAAACTGTACATATCAGTGGCCTTTTATTGTCCCCAGCACAAGGTGCACCTGTGTACGGATCATGCTGTTTAATCAGCTTTTTTGATATGCCACACCTGTCAGGTGGATGGATTATCTTGGCAAAGGAGATATGCTCACTAACAGGGATGGAAACACATTTGTGCACAAAATTAGAGAGAAATAAGTGTTAAGTGCGTATGGAACATTTCTGAAATATTTTATTTCAGCTCCTGAAACATGGGACCAACACTTTACATGTTGCATTTATATTTATTGTTAAGTGTACATCCCTACAGATGAAGGCTACACGTGGACATAAACTTTGCCCAGCTTGAGCGTATAGATGCTCCGATCACAGCCATTCAACTTGGTTTTAAAGTCACCATTGGCTTCATGGTGAAATCCCTGAGCAGTTTCCTTCCTCTATGGCAACTGAGTTAGGTAGGACGCCTGTATCTTTGTAGTGACTGGGTGTAAATAAATAATATAATAATAATAAATCTAAAGTAGGGTTGGGTGGTATACAGTTTTTTGCGAAATACCGATATTGAAGCACGGACCGGTTTGAGTTTGACTTGACCTTCTATACCGGTATTTTGAATGTTTGGTTTGTTAAAATGTGACACGCAGTGTGTAATGTCCATTTTTATAGTTTACTTCGATACTTGAGTCATCTCGCTCTCTCTATGCGGCTTTCTACACAGACCACGTCCCTCTGTCACAGGAGCGCATTTGGATGTTCGTCAACAACGAGACACTTGCGTTCAGACTGCATCGTCAATGCAACACTGTTGATAACCATGCAGTTGTCACTTTGCTTCTTAAATATACTAGCATTTTATATAATTACACTATTAGCTTGTGTTTCTTGCATCTGCAAACAGCTAGTTTGTCTTTTATTAGCAAGTTGTTCCTCAATCTTGTTAGCCGCTAATGCTAATCGCCAACTTAGCTAATAAATGTACTGAGTAAGAGCAAGCATAATGTAATGTTATTTATTTCACCTTTATTTAACCAGGTAGGCTTAACTTAGTTCTCATTTACAACTGCGACCTGGCCAAGATAAAGCAAAGCAATGAGACCAAACAACAACACAGATACACAGGGAATAAACAAACATACATTCAATAATACAGTAAAACAAAGAAAACAAAAAGTCTATATACAGTGAGTGCAAATGATAAGGAGGTTATTATAATTAGCTATACAGCCTCATAACACCAGTGATGGTGTAGACCTAAATCAGCATGTTGTTTGTGCAAGTGTCTTTGAAATTAGAAGAGGTGAAACGCAAAGCAAGAATAAGCTACATGAAGAAGCTAAGAGAAAACATTCAATGTTGCCAAAGATTATAGGGTCCCATTAATTCCTACCCTGTCACAACCTCCCTGGCATTTTCATTCATTGTCATGTCAAACGCTGTATTCAAAGTGCCAAATATTATATTCTAACTATATAATTAGAATAGACATTCTCGTCCCATGATTCCAACAGTTAACCCAAGTGTTTTGCTCTAAGTCAAATTGCAAGATGTGGTTAAAAATAAGGCCCAGATTCTAGCCCATATCGAGCAGCCCTGGAAATGATCTCAAATGCAGGAATTGTTTAACATGATGACTTTTTAGGGGGGTTGAAGTTGAATTGAACAGTATAAACCAATCAGAATGGAGAAAAACTAATTGAAATCACTTAGAATATATGTGCTGCCACCCTAAAAATCACTCACTACTCATAAAGCAAATTTAAAACTTTCATTATTAAAAAAACATTTCAATACAGTCAAATATCGTCAATTTCTTTTAAAATACCATGATAGAACATTTTAAATCCAAAGTGTAATTAATAACTTCACCATGCTCAAAGGGATATTCAATGTCTGCTTCTTGTTGTTGTTAAACCCATCTACCAATGGGTGACCTGTGTGAGGCATTTGAATTTATATATTTTTTGTATATACACTACCGGTCAACCGTTTTAGAACACCTACTCATTAAAGGTTTTTCTTTATTTTTACTATTTTCTACATTGTAGAATAAATAGTGAAGATATCAAAACTATAAAATAGCACATATGGAATCATATAGTAACCAAAACAAGTGTTAAAAAAATCCAAATCCAAATATATAATTTTATATTTGAGATTCTGCATATAGCCACCCCTTTGTCATGATAACATCATTGCACACTCTTGGCATTCTCACAACCAGCTTCATGAGGTAGTCACCTGGAATGCATTTCAATTAAAAGGTGTCCAAACTTTTTGCAGGTACTGTATATAAAAAAGTTAACCAGTTTAATTTAGACAAATATAAGATTTTTATGCAATGTCCTATTTAAACTTGCCTGAACTCCAACATATAGATCTTAAGGATAACGATGCATGTGGTTTCATTTGAAAATGACTAACTTTATATGTGCACGTGCTCAGTTGGACATTTACATGGAATTGCCCTTAAAAATGTTGTGAAAAAATATATTGGGAAGCATTTAATCCATTAACGTTTTGTTGGTGGATCAAACTCATGGAAGCTTTATAGCGGTAGTCTCCTTTAAACACCTGATTTACTGAACACAAGGCACATCTCAACAGGTGGTCCAGGTAAGTCATGACATGACACATCTCAACAAGTGGTCCAGGTAAGTCATAACATGACACATCAACAGGTGGTCCAGGTAAGTCATGATACATCTCAACAGGTGGTCCAGGTAAGTCATGGCACATCTCAACAGGTGGTCCAGGTAAGTCATGGCACATCTCAACAGGTGGTCCAGGTAAGTCATGGCACATCTCAACAGGTGGTCCAGGTAAGTCATGACATCTCAACAGGTGGTCCAGGTAAGTCATGACATGACACATCTCAAAAGGTGGTCCAGGTAAGTCATGACATGACACATCTCAACAGGTGGTCCAGGTAAGTCATGACATGACACATCTCAAAAGGTGGTCCAGGTAAGTCATGACATGACACATCTCAACAGGTGGTACAGGTAAGTCATGACATGACACATCTCAGCAGGTGGTCCAGGTAAGTCATGACATGACACATCTCAACAGGTGGTCCAGGTAAGTCATGACACGACACATCTCAACAGGTGGTCCAGGTAAGTCATGACACATCTCAACAGGTGGTCCAGGTAAGTAATGGCACATCTCAAAAGGTGGTCCAGGTAAGTCATGACATGACAAATCAACAGGTGGTCCAGGTAAGTCATGACACATCTCAACAGGTGGTCCAGGTAAGTCATGACATGACACATCAACAGGTGGTCCAGGTAAGTAATGGCACATCTCAACAGGTGGTCCAGGTAAGTCGTGGCACATCTAAAACAGGTGGTCCAGGTAAGTCATGACATGGCACATCTCAACAGGTGGTCCAGGTAAGTCATGACATGACACATCTCAACAAGTGGTCCAGGTAAGTCATAACATGACACATCTCAACAGGTGGTCCAGGTAAGTCATGACATCTCAACAGGTGGTCCAGGTAAGTCATAACATGACACATCTCAGCAGGTGGTCCAGGTAAGTCATAACATCTCAACAGGTGGTCCAGGTAAGTCATGACATCTCAACAGGTGGTCCAGGTAAGTCATAACATGACACATCTCAGCAGGTGGTCCAGGTAAGTCATAACATCTCAACAGGTGGTCCAGGTAAGTCATGGCACATCTCAACAGGTGGTCCAGGTAAGTCATGACATGGCACATCTCAACAGGTGGTCCAGGTAAGTCATGACATGACACATCTCAACAAGTGGTCCAGGTAAGTCATGACACATCTCAACAGGTGGTCCAGGTAAGTCATGACATGACACATCTCAACAGGTGGTCCAGGTAAGTCATGGCACATCTCAACAGGTGGTCCAGGTAAGTCATGACATGGCACATCTCAACAGGTGGTCCAGGTAAGTCATGACATGGCACATCTCAACAGGTGGTCCAGGTAAGTCATGACATGACACATCTCAACAGGTGGTCCAGGTAAGTCATGGCACATCTCAACAGGTGGTCCAGGTAAGTCATGACATGGCACATCTCAACAGGTGGTCCAGGTAAGTCATGACATGGCACATCTCAACAGGTGGTCCAGGTAAGTCATGACATGACACATCTCAACAGGTGGTCCAGGTAAGTCATGACATGACACATCTCAACAGGTGGTCCAGGTAAGTAATGACATCTCAACAGGTGATCCAGGTAAGTCATGGCACATCTCAACAGGTGGTCCAGGTAAGTAATGACATCTCAACAGGTGATCCAGGTAAGTAATGACATCTCAACAGGTGATCCAGGTAAGTCATAACATCTCAACAGGTGATCCAGGTAAGTCATAACATCTCAACAGGTGATCCAGGTAAGTCATGGCACATCTCAACAGGTGGTCCAGGTAAGTAATAACATCTCAACAGGTGATCCAGGTAAGTAATAACATCTCAACAGGTGATCCAGGTAAGTAATAACATCTCAACAGGTGGTCCAGGTAAGTAATAACATCTCAACAGGTGGTCCAGGTAAGTAATGACATCTCAACAGGTGATCCAGGTATGTCATGGCAAATCTCAACAGGTGATCCAGGTAAGTCATGGCACATCTCAACAGGTGGTCCAGGTAAGTAATGACATCTCAACAGGTGATCCAGGTAAGTCATGGCAAATCTCAACAGGTGATCCAGGTAAGTCATGGCACATCTCAACAGGTGGTCCAGGTAAGTCATAACATCTCAACAGGTGGTCCAGGTAAGTAATGACACATCTCAACAGGTGGTCCAGGTAAGTCATGACACATCTCAACAGGTGGTCCAGGTAAGTCATGACACATCTCAACAGGTGGTCCAGGTAAGTCATGACACATCTCAACAGGTGATCCAGGTAAGTCATGACACATCTCAACAGGTGGTCCAGGTAAGTAATGGAACATCTCAACAGGTGGTCCAGGTAAGTCATGACACATCTCAACAGGTGGTCCAGGTAAGTCATGACACATCTCAACAGGTGATCCAGGTAAGTCATGACACATCTCAACAGGTGGTCCAGGTAAATAATGGCACATCTCAACAGGTGACACAAGTCACAAATCTCAACAGACATAACACAAGTTCCTCTATTTGTTCCTCAAGCAAATGAATAATGACATCACCATTTCTCATCAGACCAACTCCTTTAAGTTTTGCTTAAAACTAATTTTGCTCGAAACATGTTTTATTTGTTTACCCTTTTGTGTGTGTAATTTACTGTATTTACATTTATATAAAGCTTTTCAACAGGAAACGACAACAAAAACAACACTGGAGGACGTATAACAATACCTACAGAACAACATGTTCAGGTGTAGAATTGTCTTTTAAAACCACACAATATTTCACTAACTGCAGAGTTTGTCCTTACTGGTGTTAATCAGATCAATGTCCCTGTTTTATAAAGATAGTACTCACTGTATTTACTGGTGTTAATCAGATCAATGTCCCTGTTTTATAAAGATAGTACTCACTGTATTTACTGGTGTTAATCAGATCAATGTCCCTGTTTTATTAGATAGTACTCACTGTATTTACTGGTGTTAATCAGATCAATGTCCCTGTTTTATTAGATAGTACTCACTGTATTTACTGGTGTTAATCAGATCAATGCCCCTGTTTTATAAGATAGTACTCACTGTATTTACTAGTGTTAATCAGATCAATGTCCCTGTTTTATAAGATAGTACTCACTGTATTTACTGGTGTTAATCAGATCAATGTCCCTGTTTTATAAAGATAGTACTCACTGTATTTACTGGTGTTAATCAGTTCTCCAGTCTTCTGTTCTTCTTCCTCCTCTAATGTGACAGTAATCTCCTCCTCCTCTTCCTCCTTCTCTCCAAAAACGTCTTCCTCCTCTTTCACTGTGACAGTCATCTCCCCCTCTTCCTCCTTCATTACAAAAACTGTATCTTCCTCTTCCTTCACTGTAACATCCTCCTCCTCTTTCACGCTGAAAGCCTCTTCCCCTTCTTCTTTCACTGTAACAGCCTCACCTTCTACTTCTTTCTTGACGGTAACAGTCTCCTCTTCCATGAGATTTCCTTTCTCCGTCAAGCAATTCTCAGTGTAGCTTAGTAAACTCATGGTTGGGGATGTTAGCTCATTAGCATTAGCGACTAGACTAGTGTTAATTTAACAGACAGCTAACAGCAACAACGTCAATACGAAATTGAATGGGATAACTAGTTCTTTCACACAGAAGTATGTTTAAAACACAGTTGCAAATTAAACCAGGAAATTGTCTAAAGAGCTTGAATGTTCCGACTTTGTTGTCTGGCGAGCTACCGAGGTGGCTGCAGTTGTTGAAGAAGTGTTCCGTCCGCTAGATTATACGTCACAGTAGAAACATCGCCTGAAAGAACCATATCGCCATCTGTTGTCTGGAGGGAGGAAACGCAGTTGACGAGTACTTTCTTATATTGACGTTGTTAGTCTGTTAAGTTAACACTAGGCTAGAATCCCAGAGCTGACAAGGTAGAAATCTGTCGTTCTGCCCTTGAACAAGGTTAACCCACTGTTCCCCGATAGCTCATCATTGTAAATACGAATTTGTTCTTAACTGACTTGCCTAGTAAAATAATTTAAAAAATACCTACTGTAAAATATGGTGCTGAATCTTTGATGTCATGGGGCTACTGGTTCTGGGGCCCATGTTAAGGTCAACAGCATCATGATTTTTACACAGTACCAGGATATTTTAGGCCAAAGCCTACCTTCCTCTGCCAGAAGGCGGAAACTTCCAGCAATACAATAACCCCAAGCCCACATCAAAATCAACAAAGAAATTGTTAATTGGGCACAACATTTGTCAATGACCATCTCAGTCTTCGTACTTGAACCCCATATAAAACCTGTGGTTTGAATTAAAAAGGGCCATC
Source organism: Oncorhynchus masou masou (assembly GCF_036934945.1). NCBI lineage: Eukaryota > Metazoa > Chordata > Actinopteri > Salmoniformes > Salmonidae > Oncorhynchus > Oncorhynchus masou. The sequence goes on along the minus strand of NC_088216.1, from coordinate 662,255 downwards.
CATAAGAACAGACAAAAGATATCAGATCTGGAAATATTCTGTTTGGAGGAAAGATCCCTCGCAATGTGTTCTATATGTTCTAGAATCTCATAAAACATCCCTCGCAATGTGTTCTAGAATCTCATAAAACATCCCTCGCAATGTGTTCTAGAATCTCATAAACCATCCCTCGCAATGTGTTCTAGAATCTCATAAAACATCCCTCGCAATGTGTTCTAGAATCTCATAAACCATCCCTCGCAATGTGTTCTATATGTTCTAGAATCTCATAAAACATCCCTCGCAATGTGTTCTACAATCTCATAAACCATCCCTCGCAATGTGTCCTAGAATCTCATAAAACATTCCTCGCAATATGTTCTAGAATCTCATAAAACATCCCTCGCAATGTGTTCTAGAATCTCATAAAACATCCCTCGCAATGTGTTCTAGAATCTCATAAAACATCCCTCGCAATGTGTTCTAGAATCTCATAAACCATCCCTCGCAATGTGTTCTAGAATCTCATAAAACATCCCTCGCAATGTGTTCTAGAATCTCATAAAAAATCCCTCGCAATGTGTTCTAGAATCTCATAAAACATCCCTCGCAGTGTGTTCTAGAATCTCATAAACCATCTCTTGCAATGTGTTCTAGAATCTCATAAACCATCTCTTGCAATGTGTTCTAGAATCTCATAAAACATCCCTCGCAATGTGTTCTAGAATCTCATAAAACATCCCTCGCAATGTGTTCTAGAATCTCATAAAACATCCCTCGCAATGTGTTCTAGAATCTCATAAACCATCTCTTGCAATGTGTTCTAGAATCTCATAAAACATCCCTCGCAATGTGTTCTAGAATCTCATAAACCATCCTTCGCAATGTGTTCTAGAATCTCATAAAACATCCCTCGCAATGTGTTCTAGAATCTCATAAACCATCCCTCGCAGTGTGTTCTAGAATCTCATAAACCATCTCTTGCAATGTGTTCTGAATCTCATAAACCATCTCTTGCAATGTGTTCTAGAATCTCATAAAACATCCCTCGCAATGTGTTCTAGAATCTCAAAAAACATCCCTCGCAATGTGTTCTAGAATCTCATAAAACATCCCTCGCAATGTGTTCTAGAATCTCATAAACCATCTCTTGCAATGTGTTCTAGAATCTCATAAAACATCCCTCGCAATGTGTTCTAGAATCTCATAAAAAATCCCTCGCAATGTGTTCTAGAATCTCATAAAACATCCCTCGCAGTGTGTTCTAGAATCTCATAAACCATCTCTTGCAATGTGTTCTAGAATCTCATAAACCATCTCTTGCAATGTGTTCTAGAATCTCATAAAACATCCCTCGCAATGTGTTCTAGAATCTCAAAAAACATCCCTCGCAATGTGTTCTAGAATCTCATAAAACATCCCTCGCAATGTGTTCTAGAATCTCATAAACCATCTCTTGCAATGTGTTCTAGAATCTCATAAAACATCCCTCGCAATGTGTTCTAGAATCTCATAAACCATCCTTCGCAATGTGTTCTAGAATCTCATAAAACATCCCTCGCAATGTGTTCTAGAATCTCATAAACCATCCCTCGCAGTGTGTTCTAGAATCTCATAAACCATCTCTTGCAATGTGTTCTGAATCTCATAAACCATCTCTTGCAATGTGTTCTAGAATCTCATAAAACATCCCTCGCAATGTGTTCTAGAATCTCAAAAAACATCCCTCGCAATGTGTTCTAGAATCTCATAAAACATCCCGCAATGTGTTCTAGAATCTCATAAACCATCTCTTGCAATGTGTTCTAGAATCTCATAAAACATCCCTCGCAATGTGTTCTAGAATCTCATAAACCATCCTTCGCAATGTGTTCTAGAATCTCATAAAACATCCCTCGCAATGTGTTCTAGAATCTCATAAACCATCCCTCGCAATGTGTTCTAGAATCTCATAAACCATCTCTTGCAATGTGTTCTAGAATCTCATAAAACATCTCTTGCAATGTGTTCTAGAATCTCATAAAACATCCCTCGCAATGTGTTCTAGAATCTCATAAACCATCCTTCGCAATGTGTTCTAGAATCTCATAAAACATCCCTCGCAATGTGTTCTAGAATCTCATAAACCATCCCTCGCAATGTGTTCTAGAATCTCATAAACCATCCCTCGCAATGTGTTCTAGAATCTCATAAATCATCCCTCGCAATGTGTTCTAGAATCTCATAAAACATCCCTCGCAATGTGTTCTAGGATCTCATAAAACATTTTAGAAAATGTCTCAGTGTATTTGTATTTATATTTGTTTATTGTGGATCCCCATTAGTTCCTGCCAAGGCAGCAGCTACTCTTCCTGGGGTTTATTATGGATACCCATTAGTTCCTGCCAAGGCAGCAGCTACTCTTCCTGGGGTTTATTATGGACCCCCATTAGTTCCTTCCCAGGCAGCAGCTACTCTTCCTGGGGTTTATTATGGATCCCCATTAGTTCCTTCCCAGGCAGCAGCTACTCTTCCTGGGGTTTATTATGGATCCCCATTAGTTCCTGCCAAGGCAGCAGCTCCTCTTCCTGGGGTTTATTATGGATCCCCATTACTTCCTGCCAAGGCAGCAGCTACTCTTCCTGGGGTTTATTATGGATCCCCATTAGTTCCTGCCAAGGCAGCGGCTACTCTTCCTGGGGTTTATTATGGATCCCCATTAGTTCCTGCCAAGGCAGCGGCTACTCTTCCTGGGGTTTATTATAGATCCCCATTAGTTCCTGTCAAGGCAGCGGCTACTCTTCCTGGGGTTTATTATGGATCTCCATTAGTTCCTGCCAAGGCAGCAGCTACTCTTCCTGGGGTTTATTATGGATCCCCATTAGTTCCTGCCAAGGCAGCAGCTACTCTTCCTGGGGTTTATTATGGATCCCCATTACTTCCTGCCAAGGCAGCAGCTACTCTTCCTGGGGTTTATTATGGATCCCCATTAGTTCCTATAATAATAATAATAATAATATATCCCATTTAGCAGACGCTTTTGTCCAAAGCGACTTACAAGTCGGCTGGGGCCACTACTTTTTACATATGGGTGGCCCCAGCGGGAATCGAACCCACGACGCTTGGCGTTGCAAGAGCCATGCTCTACCGACTGAGCCACACAGGACCCCAAGGCAGCAGCTACTCTTCCTGGGGTTTATTATGGATCCCCATTAGTTCCTGCCAAGGCAGCGGCTCCTCTTCCTGGGGTTTATTATGGATCCCCATTAGTTCCTGCCAAGGCAGCAGCTACTCTTCCTGGGGTTTATTGTGGATCCCCATTAGTTCCTGCCAAGGCAGCAGCTCCTCTTCCTGGGGTTTGTTATGGATCCCCATTAGTTCCTGCCAAGGCAGCAGCTACTCTTCCTGGGGTTTATTATGGACCCCCATTAGTTCCTGCCAAGGCAGCAGCTACTCTTCCTGGGGTTTATTATGGATCTCCATTAGTTCCTGCCAAGGCAGCGGCTACTCTTCCTGGGGTTTATTATGGATCCCCATTAGTTCCTGCCAAGGCAGCAGCTACTCTTCCTGGGGTTTATTACGGATCCCCATTAGTTCCTTCCAAGGCAGCGGCTACTCTTCCTGGGGTTTATTATGGATTCCCATTAGTTCCTGCCAAGGCAGCAGCTACTCTTCCTGGGGTTTATTATGGATCCCCATTACTTCCTGCCAAGGCAGCAGCTACTCTTCCTGGGGTTTATTATGGATCCCCATTAGTTCCTATAATAATAATAATAATATATCCCATTTAGCAGACGCTTTTGTCCAAAGCGACTTACAAGTCGGCTGGGGCCACTACTTTTTACATATGGGTGGCCCCAGCGGGAATCGAACCCACGACGCTTGGCGTTGCAAGCGCCATGCTCTACCGACTGAGCCACACAGGACCCCAAGGCAGCAGCTACTCTTCCTGGGGTTTATTATGGATCCCCATTAGTTCCTGCCAAGGCAGCGGCTACTCTTCCTGGGGTTTATTGTGGATCCCCATTAGTTCCTGTCAAGGCAGCGGCTACTCTTCCTGGGGTTTATTATGGATCCCCATTAGTTCCTGCCAAGGCAGCAGCTACTCTTCCTGGGGTTTATTATGGATTCCCATTAGTTCCTGTCAAGGCAGCAGCTCCTCTTCCTGGGGTTTATTATGGATACCCATTAGTTCCTGCCAAGGCAGCAGCTACTCTTCCTGGGGTTTATTGTGGATCCCCATTAGTTCCTGTCAAGGCAGCGGCTACTCTTCCTGGGGTTTATTATGGATCCCCATTAGTTCCTGCCAAGGCAGCAGCTACTCTTCCTGGGGTTTATTGTGGATCCCCATTAGTTCCTGCCAAGGCAGCAGCTACTCTTCCTGGGGTTTATTGTGGATCCCCATTAGTTTCTGCCAAGGCAGCAGCTACTCTTCCTGAGGTTTATTATGGATCCCCATTAGTTCCTGCCAAGGCAGCGGCTACTCTTCCTGGGGTTTATTATGGATCCCCATTAGTTCCTGCCAAGGCAGCAGCTACTCTTCCTGGGGTTTATTGTGGATCCCCATTAGTTCCTGCCAAGGCAGCAGCTCCTCTTCCTGGGGTTTGTTATGGATCCCCATTAGTTCCTGCCAAGGCAGCAGCTCCTCTTCCTGGGGTTTATTATGGACCCCCATTAGTTCCTGCCAAGGCAGCAGCTACTCTTCCTGGGGTTTATTATGGATCTCCATTAGTTCCTTCCCAGGCAGCAGCTACTCTTCCTGGGGTTTATTATGGATCTCCATTAGTTCCTGCCAAGGCAGCAGCTACTCTTCCTGGGGTTTATTATGGATCCCCATTAGTTCCTGCCAAGGCAGCAGCTACTCTTCCTGGGGTTTATTATGGATCCCCATTACTTCCTGCCAAGGCAGCAGCTACTCTTCCTGGGGTTTATTATGGATCCCCATTAGTTCCTATAATAATAATATATCCCATTTAGCAGACGCTTTTGTCCAAAGCGACTTACAAGTCGGCTGGGGCCACTACTTTTTACATATGGGTGGCCCCAGCGGGAATCGAACCCACGACGCTTGGCGTTGCAAGCGCCATGCTCTACCGACTGAGCCACACAGGACCCCAAGGCAGCAGCTACTCTTCCTGGGGTTTATTATGGATCCCCATTAGTTCCTGCCAAGGCAGCGGCTACTCTTCCTGGGGTTTATTATGGATCCCCATTAGTTCCTGTCAAGGCAGCAGCTCCTCTTCCTGGGGTTTATTATGGATACCCATTAGTTCCTGCCAAGGCAGCAGCTACTCTTCCTGGGGTTTATTGTGGATCCCCATTAGTTCCTGTCAAGGCAGCGGCTACTCTTCCTGGGGTTTATTATGGATCCCCATTAGTTCCTGCCAAGGCAGCAGCTCCTCTTCCTGGGGTTTATTATGGATCCCCATTAGTTCCTGTCAAGGCAGCAGCTACTCTTCCTGGGGTTTATTATGGATCCCCATTAGTTCCTGCCAAGGCAGCGGCTACTCTTCCTGGGGTTTATTATGGATCCCCATTAGTTCCTGCCAAGGCAGCAGCTACTCTTCCTGGGGTTTATTGTGGATCCCCATTAGTTTCTGCCAAGGCAGCAGCTACTCTTCCTGGGGTTTATTATGGATCCCCATTAGTTCCTGCCAAGGCAGCGGCTACTCTTCCTGGGGTTTATTATGGATCCCCATTAGTTCCTGCCAAGGCAGCGGCTACTCTTCCTGGGGTTTATTATGGATCCCCATTAGTTCCTGCCAAGGCAGCGGCTACTCTTCCTGGGGTTTATTATGGATTCCCATTAGTTCCTGCCACGGCAGCAGCTCCTCTTCCTGGGGTTTATTATGGATCCCCATTAGTTCCTGCCAAGGCAGCAGCTACTCTTCCTGGGGTTTATTGTGGATCCCCATTAGTTCCTGCCAAGGCAGCAGCTCCTCTTCCTGGGGTTTGTTATGGATCCCCATTAGTTCCTGCCAAGGCAGCAGCTACTCTTCCTGGGGTTTATTATGGACCCCCATTAGTTCCTGCCAAGGCAGCAGCTACTCTTCCTGGGGTTTATTACGGATCCCCATTAGTTCCTTCCAAGGCAGCGGCTACTCTTCCTGGGGTTTATTATGGATTCCCATTAGTTCCTGCCAAGGCAGCAGCTACTCTTCCTGGGGTTTATTATGGATTCCCATTAGTTCCTGCCAAGGCAGCAGCTCCTCTTCCTGGGGTTTATTATGGATCCCCATTAGTTCCTGCCAAGGCAGCAGCTCCTCTTCCTGGGGTTTATTATGGATCGGGACAAGTCTCTAAATGTCTTGAGTGGCCCAGCCACTCTTCAGAGAAGAATGGGATTTGCAGAGAATTGGAGAAACTCCCCAAATACAGGTGTGCCAAGCTTGAAGCCTCATACCCATGAAGACTCAAGGCTGTAATCGCTGCCAAAGCTGCTTAAAAAAGTACTGAGTAAAGGTCTGTATACTTTGTAAATGTGATATTGGATTTATTTATAAAAATAAAATAAATGTTTTTGCTTTGTCATTATGGGGTATTGTGATATCATTATGGGGTATTGTGTATAGATTGACGAGGGGGAAAAACGATTGAATCAATGTTAGCTGTGATGTAACAAAATCTGTGAAAAAGTCAAGGGGTCTGAATACTTTCTGAATACACGGTATACTAATGGGTATAATGGGGGAATCTGATTGGTAGCTTGTGTAGGTGGGCTATGTCATGGAAAGAGCAGGTGTTCATAATGTTTTGTAAATTCAGTGTATATAATGAACGTGTACTAGTGGCGTTCCACATTTGATCTTTATTCAGACCAAAATAAATGTTGCATCAATCAAATGCTTTTTACAATGAGCACCTGTGTTGTCTTCCTCTGACATGGTGGATTAATACATTTGGGAAGATCGATGAGGCAGCAAGTGAATGTTTTTCATGTCAACAACTCTTATCAACGTCATTAATATGTTCTTCATGTCAACAACTCTTATCAATGTTATTAATATGTTCTTCATGTCAACAACTCTTATCAACGTCATTAATATGTTCTTCATGTCAACAACTCTTATCAACGTCATTAATATGTTCTTCATGTCAACAACTCTTATCAACGTCATGTCAGGATTTGGCCAGGGTTGTTCCGGTTGTTGGTCACTAGATGCCCCCATTGTGCTTTTTGTCCTTATGTTTTTCCCTTGTTCCCCATTATTATTTGCACCTGTGTCTCGTTTTCCCCTGAGTGTATTTAAACCCTTAGTTTCCCTCTGTTCTGTGCTCTGTGTTTGTATGTTAGCACCCTGCCCTAGTGTTCTGTGTGCTCTTGTCGATTCCGGGTGACGTTCTTGTGGTATTCTGTTTTTTGTTTTTGTTTATTTTTGGTGAGTTTCTTTTGAGGTCTTTTTTGTGTTTTACCTACCACCTTTTGGATTTGCCATTTTTTGTATTTTAGGATTTTTTCTTTATTAAATACACCGTCTTAAGTACTGCTGTGTCTGCCTCATCTTCTGGGTTCTGCTGACTATTCGTGGCTCAGTTGGTTAAGTGACTGTTTCTCACTCCAGAGATCCAGGTTCAAAACCGGGTCCTGACACATTAATATTTTCTTCATGTCAACAACTCTTATCAACGTCATTAATATGTTCTTCATGTCAACAACTCTTATCAACGTCATTAATATGTTCTTCATGTCAACAACTCTTATCAATGTTATCAGAACGTCGTCATCACATTTTCATACACCTTTAGTTTGAAGACTAGTACACTCTCACGACATGGCCCTTTGGGGTGTATATTCGTGGCTCCCCACCCCTCTCTCATTCTGAGGGGGGGTCACTACCTGGCCCTTTGGGGTGTATATCGTGGTCATGCAGAAAGAGAGGGGGAATAAACCTAACTTCTATTTCCCAAGATTGAAGGATTAAACAGTATTTCTAATTTTGAGAATGTGGGAATGGTCCGTGGGTATTTAAAGAACAATCCTGTCGAAGGTGTTTTATTTTGTGACATCAGGAAGGACAGTAGCACAGAATAACGGTAGCTTTGGAAGTGTCTCAGTTATTAGTTTTCTTCCTGAATGTTGTGTAAAAAAGTATGATTGAATAAGAAACTATTTGTGAGAAGATGTAATGTCATGTTGGCCTTCTAAACGAGATACTTGTTTAGTTATAAAGTTTCACTGGTCAGTGGCCACACCCCCCATGAGTCTAGACTTTACATCAGACGTCATAGAACCACCCCTTTTTTCCACAGAGTATAAAACCCTACACTAAGTCAGAGAACGCCGGGACAGAGTCCCCACGTTGGAATGGCTACAATTCTATAGACCATACAGCTGTAGTTTTGGCTACACAGCTGGAAAGGTTTAAACTGAGACTATCAATCACTATCGATCACTGAGACTATCGATCACTAGGCTACCCTGGAGCGGTTAGAGCGTTGGACTAGTAACCGGAAGGTTGCAAGTTCAAATCCCCGAGCTGACAAGGTACAAATCTGTCGTTCTGCCCCTGAACAGGCAGTTAACCCACTGTTTCTAGGCCGTCATTGAAAATAAGAATTTGTTCTTAACTGACTTGCCTAGTTAAATAAAGGTAAAATTAAAATAAATAAAAAACTACAGAAGAAGGAGCAAATTCTAGACAAAACAAATTACTAGTCTGAAGCTAGACATGACGTAAACCTAGAACGAGAATACCGACAACCGCCGAAGCATCTAACCTATGAGAACATTTCTGAATGGCACTCTGAAGTACCCATTATAACCACCTACAACCACGAAAGATATTATGACTTCTGGGAAAGTTAACCAGAGACTCTGATGAACTCTACAGGGCGATCAAGTGCTTTCAACGGAGAGACAACAACGACGACATAAAAGTGTAAATATGTACATCATTATTTCAGAATGAGCGGCCGTTCACGTGCAAAGTATTAGTATGTCCATTCGTACAATTATCCTCTGTGTGAATCCATGTTGTCTTTCCAGCTCTTTCTCAGTCCCCACCCCTTTCCTTTCCGTCATATCGGCTTCGTCCACTAGGGACTTTTTCTTTGTATCATGCAGTAACCCAAATATACACTTGTTTGTCTGTTATGTCATTCTGTGTGATTATTTATTTAGTTAGTAAATAAATAATTAAGTCAATTTGTATATCCCTGATTCATGATTTAGGCTAGGGTTTCATGCAGATATCCAGGGGTTTGCGAGGTTCAGTAATGAGAACTGATGAAGTAATAATAACAATTAATTCATAACAATAAGCGACTGTTTTTGAGAGTTATATTCGGGAAATTGACATTCTATAAACAAAATCTTCCCGTGGTGCCTCGACTTCCTAGTTAATTAAAGTTTACGTGATTAGTTTAATTACACACAGAGAACTGATTTGATAAATAAGTCTTTACGTTTAATGATAGTCACAGACACAACAACACAAATTAATTAAATGAAACAAAACGACTAAATTGACAAGTTTTTTTTCAAGGTTAGAAACAAGAAATACACATTCATTCAAATCTATTTAATAAAATCTACAACTTTCCAAATCAAATCATTAACATCTAAAGGGTTCATATTGCTATTCAATAAATCCAAATCCATAATCAAAATAAAATACACGTTTTAAAATGTCTCGTCTCGAGGGAAAAAAAAACTCAAGTAGGCCTTTTTTTTGTGGTAATATTTCATACAAACATGATTTCATGCGACATCAACAAAAACACAAATTCTCAGTCAAAAACATGTCAGAACACAGCCCCCCCTTTATGATCTTATTGTAGGTGTCCTGGAAAATGAGGAAGGTCTTATCTTCCCCTGTGTGCTCCCTCTGATGTGTTTTCAGGTTCACTAACTGGGTAAAACGCTTTCCACACTAGGAACATTGGAAAGATTTTTCTCCTGTGTGTCCCTCTCATGTGTTTTCAGATTTCCTAACTGGGTAAAACATTCCCTTATTCGGGAACATTTTGCAATTTTGGGCGGATTTTCTGTTGGACAAATTCTGATAAGTCCCTCCCCGTTTTCTATCGGACAAATTCTGATAAGTCCCTCCCCTTTTTCTATTGGACCAATTCTGATAAGTCCCTCCCCGTTTCGTAATGAATACACCCCAGGGGTTGGAACCACAATTCTAGAACCAGAACTCCTTTCATTCCGCACCAATCAGTGTGGACAGAGCAGCTTGCTATGGGAGCGGGCAAGCTAGTTATTTACATGCGTGATGGACAGACAAGTGTAGAGCGCAAGAGGCCACATACATTTTGTGGGCGGAGAGAGCGAGGAGGGAGGAGCAGGCTTGTCTTGAAGAGCATCTTGTTGTAGCGTATCATTATCTGAATTAGACCCACAGAATTATACCTACGGAGGAGGAGGAGGCTTCTATGGAGGAACGTTGAACTTCAGTGTGTGTTCAGAGTGACACCAGCACTAAAAACACATCTTACCTTTCTGTAGTTGATAAATCCAATGTGAAACGTGATAACTATAGTATGCTATAGTAACTATAGTATGCGTCTTCCAAAACACACCAGCCAAGCCGTACTGCTTCTTGACACAATACCCGCTTAACCCGGAAGCCAACGAGTTAACGCTGTACACCTGGCGACCATGTCAGCATGCATTGTGGCCGGCCGGACGATGCTGGGCCAAACCCTCCCATAAACCGGATGATGCTGGGCCTAACCCTCCCCTAAACCGGACGATGCTGGGCCAAACCCTCCCCTAAACCGGACGATGCTGGGCCAAACCCTCCCCTAAACCCGACGATGCTGGGCCAAACCCTCCCCTAAACCGGACGATGCTGGGCCTAACCCTCCCCTAAACCGGATGATGCTGGGCCTAACCCTCCCCTAAACCGGATGATGCTGGGCCTAACCCTCCCCTAAACCGGACGATGCTGGGCCTAACCCTCCCCTAAACCGGATGATGCTGGGCCTAACCCTCCCCTAAACCGGATGATGCTGGGCCTAACCCTCCCCTAAACCGGACGATGCTGGGCCTAACCCTCCCCTAAACCGGACGATGCTGGGCCTAACCCTCCCCTAAACCGGACGATGCTGGGCCAAACCCTCCCCTAAACCGGACGATGCTGGGCCAAACCCTCCCCTAAACCCGACGATGCTGGGCCAAACCCTCCCCTAAACCCGACGATGCTGGGCCAAACCCTCCCCTAAACCCGACGATGCTGAGCCAAACCCTCCCCTAAACCCGACGATGCTGGGCCAATTGTGCACCGCCTCATTGGTCTCCCGGTCATGGACGAATGCGAACCTGGACTAGAACCAGGATCTCTAGTGACACAGCTTGCACTGAGACAGAACCTGGACTAGAACCAGGATCTCTAGTGACACAGATAGCACTGAGACAGAACCTGGACTAGAACCAGGATCTCTAGTGACACAGCTTGCACTGAGACAGAACCTGGACTAGAACCAGGATCTCTAGTGACACAGATAGCACTGAGACAGAACCTGGACTAGAACCAGGATCTCTAGTGACACAGATAGCACTGAGACAGAACCTGGACTAGAACCAGGATCTCTAGTGACACAGATAGCACTGAGACAGAACCTGGACTAGAACCAGGATCTCTAGTGACACAGATAGCACTGAGACAGAACCTGGACTAGAACCAGGATCTCTAGTGACACAGATAGCACTGAGACAGAACCTGGACTAGAACCAGGATCTCTAGTGACACAGATAGCACTGAGACAGAACCTAGACTAGAACCAGGATCTCTACTGAGACAGAACTGAGACAGAGACAGAACCTGCACTGAGACAGAACCTGGACTAGAACCAGGATCTCTAGGAGCACAGCTCGCACTGCGATGCCTTAGACCGCTGCGCCACTCGAGAGGTCCTGTAACTGCCTGGAACTTAATTAAAGTAAGTTCCCATTGTTTCCAGATTTCTATGAAATATGACTTATAATTACTGATAAATACTTTCCTTTCACTCTTTTCTATAATAAATATGTTAAAAGCATATTTTCTGTGGTGGAATGGTATGGGCGTACCCCAACAACAGAATGGTGTGGTCGTACCCCAACAACAGAATGGTGTGGGAGTACCCCAACCACAGAATGGTGTGGGTCTTACCCCAACCACGGAATGGTGTGGGTCGTACCCCAACAACAGAATGGTGCGTGTCGTATCCCAACAACAGAATGGTGCGTGTCGTACCCCAACAACAGAATGGTGTGGGTCGTACCCCAACAACAGAATGGTGTGGGTCGTACCCCAACAACAGAATGGTGTGGGTGTACCCAAACAACAGAATGGTGTGGGTCGTACCCCAACAACAGAATAGTGTGGGCGTATCCCAACAACAGAATGGTGTGGGTCGTATCCCAACAACAGAATGGTGTGGGTCGTACCCCAACAACAGAATGGCGTGGGTCGTACCCCAACAACAGAATGGTGTGGGTCTTACCCCAACCACGGAATGGTGTGGGTCGTACCCCAACAACAGAATGGTGCGTGTCGTATCCCAACAACAGAATGGTGCGTGTCGTACCCCAACAACAGAATGGTGTGGGTCGTACCCCAACAACAGAATGGTGTGGGTCGTACCCAAACAACAGAATGGTGTGGGTCGTACCCCAACAACAGAATAGTGTGGGGCGTACCCCAACAACAGAATGGTGTGGGTCGTACCCAAACAACAGAATGGTGTGGGTCGTACCCCAACAACAGAATGGTGTGGGTCGTACCCCAACAACAGAATGGTGTGGGTCATACCCCAACAACAGAATGGTGTGGTCGTACCCCAACAACAGAATGGTGTGGGTCGTACCCCAACAACAGAATGGTGTGGGCGTATCCCAACAACAGAATGGTGTGGGCGTACCCCAACAACAGAATGGTGTGGGTCATACCCCAACAACAGAATGGTGTGGTCGTACCCCAACAACAGAATGGTGTGGGTCGTACCCCAACAACAGAATGGTGTGGGCGTATCCCAACAACAGAATGGTGTGGGCGTACCCCAACAACAGAATGGTGTGGGTCATACCCCAACAACAGAATAGTGTGGGGCGTACCCCAACAACAGAATGGTGTAGGTCGTACCCCAACAACAGAATGGTGTGGGTCGTACCCCAACAACAGAATGGTGTGGGTCGTACCCCAACAACAGAATGGTGTGGGTCATACCCCAACAACAGAATGGTGTGGGCGTACCCCAACAACAGAATGGTGTGGGGCGTACCCCAACAACAGAATGGTGTGGGGCGTACCCCAACAACAGAATGGTGTGGGTCGTACCCCAACAGCAGAATAGTGTGGGTCGTAACCCAACAACAGAATGGTGTGGGCGTACCCCAACAACAGAATGGTGTGGGTCATACCCCAACAACAGAATGGTGTGGGTCGTACCCCAACAACAGAATAGTGTGGGCGTATCCCAACAACAGAAGGGTGTGGGTCGTACCCCAACAACAGAAAGGTGTGGGCGTACCCCAACAACAGAATGGTGTGGGTCGTACCCCAACAACAGATTGGCAAGCTCATCCTCCGCAGGGAGATAACGTGTTCTATGACGGAAATAGTAATTTTTTTTAAACAGTCTGTTTGAGATACAAGTTTGAGGGTTTTTGAAGTGTAAATTTATGCTTTGTCCACAAATATGAGTACAGCATGTCTCAACATTATGTCGATGAGTTAACAGAATGTTAACTTTTTAAAGAAGATTTTCAGTTACTTTAAAAGAACGTTATTAATACTTTACTTTTGAAATAAAGGTTCTGTTTCAGAACTGTAGAGATTTCACTTTCTTTCCCGGTTCGGTTTCTGTTTCTTCATGTTTTTTGTTCTTACGCGGTTTTCTGTTCTGTTCTTCGAACTGTTTCCAACTCCTGGGGTCATTGTTAAAACTGTGTGTGTTCTCTCATGCCTTTTCAGGTTCACTAACTGGGTAAAATCCTTTCCACACTGCGGACAATGGAAAGACTTCTCTCCTGTGTGTATTTTCTCATGCCTTTTCAGGTTCCCTATCTGGGTAAAACCCTTTCCACACTGGGAGCATTGGAAAGGCTTCTCTCTTGTGTGTGTTCGTTTATGGTCCTTCAGATTCCCTAACCGTGTAAAACCCTTCCCACACTGGGTGCATTGGAAAGTCTTCTTTCCTGTGTGTAATTTTTCATGTTTGTTTAGGTTCCCTAACTTGGTAAAATTCTTTCCACACATAGAGCAATGGTAAGCTGTCTCCCATGTGTGTGTCCTTTCATGCTCCTTCAGGCTCCCTAACCTTTTAAAACTATTTCCACACTTGGAGCATTGGAACGGCTTCTCTCCTGTGTGTGTTCTCTCATGCTTTTTCAGGTTTCCTAACCATGTAAAATTCTTTCCACACTGCGAACATTGGAATGGCTTCTCTCCTGTGTGTACTCTTTTATGATCCTTCAGGTTCCCTAACCGTGTAAAACCCTTCCCACACTGGGAGCATTGGAAAGGTTTCTCTCCTGTGTGTAATTGTTTATGTTTTTTTAGGTTCCCTAACTTGGTAAAATTCTTTCCACACAGAGAGCAATGGTAAGATGTCTTCCCTGTGTGTGCCCTTTCATGTACCTTCAAGCTTCCCAATTGTGTAAAACTCTTCCCACAATGGGAGCATTGGAACGGCTTTTCTCCTGTGTGTGTTCTCTCATGCTTTTTCAGGCTCCCTAACAGGGTAAAACCCTTTCCACACTGAGAACATTGGAAACGCTTCTCTCCTGTGTGTATTAATTTATGTTCGTTCAGGCTCCGTAACCGTGTAAAACTCTTTCCACACTGGGAACATTGGAAAGGTTTCTCTCCTGTGTGTACTCTTTTGTGATCCTTCAGGTTCCCTAACCGTGTAAATCCCTTCCCACACTGGGAACATTGGAAAGGCTTCTCTCCTGTGTGTAATTCTGTATGTTTTATCAGGTTCCTTAGCTTGGTAAAATCCTTTCCACACAGGGAGCAATGGTAAGATGTCTCCCCTGTGTGTGTCCTTTCATGCTCCTTCAAGCTCCCTAACTGTGGAAAACTCTTTCCACACTGGGAGCATTGGAACGGTTTCTCACCCGTGTGTGTTCTCTCATGCTTTTTCAGATTCCCTAACCACCTAAAGCCCTTTCCACACCGGGAGCATTGGAAAGGCTTCTCTCCTGTGTGTATTATTTTATGTTCTTTCAGGCTCCCTAACCGTGTAAAACTCTTTCCACATTGGGCACATTGGAAAGGTTTCTCTCCTGTGTGTATTCTCTCATGCCTTTTCAGGTTCCCTAACCGGGTAAAACTCTTTCCACATTGGGAACATTGTGAAGTCTTCCCTACTATGTCTGTTCTATCATGACTTTTCAGCTTCCATAACCACTTAAAACTCTTTTTACACTGGGACCAGTGATGTCGTCTCGCTGGTTTGGGCGTCTCTGGGTCTGGTTCCCCTGAAGGACTCTTCCTGCTGTCAGAGTGAGAGTCTGGTCTCTCTCCTGCCAAAGACAAACAGAGTATTTGGTTAAACGGAGAGATCTAAATTAAAGCTCCACGTGATAAAACTTTAAAATTGAGGTTCAATCCAGACTAGATCGCTCATTATAAAATAGCAAATTTGAATCCTGGCTGCTAATTGGTTGATTGCTTTAGTTATTCAAGATAATTAATGGGAAATGCCTGTTAATAACAGTTCCATTTGAATTACCCCTACACATCCACTGTCCCACAGCCCTGCCAGGAAATTTATAAACAAATCTCCACTGTCCCACGGCCGGGCCAGGCAATTTATAAACTCACCTCCACTGTCCCACAGCCCAGCCAGGCAATTTATAAACAAATCTCCACTGTCCCACAGCCCAGCCAGGCAATTTATAAACTAACCTCCACTGTCCCACAGCCCAGCCAGGCAATTTATAAACAAATCTCCACTGTCCCACAGCCCAGCCAGGTAATTTATAAACTAACCTCCACTGTCCCACAGCCAAGCCAGGCAATTTATAAACTCACATCCACTGTCCCACAGCCCTGCCAGGAAATTTATAAACAAATCTCCACTGTCCCACAGCCCAGCCAGGCAATTTATAAACTAACCTCCACTGTCCCACAGCCAAGCCAGGCAATTTATAAACTCACCTCCACTGTCCCACAGCCCAGCCAGGAAATTCATAAACTCATCTCCACTGTCCCACAGCCCTGCCAGGCAATTTATAAACTAAACTCCACTGGACAAAAAAAATCTAGACATAATTCCCCCGTGCTTCTAGTCCAGCATTTGGTTTGCAATAGAAGGAATTTGAATAAACCTCTGCAACTGTTAGAACCATTTTGTCTGTAAAATAGAATGTGGAACGTATTGTGATGATTTAATATTGGACACTTTTTACCCTCATTATTTATAGACACAAATATATATATATATATTATGTACCAATATGAATTACAACCTGTTATATATCAATATGAATTACAACCTGTTATATATCAATATGAATTAAAACCTGTTATATATCAATATCAATTACAACCTGTTTTATATCAATTACAACCTGTTATATATCAATTACAACCTGTTATATATCAATATCAATTACAACCTGTTATATATCAATATCAATTACAACCTGTTTTATATCAATTACAACCTGTTATATATCAATTACAACCTCTTTTATATAAATATCAATTACAACCTGTTATATATCAATTACAACCTGTTTTATATCAATTACAACCTGTTATATATCAATATCAATTACAACCAGTTATATATCAATTACAACGTCTTTTATATCAATATCAAATACAACCTGTTTTATATCAATTACAACCTGTTATATATCAATTACAACCTCTTTTATATCAATATCAATTACAACCTGTTATATATCAATTACAACATGTTATATATCAATATCAATTACAACCTGTTTTATCACCAATATCAATTACAACCTGTTTTACCATCAATATCAATTACAACCTGTTTTATCACCAATATCAATTACAACCTGTTTTATATCAATATAAATTACAACCTGTTTTATATCAATTACAACCTGTTTTATCAACAATATCAATTACAACCTGTTATATATCAATATCAATTACAACCTGTTTTACCATCAATATCAATTACAACCTGTTTTAACACCAATATCAATTACAACCTGTTTTATATCAATTACAACCTATTATATATCAATATCAATTACAACCTGTTTTATATCAATTACAACCTGTTTTATCACTAATATCAATTACAACCTGCTTTATATCAATTACAACCTGTTATATATCAATATCAATTACAACCTGTTATATATCAATATCAATTACAACCTGTTTTATATCAATATCAATTACAACCTGTTATATATCAATATCAATTACAACCTGTTTTATATCAATATCAATTACAACCTGTTTTATATCAATTACAACCTGTTATATATCAATTACAACCTGTTTTACCATCAACATCAATTACAACCTGTTATATATAAATTACAACCTGTTTTATCACCAATATCAATTACAACCTGTTTTACCATCAACATCAATTACAACCTGTTATATATCAATTACAACCTGTTTGATCACCAATATCAATTACAACCTGTTTTACCATCAACATCAATTACAACCTGTTTTATATCAATTACAACCTGTTTTACCACCAAAATCAATTACAACCTGTTTTACCACCAATATCAATTACAACCTGTTTTGCCACCAATATCAATTACAACCTGTTTTACCACAAATATCAATTACAACCTGTTTTATATCAATTACAACCTGTTTTATATATATTACAACCTGTTTTATATCAATTACAGCCTGTTTTATATCAATTACAACCAGTTTTATATCCATTACAACCTGTTTTATATCAATTACAACCTTTTTTATATCAATTACTACCTGTTTTATATCAATTACAACCTGTTTTATATCAATTACAACCTGTTTTATATATATTACAACCTGTTTTATAGTAATTACAACCTGTTTTATATCAATTACAACCTGTTTTATATCAATTACAGCCTGTTTTATATCAATTACAACCTGTTATATATCAATATCAATTACAACCTGTTTTACCATCAACATCAATTACAACCTGTTATATATCAATTACAACCTGTTTGATCACCAATATCAATTACAACCTGTTTTACCATCAACATCAATTACAACCTGTTTTATATCAATTACAACCTGTTTTACCACCAAAATCAATTACAACCTGTTTTACCACCAATATCAATTACAACCTGTTTTACCACCAATATCAATTACAACCTGTTTTACCACAAATATCAATTACAACCTGTTTTATATCAATTACAACCTGTTTTATATATATTACAACCTGTTTTATATCAATTACAGCCTGTTTTATATCAATTACAACCTGTTTTATATCCATTACAACCTGTTTTACATCCATTACAACTTGTTTTATATCAAAAACAACCTGTTTTATATCAATTACAACCTGTTTTATATCAATTACAGCCTGTTTTATATCAATTACAACCTGTTCTACCACCAATATCAATTAAGACCTGTTTTACCACCAATATCAATTACAACCTGTTTTACCACCAATATCAATTACAAACTGTTTTACCACCAATATCAATTACAACCTGTTTTACCACCAATATCAATTACAACCTGTTTTACCACCAATATCAATTACAACCTGTTTTACCACCAATATCAATTACAACCTGTTTTATATCAATTGCAACCTGTTTTATATCAATTACAACCTGTTTTATATCAATTACAGCCTGTTTTATATCAATTACAACCTGTTTTATATCAATTACAGCCTGTTTTATATCAATTACAACCTGTTTTATATCCATTACAACCTGTTTTATATCAATATCAATTACAACCTGTTTTATATCAATTACAACCTGTTTTATATCAATTACAACCTGTTTTATATCAATAACAACCTGTTTTATATCAATAACAACCTGTTTTATATCAATTACAGCCTGTTTTATATCCATTACAACCTGTTTTATATCAATATCAATTACAACCTGTTTTATATCAATTACAACCTGTTTTATATCAATTACAACCTGTTTTATATCAATAACAACCTGTTTTATATCAATAACAACCTGTTTTATATCAATTACAGCCTGTTTTATATCAATTACAACCTGTTTTATATCAATATCAATTACAACCTGTTTTATATCAATTACAACCTGTTTTATATCAATTACAACCTGTTTTATATCAATTACAACCTGTTTTATATCAATTACAACCTGTTTTATATCAATTACAACCTGTTTTACCATCAATTACAACCTGTTTTACCATCAATATTATCAGTGTAGATGAAGGGGAGGAGACGGGTTAAAGAAGGATATATATTACAACCTTTTTAAGCCTTGAGACAACTGAGACATGGATTGTGAATGTGTGCCATTCAGAGGGTGAACAGGCAAGACACAATACTTCAGTGTCTTTGAACGGGGGTGTGGTAGTAGGTACAAAGCACACCGGTCCGTGTCAAGAACTGCAACGCTGCAGGGTTTTTAAAACTCAACAGTTTCCTGTGTTAATCAAGAATGGTCCACCACCAAAAGGACATCCAGACAAATGGACACAACTGTGGGAAGCATTCATGGGGCAGCAACCCTGTGGAATGCTTTGGACACCTTGAAGAGTCCAACAACCTGTTTTACCACCAAGAGCCTCGATATACAGTGTCTTCAGAAAGTACTCAGACCCCATTTTCCACATTTTGTTACGTTACAGCCTTATTCTAAAACTGATTTAATAAATACAAATCCTTAGCAATCTAAACGCAAAACCCCAAAATGACAAAGCAAAAACAGTTTTTTTTAATTTATTTTTTACATTTTTGCATATTTATTACAAATAAAAAGCAGAAATAGCTTATATTCATCATTATTGAGACCCTTTGCGATGATACTTCGAAATTGAGCTCAGATGCATTCTGTTTCTATTGATCATCCTTGAGATGTTTCTACAACGTGATTGGAGTCCACCTGTGGTCATTTCAATTGATTGGACATGATATGGAAAGACACATACCTAGGGTCGCACATTTTGGGGAATATTCAGAGGTGGAAACTTTCCGTGGGAATATATGGGAATTAACGGGAATATATGGGAATTAACGGGAATATATGCAAATGTATATTAATACAGTGGCTGTCACATTCTGACTTCCTTTTTTACGTCTTTGTGTTAGGTTGGTCAGGGCTGGGGTGGGTTGTCTATGTCCTTTTTTATGTCTTTGTGTTAGGTTGGTCAGGGCTGGGGTGGGTTGTCTATGTCCTTTTTTATGTCTTTGTGTTAGGTTGGTCAGGGCTGGGGTGGGTTGTCTATGTTCTTTTTTATGTCTTTGTGTTTGGTTGGTCAGGGCGTGAGCTGGGGTGGGGTGTCTATGTCCTTTTTTATGTCTTTGTGTTTGGTTGGTCAGGGCTGGGTTGTCTATGTTCTTTTTTATGTCTTTGTGTTAGGTTGGTCAGGGCGTGAGTTGGGGTGGGTTGTCTATGTCCTTTTTTATGTCTTTGTGTTTGGTTGGTCAGGGCTGGGGTGGGTTGTCTATGTTCTTTTTTACGTCTTTGTGTTTGGTTGGTCAGGGCGTGAGTTGGGGTGGGTTGTCTATGTCCTTTTTTATGTCTTTGTGTTTGGTTGGTCAGGGCTGGGGTGGGTTGTCTATGTTCTTTTTTACGTCTTTGTGTTTGGTTGGTCAGGGCGTGAGTTGGGGTGGGTTGTCTATGTCCTTTTTTATGTCTTTGTGTTTGGTTGGTCAGGGCTGGGGTGGGTTGTCTATGTTCTTTTTTATGTCTTTGTGTTTGGTTGGTCAGGGTGTGAGTTGGGGTGGGTTGTCTATGTCCTTTTTTATGTCTTTGTGTTTGGTTGGTCAGGGCTGGGGTGGGTTGTCTATGTTCTTTTTTATGTCTTTATGTTAGGTTGGTCAGGGCTGTGGTGGGTTGTCTATGTCCTTTATTATGTCTTTGTGTTAGGTTGGTCAGGGCTGGGGTGGGTTGTCTATGTTCTTTTTTATGTCTTTGTGTTAGGTTGGTCAGGGCTGTGGTGGGTTGTCTATGTTCTTTTTTATGTCTTTGTGTTAGGTTGGTCAGGGCTGAGGTGGGTTGTCTATGTTCTTTTTTATGTCTTTGTGTTAGGTTGGTCAGGGCTGAGGTGGGTTGTCTATGTTCTTTTTTATGTCTTTGTGTTAGGTTGGTCAGGGCTGAGGTGGGTTGTCTATGTTCTTTTTTATGTCTTTGTGTTAGGTTGGTCAGGGCTGAGGTGGGTTGTCTATGTTCTTTTTTATGTCTTTATGTTTGGTTGGTCAGGGCGTGAGTTGGGGTGGGTTGTCTATGTTCTTTTTTACGTCTTTATGTTAGGTTGGTCAGGGCGTGAGTTGGGGTGGGTTGTCTATGTTCTTTTTTACGTCTTTGTGTTTGGTTGGTCAGGGCGTGAGTTGGGGTGGGTTGTCTATGTCCTTTTTTATGTCTTTGTGTTTGGTTGGTCAGGGCTGGGGTGGGTTGTCTATGTTCTTTTTTACGTCTTTGTGTTTGGTTGGTCAGGGCGTGAGTTGGGGTGGGTTGTCTATGTCCTTTTTTATGTCTTTGTGTTTGGTTGGTCAGGGCTGGGGTGGGTTGTCTATGTTCTTTTTTATGTCTTTGTGTTTGGTTGGTCAGGGCGTGAGTTGGGGTGGGTTGTCTATGTCCTTTTTTATGTCTTTGTGTTAGGTTGGTCAGGGCTGGGGTGGGTTGTCTATGTTCTTTTTTATGTCTTTGTGTTAGGTTGGTCAGGGCTGTGGTGGGTTGTCTATGTTCTTTTTTATGTCTTTGTGTTAGGTTGGTCAGGGCTGAGGTGGGTTGTCTATGTTCTTTTTTATGTCTTTGTGTTAGGTTGGTCAGGGCTGAGGTGGGTTGTCTATGTTCTTTTTTATGTCTTTGTGTTAGGTTGGTCAGGGCTGAGGTGGGTTGTCTATGTTCTTTTTTATGTCTTTATGTTTGGTTGGTCAGGGCGTGAGTTGGGGTGGGTTGTCTATGTTCTTTTTTACGTCTTTATGTTAGGTTGGTCAGGGCGTGAGTTGGGGTGGGTTGTCTATGTCCTTTATTATGTCTTTGTGTTAGGTTGGTCAGGGCGTGAGCTGGGGTGGGTTGTCTATGTTCTTTTTTATGTCTTTGTGTTAGGTTGGTCAGGGCTGGGGTGGGTTGTCTATGTTCTTTTTTATGTCTTTGTGTTAGGTTGGTCAGGGCGTGAGCTGGGGTGGGTTGTCTATGTTCTTTTTTATATCTTTGTGTTAGGTTGGTCAGGGCTGGGGTGGGTTGTCTATGTTCTTTTTTATGTCTTTGTGTTAGGTTGGTCAGGGCTGGGGTGGGTTGTCTATGTTCTTTTTTACGTCTTTGTGTTTGGTTGGTCAGGGCGTGAGCTGGGGTGGGTTGTCTATGGTCTTTTTTACGTCTTTGTGTTTGGTTGGTCAGGGCGTGAGCTGGGGTGGGTTGTCTATGTTCTTTTTTATGTCTTTGTGTTTGGTTGGTCAGGGCTGAGGTGGGTTGTCTATGTTATTTTTTATGTCTTTGTGTTAGGTTGGTCAGGGCGTGAGTTGGGGTGGGTTGTCTATGTTCTTTTTTATGTCTTTGTGTTAGGTTGGTCCGGGCGTGAGCTGGGGTGGGTTGTCTATGTTATTTTTTCTATGTTATATTTTATATATATATTTTCTCTGTGTTTGGCCTAGTATGGTTCTCAATCAGAGGCAGGTGTCGTTCGTTGTCTCTGATTGAGAATCATACTTAGGTAGCCTTTTCCCACCTGTGTTTTGTGGGTGATTATTTTCTGTTTAGTGTTTTCCGCACCTTACAGGACTGTTTCGGTTTTTTCACGTTGTTATTTTGTATTTCAGTGTTCAGTAATAAAACATCATGAACACATACTACGCTGCGCGTTGGTCCGATATTTCATACTCGTCGTCAGACGATGAAGACAACCGTTACAGTGGCTTTGCGAAAGTATTCACCCCCTTGGCATTTTTCCTATTTTGTTGCCTTACAACCTGACATTAAAATGGATTTTTGGGGGGAGGTTTGTATTATTTGAGTTACACAACACGCCTACCACTTTGAAGATGCAAAATATTTTTTATTGTGAAACAAATAAGAAATAACACACAAAAAATAAACCTTGAGCGG
This sequence comes from Oncorhynchus masou masou, assembly GCF_036934945.1. Lineage (NCBI taxonomy): Eukaryota > Metazoa > Chordata > Actinopteri > Salmoniformes > Salmonidae > Oncorhynchus > Oncorhynchus masou. The sequence continues at coordinate 639,112 of NC_088216.1, read as the reverse complement.
GCATAACAATTCACCCCCCCAAAGTCAGTACTTTGTGGAGCCAACTTTTTCAGCAATTACAGCTGCAAGTCTCTTGGGGTATGTCTCTATAAGCTTGACACATCTAGCCAATGGGATTTTTTCCCATTCTTCAAGGCAAAACTGCTCCAGCTCCTTCAAGTTGGATGGGTTCATATGGTGTACAGCAATCTTTAAGTCATGCCACAGATTCTCAATTGGATTGAGGTCTGGGCTTTGACTAGGCCATTCCAAGACATGTAAATGTTTCCCCTTAAACCACTCAAGTGTTGCTTTAGCAGTATGCTTAGGGTCATTGTCCTGCTGGAAGGTGAACCTCCGTCCCAGTCTCAAATCTCTGGAAGACTGAAACAGGTTTCCCCCAAGAATTACCCTGTATTTAGCGTCATCCATCATTCCTTCAATCCTGACCAGTTTCCCATACCCTGCCGATGAAAAACATCAGCATGATGCTGCTATCACTATGCTTCACTGTGGGGATGGTTTTCTTGGGGTGATGAGAGGTGTTGGGTTTACGCCAGACATAGCATTTTCCTTGATGGCCAAAAAGACCAATTTTAGTCTCATCTGACCAGAGTACCTTCTTCTATATGTTTGGGGAGTCTCCCATATGCCTTTTGGTGAAATCCAAAAGTGTTTGCTTATTTTCTTTAAGCAATGGCTTTTTTCTGGCCACTCTTCCGTAAAGCCCAGCTCTGTGGGGTGTACGGCTTAAAGTGGTCCTATGGACAGATACTCCAATCTCCGCTGTGGAGCTTCGCAGCTCCTTCAGGGTTATCTTTGATCTCGTTGTTGCCTCTCTGATTAATGCCCTCCTTGCCTGGTCCGTGAGTTTTGGTGGGCGGCCCTGTCTTGGCGGGTTTGTTGTGGTGCCATACTCTTTCCTTTTTTTTGGATTTAATGGTGCTCCGTGGGATGTTCACAGTTTTGAATATTTTTATAAACCAACCTTATTCTGTTCCTATCCACAACTTTGTCCCTGACCTGTTTGGAGAGCTCCTTGGTCTTCATGGTGTCGCTTGCTTGGTGGTGCCCCTTGCTTAGACTCTGGGGCCTTTCAGAACAGGTGTATATTTCCTGAGATCATGTGACACTTAAATAAAGTCCACCTGTGTGTCTAACTAATTATGTGACTTCTGAAGTTAATTGGTTGCACCAGATCTTATTTAGAGGCTTCATGGCATTGGGGGTGAATAACATGCACCACTTTTCTGTATTTTAAAAAATGTCTTTAATTTTAAAACATGGTATTTTTTTAAATTTCACTTCACCAATTTGGACTATTTTGTGTATGTCCATTACATGAAATCCAAATAAAAATCCATTTAAATTACAGGTTGTAAGGCAACAAAATAGGAAAAACGCCATGGGGGATGAATACTTTTGCAAGGCACTGTACCATTTAAATGTTTTTTTGCATTAGATATATTTACCATGTTATATTATATATCATATTATACGGAGACAGAAACATAAACCTTTTACAAATTACAAATGGGGTTAAATCCTTCCAATATAAATAAAAAAACAATTTAGTTTAAACCTTTAACCTTTCATAATTACAAATGATTAAATCCTTCCAATATAAATAAAAAAAACAATTTAGTTCTGAATGTAACTTTAATTAAATGAGTTGACTCTTCACATTGAATGATTTCACTGAACAACAAAGGAATGATCCCCAATGATCCATCGCATCTCCCAAAAAAACGTTTTCAACATACATCTGTAAAATGATAGTCTACAAACTAAAGCTTTGGTTGTCTTCCTCTCAGGCTTCTCCCTGGACCTCCTCAATGTCCACCTATTGAACATCAGACTCTGAAGGCCTCATCATCACTGTCACTTTCCAACCTTGTTGAGGATGGCTCATTGTCAGGCTCAAAAAGCCTCAAATTTGCTCGGATGGCCACAAATTTTTCAACCATTGTATTGGTCAGCCTGTTGCATGGTTTGGTGTGTGTGTTCCCAAACAAGGACCAGTTGCGCTCTGTGGGGGCTGATGTTGGTGGGATTTGGAGGATGATGGAGGCAACAGGGGAAAGAGCCTCAGATCCACAAAGTCCTGCCCACCAGGTGGCTGATGAGATATGTTGGCACGACTGCCATATTGCATCTCCAACCCAAAGCCCTTCCTTGGAAGTGAACTTCGCCAGACTGCCAAGAACCTTGCCCTCATCCAGGCCAAGGTGGTGAGACACGGTAGTGATGACACCATAGGCATTGTTGGTCTCTGCACCAGACAGGATGCTCTTGCCAGCATACTTGGGGTCCAACATGCTGCGGCGTGTCTGGGCTTCAGGCAGAAGTCTTCGCACTTTTTGAGGTATTTCAGAACTGTAGTTTCCTCTGCTTGGAGCAACAGCGAAGTGGGCAGGTGGGCAGGGCAGTACGGATTTCTTCTCTTACATCTGCAAGCAGAGTCTGAACATCAGACAGGATGGCATTGTCTCCCTCAATCCGGGCAATTGCTACTGCTATAGGTTTCAGGTGTTTCAGGCTGCTTACCACTCTCTCCCAAAATACATAATCCAGGAGGATCCTCTTGAAGGGGCTGTCCATATCGGCAGACCATATGGCCATTTCTTGGAGAGACTCCTTCCCTTCCAGGAGACTGTCAAACATGATGACAACACCACCCCAACTGGTGTTGATGGGCAGCTTCAATGTGGTGCTCTTACTCTTCTCACTTTGCTTGGTGAGATAGATTGCTGCTATAACTTGATGACCCTTCAAATACCTAACCATTCCCTTGGCTCTCTTGTAGAGTGTATCCATTGTTTTCAGTGCCATGATGTCCTTGAGGAGCAAATTCAATGCATGAGCAGCACAGCCAATGGGTGTGATGTGAGGGTAGGACTCCTCCACTTTAGACCAAGCAGCCTTCATGTTGGCAGCATTGTCTGTCACCAGTGCAAATACCTTCTGTGGTCCAAGGGCATTGATGACTGCTCATCAGCTCATCTGCAATGTAGAGACCGGTGTGTCTGTTGTCCCTTGTGTCTGTGCTTGCTTGACCTTCACTTGAACTCTGTTGAACTCTGCATCCAGCAAATGAGTAGATAAAGCATGTCTGGTTGGGGGGGGCGAAGAACATTCAGAAATCTTTTCCAATACACATTGCCTGTGAGCATCAGAGGTGAGCCAGTTGCATACACAGCTCGAGCAAGACATTCATCAGCATTTCTCTAACTTCGTTCCTCCATTGAGTCAAAAAAAACATTCTGATTCCAGGAGGACCATGAGCTGTTGCTATCGATAAGGTGTCTGATTCATCATTTTCACCTCGAATAGAAGTAGAGGGACTTTTGTCAGAGGTTGCTTGTTGTGAGCGCTGAGGGAACTTCATGCACTTGTCCAGATGATTCTGCATCTTTGTTGCATTCTTTACATATGATTTGGCAGAGTATTTGCACAGTTTTTCCTTCTACATTAGCTGCAGTGTGTAACGACTTCCGCCGAAGTCCTGCCTGTTCGGGTGGCGCTCGGCGGTCGTTGTCACCGGCCTACTAGCTGCCACCGATCCCTTTTTCGTTGTCTATTTGTTTTGTCTTATTAGTTGCACCTGTGTCTATTTGTGTGCTTATTTAAAGTATGTTTACCCGCCCTTGTTTCGTGCGTATGTTACGTGTGTATGTTGTTTGGTGTTCATGCTCTGGACCTGGTACCCTGTGTTTTGGGTTGGTCCACATTTGTTGTTGGGCATTATTCTCAGTGCGACATTAAAGTGCACGTCTTCCTGTGGAACTTTATGCTCTCTGCGCCTGATTCTTCCCTCACGCACCAACTTTCCCACAGTGAAATGTCTCCACACATCAGATAGTGCCTGTGGCATTTTTCTGTAAAGATTAGAAAAGAAATGAGTAAAAAAAACAAATACAATTCCATGTACCGATAAATAGTTAAGCAATTAGATTAAACAACTCCATCGTAAGATAATGGGTTAAAATGAAGCATGTATGGAAACAGGTGAATTAACACTCCTCAGTTAGCAGGCTCAGCAAGCTAAAACTCACATGGTAGCAAAAACTAGCAGAAAGTTAGAAATTATTTAAAAACACTTTGCTGTAGGCTACTATTTACTAGTTAACAAAAATCATGTATGTCATACAAAATATATTCACCCCGCCCAGTATTGTAATCAAAACTCACCAGAAAGCATGTAGTCCTTGGCTCAGGTAGTGTAGTAGTGTGGGCTCAATAGCATCTCATTAGTGTGCAATATCTTGAGAATCAGCTGTACATGTGATGGAAGAATGCACTGTGCATGCAGAGGGTTGTAATTCCATTGAAATTGGGGATAGTTTTACCAAAATATGCCACAAGACCTAGAGTTGACTTATGTGTATCCCACAAAAAAGGTTCACCGTTATAAGCTGACAATTTTGATGAATTTAAGTCAAATTCCCGGGCTTAACTTCCCATGGAAAATTTTTGGAGAATTTCCAGAAATTTACCAGAAATTTACCTGTCTGTACCAAGTCGTACAGTGGTCAGTGCATGTCAGAGCAAAAACCAAGCCATTAGTTTGAAGGAAGATCTCCGAGACAGGATTATGGTGGAAGCATAGCATAGCAGACTAGTCAGGATCAAGGGAAAAATGAACAGAGCAAAGTGCAGAGAGATCCATGATGAAAGACCTGCTCCAGAGCACTCAGGACCTCAGACTGGGGGTGAAGGTTCACCTTCCAACAGGTCAACGACCCCTAACAGCCAAGACAGTGCAGAGAGATCCTTGATGAAAGACCCGAAGCACACAGCCAAGACAGTGCAGTCAGAGCCTGGACTTGAACCCGATCGAACGTCTCTGGAGACCTGAAAATAGCTGTGCAGCGACACTCCCCATCCAACCTGACAGAGCTTGAGAGGATCTGCAGAGAACAACGGGAGAAACTCCCCAAATACAGGTATGCCAAGCTTGTAGCGTCATACCCAAGAAGACTGCTTCAACAAAAACAGAAAAGCATGATGTTTCCACCCCCATGCTTCACAGTAGGTATGGTGTTCTTTGGATGCAACTCAGCATTCTTTGTCCTCCAAACACAACGAGTTGAGTTTTTACCAAAAAGTTATATTTTGGTTTCATCTGACCATATGAAATTCTCCCAATCTTCTTCTGGATCATCCAAATGCTCTCTAGCAAACTTCAGACGGGCCTGGACATGTACTGGCTTAAGCAGGGGGACACGTCTGGCACTGCAGGATTTGAGTCCCTCGCGGCGTAGTGTGTTACTGATGGTAGGCTTTGTTACTTTGGTCCCAGCTCTCTGCAGGTCATTCACTAGGTCCCCCCCCCGTGTGGTTCTTGGATTTTTGCTCACCGTTCTTGTGATCATTTTGACCCCACGGGGTGAGATCTTGCGTGGAGCCCCAGATCCAGGGAGATTATCAGTGGTCTTGTATGTCTTCAATTTCCTAATAATTGCTCCCACAGTTGATTTCTTCAAACCAAGCTGCTTACCTATTGCAGATTTAGTCTTCCCAGCCTGGTGCAGGTCTACAATTTTGACAGCTCTTTGGTCTTGGCCATAGTGGAGTTTGGAGTGTGACTGTTTGAGGTTGTGGACAGGTGTCTTTTATACTGATAACAAGTTCAAACAGGTGCCATTAATACAGGTAACGAGTGGAGGACAGAGGAGCCTCTTAAAGAAGTTACAGGTCTGTGAGAGCCAGAAATCTTGCTTGTTTGTAGGTGACCAAATACTTATTTTCCACCATAATTTGCAAATAAATTCATTAAAAATCCTACAATGTGATTTTCTGGATTGTTTTCTCTCATTTTGTCTGTCATAGTTGAAATGTACCTATGATGTGTTATAATATCTATATATAATATATAGGGAATCTGGCTGTGTTTTATAATATCTATATATAATATATAGGGAATCTGGCTGTGTGTCTGCTATGGGATTTTTTATGAATAATGACTAAATGAGGTATACGGCAAGAGGTCTACCCTGTCTTTCTTGTAGTGTTAAATAATGTGTGTTCATTAGGAAGGGGTTATATGGCACGTACCTAGGAAGAAATGAATGCATGTGGAGAAAGAGAACGGAGAGGAGCATTAACCTATGTACCGATCGGGATGTAAATCAGGGGAGATAAGAGAGGACAGGGAGGGCCCCTCCAGAGCTCTAGTATCTGGGGGAGCCTGGAACTGTCAGCTGAGTGGTTATAAACTGTGGTGAGACTCGTGAGAAAATCCCTATGTTGGTGTGTATGTATGTGCGTAGGTTAGGATGGTATAAAAGGAATGTATTTGTGTAAACTGCAGAGCTCTCGCAAATAAACTTGGATCTGATCAATTGTGAGCTGGGAATTCTGTCTGTTTAATTTAAGACCAGAACTTTGGGTATCAGACAGATAAAGATCATTGGAATTTATGAACATTGATTACAAAATTACTTAACAGTGTCCTAAAGTGCGCAGCCACCAAAAAATAGTCTGTTTATAAAGAAAGAAGAAACTTGTGTTCATTAACAGAATATTCCAGATCACTCCTCTCCACGTCGTCCTTAAGAACAGCCCTTAGTGTGTTAGAACATTAACTAACAGAACGTTCCAGATCACATCATCCTTAAGAACAGCCCTTAGTGTGTTAGAACATTAACTAACAGAACGTTCCAGATCACTCCTCTCCACGTCGTCCTTAAGAACAGCCCTTAGCGTGTTAGAACATTAACTAACAGAACGTTCCAGATCACATCGTCCTTAAGAACAGCCCTTAGTGTGTTAGAACATTAACAGAACGTTCCAGATCACAATGATCCTTCCTTGTCTCGATTCTGTCCTCTTCATCATTTGAAATCAGACATGAGTGGTATGGTATCATAGATATTTAAAATCAGAACAGTCTTATAACTGAACAACGACGGACCTAATACTAACCCGATTTGATATTTAATCATGTTAATTATGTTTTTTTTAAATAATAACTTTTTCCTCATGGGATGTCGATTACAGACACTGAGCAAAAGCACAACAGAGATATTCAGAGCACAACAGAGATATTCAGAGACGGTTTAAAAATAAATAAAAGCATGTTTGTTGACTCTTTTGTAGCCTTTTCCAATTCCGACAGTACAGAACAACATATCCAAGATTATAATATCATTTTAAAATTACACGTTAGTTCAACAACTTACTGGTGTTAATCAGATCAATGTCCCTGTTTTATTAGATAGTACTCACTGTATTTACTGGTGTTAATCAGATCAATGTCCCTGTTTTATTAGATAGTACTCACTGTATTTACTGGTGTTAATCAGATCAATGTCCCTGTTTTATTAGATAGTACTCACTGTATTTACTGGTGTTAATCAGATCAATGTCCCTGTTTTATAAGATAGTACTCACTGTATTTACTGGTGTTAATCAGATCAATGTCCCTGTTTTATAAGATAGTACTCACTGTATTTACTGGTGTTAATCAGATCAATGTCCCTGTTTTATAAGATAGTACTCACTGTATTTACTGGTGTTAATCAGATCAATGTCCCTGTTTTATAAGATAGTACTCACTGTATTTACTGGTGTTAATCAGATCAATGTCCCTGTTTTATAAGATAGTACTCACTGTATTTACTGGTGTTAATCAGATCAATGTCCCTGTTTTATAAGATAGTACTCACTGTATTTACTGGTGTTAATCAGATCAATGTCCCTGTTTTATTAGATAGTACTCACTGTATTTACTGGTGTTAATCAGATCAATGTCCCTGTTTTATTAGATAGTACTCACTGTATTTACTGGTGTTAATCAGATCAATGTCCCTGTTTTATAAGATAGTACTCACTGTATTTACTGGTGTTAATCAGATCAATGTCCCTGTTTTATAAGATAGTACTCACTGTATTTACTGGTGTTAATCAGATCAATGTCCCTGTTTTATAAAGATAGTACTCACTGTATTTACTGGTGTTAATCAGATCAATGTCCTATGTTTTATAAAGATAGTACTCACTGTATTTACTGGTGTTAATCAGATCAATGTCCCTGTTTTATAAGATAGTACTCACTGTATTTACTGGTGTTAATCAGATCAATGTCCCTGTTTTATTAGATAGTACTCACTGTATTTACTGGTGTTAATCAGATCAATGTCCCTGTTTTATTAGATAGTACTCACTGTATTTACTAGTGTTAATCAGATCAATGTCCCTGTTTTATAAGATAGTACTCACTGTATTCACTGGTGTTAATCAGATCAATGTCCCTGTTTTATAAGATAGTACTCACTGTATTTACTAGTGTTAATCAGATCAATGTCCCTGTTTTATAAGATAGTACTCACTGTATTCACTGGTGTTAATCAGATCAATGTCCCTGTTTTATAAGATAGTACTCACTGTATTTACTGGTGTTAATCAGATCAATTTCCCTGTTTTATTAGATAGTACTCACTGTATTTACTAGTGTTAATCAGATCAATGTCCCTGTTTTATAAGATAGTACTCACTGTATTCACTGGTGTTAATCAGATCTCCAGTCTTCTGTTCTTCTTCGTCCTCCAATGTGACAGTAATCTCCCCCTCTTCCTTCTCTCCAAAAACGTCTTCCTCTTCTTTCACTGTAACAGTCATCTCCCCCTCCTCTTCCTCCTTCTCTCCAAAAACGTCTTCCTCTTCTTTCACTGTGACAGTCATCTCCCCCTCCTCTTCCTCCTTCACTCCAAAAACGTCTTCCTCTTCTTTCACTGTAACAGTCATCTCCCCCTCCTTTATTCCAAAAACTGCAGCCTCCTCTTTCTCTTCCTTCTCTTCTTTCACGGTAGTCAACATCCTCCTCCTCTTTCACTCTGAAAGCGTCTTCCTTTTCTCCTTTCACTGTAACAGCCTCCTCGAAACCCTCTTTCTCCGTGAAGCAGACCTCTTCTTTAGCAACTGGGGGAAGAGTAGCTTTGTGACTCTATGGTCGATGATGTTAGCTAGCTAGCTAGTTAGCGTTAGCCTAGTCCTACTGCTAAGTTAACCAGCTAGCTAGAGAATCTAACAATGTTAAATATTACATTAAATGTAATAACAGCTTGATGACAACAACAAAAAAATTGTGTTTTAAAACAACAGTGGCTTATATATACGCCAGAAAGCTTCCGAAGAGCTCCAATATTTCGGCCTTGTTGGTTAGTAAGCTCCCGAGGTGGCTGAACTGTTCATGTTGATGACGCGATCCGTCCACGAGATTATACGTCATACTCTGGCAGAGTCAACTGAAAGACGCACATCGCCATCTGCTGACTGTAGTGAGAAACGCAGTTGAGATAAGTTTTATTTTAATTCGATAATTTAAAAATATATATATAGATATTTTCATTAAATAATATTATTGTATTTAGACGTACAAAGGAAAAGCGTGTGTGTTTGATTGATTGGTGCTGATTTGAAATGAGTGAGATGATAGTGCAAAACAATTTTAACTGCATCTCCAGGTCCAGGTATATCAGCACACTGTACAAAGCTATCTGCATGCCCAGGCCCTGATATATCACCACCAGACTGCATACAAACCTAACTGCATCTCCAGGCCCTGATATATCTTCAGACTGCATGCAAACCTAACTCTGTATTTATCACGTCACCCCGCTCCTCCGCTCTCTCCACTGGCTTCCAGTTGAAGCTCGCATCCGCTACAAGACCATGGTGCTTGCCTACGGAGCTGTGAGGGGAACGGCACCGCAGTACCTCCAGGCTCTGATCAGGCCCTACACCCAAGCAAGGGCACTGCGTTCATCCACCTCTGGCCTGCTCGCCTCCCTACCATTGAGGAAGTACAGTTCCCGCTCAGCCCAGTCAAAACTGTTCGCTGCTCTGGCCCCCCAATGGTGGAACAAACTCCCTCACGACGCCAGGACAGCGGAGTCAATCACCACCTTCCGGAGACACCTGAAACCCCACCTCTTCAAGGAATACCTAGGATAGGATAAGTAATCCTTCTCACCCCCCCTTAATGATTTAGATGCACTATTGTAAAGTGGCTGTTCCACTGGATGTCAGAAGGTGAATTCACCAATTTGTAAGTCGCTCTGGATAAGAGCGTCTGCTAAATGACTTAAATGTAAATGGAAATTATACCCCCCCCCCCATTCTGATACTGACCAGAACTCTCTATTTATAATACCAGTTTATTATACCCGCCCCCCATTCTGATACTGACCAGAACTCTGTATTTATAATACCAGTTTATTATACCCCCCATTCTGATACTGACCAGAACTCTGTCTTTATAATACCAGTTTATTATACCCCCCCATTCTGATACTGACCAGAACTATGTGTTTATAATACCAGTTTATTATACCCCCCCCATTCTGATACTGACCAGAACTCTGTATTTATAATACCAGTTTATTATACCCCCATTCTGATACTGACCAGAACTCTGTATTTATAATACCAGTTTATTATACCCCCCCCCCCCCATTCTGATACTGACCAGAACTCTGTATTTATAATACCAGTTTATTATACCCCCCATTCTGATACTGACCAGAACTCTGTCTTTATAATACCAGTTTATTATACCCCCCCCCCCATTCTGATACTGACCAGAACTATGTGTTTATAATACCAGTTTATTATACCCCCCCCATTCTGATACTGACCAGAACTCTGTATTTATAATACCAGTTTATTATACCCCCCATTCTGATACTGACCAGAACTCTGTATTTATAATACCAGTTTATTATACCCCCCCCCCATTCTGATACTGACCAGAACTCTGTATTTATAATACCAGTTTATTATACCCCCCCCCCCATTCTGATACTGACCAGAACTCTGTATTTATAATACCAGTATATTATACCCCCCATTCTGATACTGACCAGAACTCTGTATTTATAATACCAGTTTATTATACCCCCCCATTCTGATACTGACCAGAACTCTGTATTTATAATACCAGTATATTATACCCCCCCCATTCTGATACTGACCTGAACTCTGTATTTATAATACCAGTATATTATACCCCCCCCCCATTCTGATACTGACCAGAACTCTGTATTTATAATACCAGTTTATTATACCCCCCCCCCCCCCATTCTGATACTGACCAGAACTCTGTATTTATAATACCAGTATATTATACCCCCCCATTCTGATACTGACCAGAACTCTGTATTTATAATACCAGTATATTATACCCCCCCCCCATTCTGATACTGACCTGAACTCTGTATTTATAATACCAGTATATTATACCCCCCCCCCCATTCTGATACTGACCAGAACTCTGTATTTATAATACCAGTTTATTATACCCCCCCATTCTGATACTGACCAGAACTCTGTATTTATAATACCAGTATATTATACCCCCCCCCCATTCTGATACTGACCTGAACTCTGTATTTATAATACCAGTATATTATACCCCCCCATTCTGATACTGACCAGAACTCTGTATTTATAATACCAGTTTATTATACCCCCCCCCATTCTGATACTGACCAGAACTCTGTATTTATAATACCAGTATATTATACCCCCCATTCTGATACTGACCAGAACTCTGTATTTATAATACCAGTTTATTATACCCCCCCCCCCATTCTGATACTGACCAGAACTCTGTATTTATAATACCAGTTTATTATACCCCCCCATTCTGATACTGACCAGAACTCTGTATTTATAATACCAGTTTATTATACCCCCCCCCATTCTGATACTGACCAGAACTCTGTGTTTATAATACCAGTTTATTATACCCCCCCCATTCTGATACTGACCAGAACTCTGTATTTATAATACCAGTTTATTACACCCCCCCATTCTGATACTGACCTGAACTCTGTATTTATAATACCAGTTTATTATACCCCCCCCCCCCCATTCTGATACTGACCAGAACTCTGTATTTATAATACCAGTTTATTATACCCCCCCATTCTGATACTGACCAGAACTCTGTATTTATAATACCAGTTTATTATACCCCCCCCCATTCTGATACTGACCAGAACTATGTGTTTATAATACCAGTTTATTATACCCCCCATTCTGATACTGACCAGAACTCTGTATTTATAATACCAGTTTATTATACCCCCATTCTGATACTGACCAGAACTCTGTATTTATAATACCAGTTTATTATACCCCCCCCATTCTGATACTGACCAGAACTCTGTATTTATAATACCAGTTTATTATACCCCCCCCCCATTCTGATACTGACCAGAACTCTGTCTTTATAATACCAGTTTATTATACCCCCCCCCCATTCTGATACTGACCAGAACTATGTGTTTATAATACCAGTTTATTATACCCCCCCCATTCTGATACTGACCAGAACTCTGTATTTATAATACCAGTATATTATACCCCCCATTCTGATACTGACCAGAACTCTGTATTTATAATACCAGTTTATTATACCCCCCCCATTCTGATACTGACCAGAACTCTGTATTTATAATACCAGTATATTATACCCCCCCCCCCATTCTGATACTGACCTGAACTCTGTATTTATAATACCAGTATATTATACCCCCCCCCATTCTGATACTGACCAGAACTCTGTATTTATAATACCAGTTTATTATACCCCCCCCCCCATTCTGATACTGACCAGAACTCTGTATTTATAATACCAGTATATTATACCCCCCCATTCTGATACTGACCAGAACTCTGTATTTATAATACCAGTTTATTATACCCCCCCCCCATTCTGATACTGACCAGAACTCTGTATTTATAATACCAGTTTATTATACCCCCCCCCATTCTGATACTGACCAGAACTCTGTATTTATAATACCAGTTTATTATACCCCCCCATTCTGATACTGACCAGAACTCTGTGTTTATAATACCAGTTTATTATACCCCCCCCCCATTCTGATACTGACCAGAACTCTGTATTTATAATACCAGTTTATTATACCCCCCCCCCCCCCCCCCCATTCTGATACTGACCAGAACTCTGTATTTATAATACCAGTTTATTATACCCCCATTCTGATACTGACCAGAACTCTGTATTTATAATACCAGTTTATTATACCCCCCCATTCTGATACTGACCAGAACTCTGTATTTATAATACCAGTTTATTATACCACCCCCCCATTCTGATACTGACCAGAACTCTGTATTTATAATACCAGTTTATTATACCCCCATTCTGATACTGACTGAAACTCTGTATTTATAATACCAGTTTATTATACCCCCCATTCTGATACTGAACTGAACTCTGTATTTATAATACTACCCCCCCATTCTGATACTGACCAGAACTCTGTATTTATAATACCAGTTTATTATACCCCCCATTCTGATACTGACCAGAACTCTGTATTTATAATACCAGTTTATTATACCCCCATTCTGATACTGACCAGAACTCTGTATTTATAATACCAGTTTATTATACCCCCATTCTGATACTGACCAGAACTCTGTATTTATAATACCAGTTTATTATACCCCCCCATTCTGATACTGACCAGAACTCTGTATTTATAATACCAGTTTATTATTCACCCCCCCCCCCCCATTCTGATACTGACCAGAACTCTGTATTTATAATACCAGTTTATTATACCCCCCCATTCTGATACTGACCAGAACTCTGTATTTATAATACCAGTTTATTATACCCCCCCCCCATTCTGATACTGACCAGAACTCTGTATTTATAATACCAGTTTATTATACCCCCCCATTCTGATACTGACCAGAACTCTGTATTTATAATACCAGTTTATTATACCCCCCCATTCTGATACTGACCAGAACTCTGTATTTATAATACCAGTATATTATACCCCCCATTCTGATACTGACCAGAACTCTGTATTTATAATACCAGTTTATTATACCCCCCATTCTGATACTGACCAGAACTCTGTATTTATAATACCAGTTTATTATACCCCCCCCCCCCATTCTGATACTGACCAGAACTCTGTATTTATAATACCAGTTTATTATACCCCCCCCATTCTGATACTGACCAGAACTCTGTATTTATAATACCAGTTTATTATACCCCCTCCGCCATTCTGATACTGACCAGAACTCTGTATTTATAATACCAGTTTATTATACCCCCCCCCCCCATTCTGATACTGACCAGAACTCTGTATTTATAATACCAGTTTATTATACACCCCCCCCCATTCTGATACTGACCAGAACTCTGTATTTATAATACCAGTTTATTATACCCCCCCCCATTCTGATACTGACCAGAACTCTGTATTTATAATACCAGTTTATTATACCCCCCCCCCCATTCTGATACTGACCAGAACTCTGTATTTATAATACCAGTTTATTATACCCCCCCATTCTGATACTGACCAGAACTCTGTATTTATAATACCAGTTTATTATACCCCCCATTCTGATACTGACCAGAACTCTGTATTTATAATACCAGTTTATTATACCCCCCCATTCTGATACTGACCAGAACTCTGTATTTATAATACCAGTTTATTATACCCCCCATTCTGATACTGACCAGAACTCTGTATTTATAATACCAGTTTATTATACCCCCCCCCCCATTCTGATACTGACCAGAACTCTGTGTTTATAATACCAGTTTATTATACCCCCCATTCTGATACTGACCAGAACTCTGTATTTATAATACCAGTTTATTATACCCCCCCATTCTGATACTGACCAGAACTCTGTATTTATAATACCAGTTTATTATACCCCCCCCATTCTGATACTGACCAGAACTCTGTATTTATAATACCAGTTTATTATACCCCCCATTCTGATACTGACCAGAACTCTGTATTTATAATACCAGTTTATTATACCCCCCCCCATTCTGATACTGACCAGAACTCTGTATTTATAATACCAGTTTATTATACCCCCCCCCATTCTGATACTGACCAGAACTCTGTATTTATAATACCAGTTTATTATACCCCCCCCCATTCCGATACTGACCTGAACTCTGTATTTATAATACCAGTTTATTATACCCCCCCCATTCTGATACTGACCAGAACTCTGTATTTATAATACTACCCCCCCCCCCATTCTGATACTGACCAGAACTCTGTATTTATAATACCAGTTTATTATACCCCCCATTCTGATACTGACCAGAACTCTGTATTTATAATACTACCCCCCCATTCTGATACTGACCAGAACTCTGTATTTATAATACCAGTTTATTATACCCCCCCCCATTCTGATACTGACCAGAACTCTGTATTTATAATACTACCCCCCCCCCCATTCTGATACTGACCAGAACTCTGTATTTATAATACCAGTTTATTATACCCCCCCCCCATTCTGATACTGACCAGAACTCTGTATTTATAATACCAGTTTATTATACCCCCCATTCTGATACTGACCAGAACTCTGTATTTATAATACCAGTTTATTATACCCCCCCATTCTGATACTGACCAGAACTCTGTATTTATAATACCAGTTTATTATACCCCCCCCCATTCTGATACTGACCAGAACTCTGTATTTATAATACCAGTTTATTATACCCCCCATTCTGATACTGACCAGAACTCTGTATTTATAATACCAGTTTATTAAACCCCCCATTCTGATACTGACCAGAACTCTGTATTTATAATACCAGTTTATTATACCCCCCCCCCATTCTGATACTGACCAGAACTCTGTATTTATAATACCAGTTTATTATACCCCCCCCCCCCATTCTGATACTGACCAGAACTCTGTATTTATAATACCAGTTTATTATACCCCCCCCCCATTCTGATACTGACCAGAACTCTGTATTTATAATACCAGTTTATTATACCCCCCATTCTGATACTGACCAGAACTCTGTATTTATAATACCAGTTTATTATACCCCCCCCCCCATTCTGATACTGACCAGAACTCTGTATTTATAATACCAGTTTATTATACCCCCCATTCTGATACTGACCAGAACTCTGTATTTATAATACCAGTTTATTATACCCCCCCCCCCATTCTGATACTGACCAGAACTCTGTATTTATAATACCAGTTTATTATACCCCCCCCCCCCCATTCTGATACTGACCAGAACTCTGTATTTATAATACCAGTTTATTATACCCCCATTCTGATACTGACCAGAACTCTGTATTTATAATACCAGTTTATTATACCCCCCCCCCATTCTGATAATGACCAGAACTCTGTTTTTATAATACCAGTTTATTATACCCCCCCCCCCCATTCTGATACTGACCAGAACTCTGTGTTTATAATACTTTACCCCCCCCCCATTCTGATACTGACCAGAACTCTGTATTTATAATACCAGTTTATTATACCCCCCCATTCTGATACTGACCAGAACTCTGTATTTATAATACCAGTTTATTATACCCCCCCATTCTGATACCATTCTGATACTGACCAGAACTCTGTGTTTATAATACCAGTTTATTATACCCCCCCCCATTCTGATACTGACCAGAACTCTGTGTTTATAATACCAGTTTATTATACCCCCCATTCTGATACTGACCAGAACTCTGTGTTTATAATACCAGTTTATTATACCCCCCCATTCTGATACTGACCAGAACTCTGTATTTATAATACCAGTTTATTATACCCCCCCCATTCTGATACTGACCAGAACTCTGTATTTATAATACCAGTTTATTATACCCCCCCATTCTGATACTGCCCAGAACTCTGTATTTATAATACCAGTTTATTATACCCCCCCCCCCCCCCATTCTGATACTGACCAGAACTCTGTATTTATAATACCAGTTTATTATACCCCCCATTCTGATACTGCCCAGAACTCTGTATTTATAATACCAGTTTATTATACCCCCCCATTCTGATACTGACCAGAACTCTGTATTTATAATACCAGTTTATTATACCCCCCCATTCTGATACTGACTAGAACTCTGTATTTATAATACCAGTATATTATACCCCCCCCCATTCTGATACTGACCAGAACTCTGTATTTATAATACCAGTTTATTATACCCCCCCATTCTGATACTGACCAGAACTCTGTATTTATAATACCAGTTTATTATACCCCCCCCCCATTCTGATACTGACCAGAACTCTGTATTTATAATACCAGTTTATTATACCCCCCATTCTGATACTGACCAGAACTCTGTGTTTATAATACCAGTTTATTATACCCCCCCCCATTCTGATACTGACCAGAACTCTGTATTTATAATACCAGTTTATTATACCCCCCCCCCCCCCCCATTCTGATACTGACCAGAACTCTGTATTTATAATACCAGTTTATTATACCCCCATTCTGATACTGACCAGAACTCTGTATTTATAATACCAGTTTATTATACCCCCCATTCTGATACTGACCAGAACTCTGTGTTTATAATACCAGTTTATTATACCCCCCCCCCCCCCATTCTGATACTGACCAGAACTCTGTATTTATAATACCAGTTTATTATACCCCCCCCCCCCCATTCTGATACTGACCAGAACTCTGTATTTATAATACCAGTTTATTATACACCCCCCCCATTCTGATACTGACCAGAACTCTGTATTTATAATACCAGTTTATTATACCCCCCCCCCCCCATTCTGATACTGACCAGAACTCTGTATTTATAATACCAGTTTATTATACCCCCCCCCATTCTGATACTGACCAGAACTCTGTATTTATAATACCAGTATATTATACCCCCCCCCCCATTCTGATACTGACCAGAACTCTGTATTTATAATACCAGTTTATTATACCCCCCCCCTGTATTTATATTCTGATACTGACCAGAACTCTGTGTTTATAATACCAGTTTATTATACCCCCCCCATTCTGATACTGACCAGAACTCTGTGTTTATAATACCAGTTTATTATACCCCCCCCATTCTGATACTGACCAGAACTCTGTATTTATAATACCAGTTTATTATACCCCCTCTGTATTTATAATCCCCATTCTGATACTGACCTGAACTCTGTATTTATAATACCAGTTTATTATACCCCCCCCATTCTGATACTGACCAGAACTCTGTATTTATAATACCAGTACCCCCCCCCATTCTGATACTGACCTGAACTCTGTATTTATAATACTTTACCCCCCCCCATTCTGATACTGACCAGAACTCTGTATTTATAATACCAGTTTATTATACCCCCCCCCATTCTGATACTGACCAGAACTCTGTATTTATAATACTACCCCCCCCCCATTCTGATACTGACCAGAACTCTGTATTTATAATACCAGTTTATTATACCCCCCCCCCATTCTGATACTGACCAGAACTCTGTATTTATAATACCAGTTTATTATACCCCCCCCATTCTGATACTGACCAGAACTCTGTATTTATAATACCAGTTTATTATACCCCCCCATTCTGATACTGACCAGAACTCTGTATTTATAATACCAGTTTATTATACCCCCCCCATTCTGATACTGACCAGAACTCTGTATTTATAATACCAGTTTATTATACCCCCCCCATTCTGATACTGACCAGAACTCTGTATTTATAATACCAGTTTATTAAACCCCCATTCTGATACTGACCAGAACTCTGTATTTATAATACCAGTTTATTATACCCCCCCATTCTGATACTGACCAGAACTCTGTATTTATAATACCAGTTTATTATACCCCCCCCATTCTGATACTGACCAGAACTCTGTATTTATAATACCAGTTTATTATACCCCCCATTCTGATACTGACCAGAACTCTGTATTTATAATACCAGTTTATTATACCCCCCCCCATTCTGATACTGACCAGAACTCTGTATTTATAATACCAGTTTATTATACCCCCCCCCCATTCTGATACTGACCAGAACTCTGTATTTATAATACCAGTTTATTATACCCCCCCCCCCATTCTGATACTGACCAGAACTCTGTATTTATAATACCAGTTTATTATACCCCCCCCATTCTGATACTGACCAGAACTCTGTATTTATAATACCAGTTTATTATACCCCCCCCCATTCTGATACTGACCAGAACTCTGTATTTATAATACCAGTTTATTATACCCCCCATTCTGATACTGACCAGAACTCTGTATTTATAATACCAGTTTATTATACCCCCCCCCATTCTGATACTGACCAGAACTCTGTATTTATAATACCAGTTTATTATACCCCCCATTCTGATACTGACCAGAACTCTGTATTTATAATACCAGTTTATTATACCCCCCCCCCATTCTGATACTGACCAGAACTCTGTATTTATAATACCAGTTTATTATACCCCCCATTCTGATACTGACCAGAACTCTGTATTTATAATACCAGTTTATTATACCCCCCCCATTCTGATACTGACCAGAACTCTGTATTTATAATACCAGTTTATTATACCCCCCCATTCTGATACTGACCAGAACTCTGTATTTATAATACCAGTTTATTATACCCCCCCCCATTCTGATACTGACCAGAACTCTGTATTTATAATACCAGTTTATTATACCCCCCCCCATTCTGATACTGACCAGAACTCTGTATTTATAATACCAGTTTATTATACCCCCCCCATTCTGATACTGACCAGAACTCTGTATTTATAATACCAGTTTATTATACCCCCCCCCCATTCTGATACTGACCAGAACTCTGTATTTATAATACCAGTTTATTATACCCCCCCCATTCTGATACTGACCAGAACTCTGTATTTATAATACCAGTTTATTATACCCCCCCCATTCTGATACTGACCAGAACTCTGTATTTATAATACCAGTTTATTATACCCCCCCCCCCATTCTGATACTGACCAGAACTCTGTATTTATAATACCAGTTTATTATACCCCCCATTCTGATACTGACCAGAACTCTGTATTTATAATACCAGTTTATTATACCCCCCATTCTGATACTGACCAGAACTCTGTATTTATAATACCAGTTTATTATACCCCCCCCATTCTGATACTGACCAGAACTCTGTATTTATAATACCAGTTTATTATACCCCCCCCCATTCTGATACTGACCAGAACTCTGTATTTATAATACCAGTTTATTATACCCCCCATTCTGATACTGACCAGAACTCTGTATTTATAATACCAGTTTATTATACCCCCCCATTCTGATACTGACCAGAACTCTGTATTTATAATACCAGTTTATTATACCCCCCCCATTCTGATACTGACCAGAACTCTGTATTTATAATACCAGTTTATTATACCCCCCCCCCATTCTGATACTGACCAGAACTCTGTATTTATAATACCAGTTTATTATACCCCCCCATTCTGATACTGACCAGAACTCTGTATTTATAATACCAGTTTATTATACCCCCCCCATTCTGATACTGACCAGAACTCTGTATTTATAATACCAGTTTATTATACCCCCCCCCCCATTCTGATACTGACCAGAACTCTGTATTTATAATACCAGTTTATTATACCCCCCCCCCCCCCCATTCTGATACTGACCAGAACTCTGTATTTATAATACCAGTTTATTATACCCCCCATTCTGATACTGACCAGAACTCTGTATTTATAATACCAGTTTATTATACCCCCCCATTCTGATACTGACCAGAACTCTGTATTTATAATAC
Organism: Oncorhynchus masou masou; assembly: GCF_036934945.1. Lineage (NCBI taxonomy): Eukaryota > Metazoa > Chordata > Actinopteri > Salmoniformes > Salmonidae > Oncorhynchus > Oncorhynchus masou. Next base: position 618,506 of record NC_088216.1, on the reverse strand, counting down.
CAGTTTATTATACCCCCCCCCATTCTGATACTGACCAGAACTCTGTATTTATAATACCAGTTTATTATACCCCCCCCCATTCTGATACTGACCAGAACTCTGTATTTATAATACCAGTTTATTATACCCCCCCCCATTCTGATACTGACCAGAACTCTGTATTTATAATACCAGTTTATTATACCCCCCATTCTGATACTGACCAGAACTCTGTATTTATAATACCAGTTTATTATACCCCCCCCCCCATTCTGATACTGACCAGAACTCTGTATTTATAATACCAGTTTATTATACCCCCCCCCATTCTGATACTGACCAGAACTCTGTATTTATAATACCAGTTTATTATACCCCCCCCCCCATTCTGATACTGACCAGAACTCTGTATTTATAATACCAGTTTATTATACCCCCCATTCTGATACTGACCAGAACTCTGTATTTATAATACCAGTTTATTATACCCCCCCCCCATTCTGATACTGACCAGAACTCTGTATTTATAATACCAGTTTATTATACCCCCCCCCCATTCTGATACTGACCAGAACTCTGTATTTATAATACCAGTTTATTATACCCCCCCCCCCATTCTGATACTGACCAGAACTCTGTATTTATAATACCAGTTTATTATACCCCCCCCCATTCTGATACTGACCAGAACTCTGTATTTATAATACCAGTTTATTATACCCCCCCCCCCCCCCCCCCCCATTCTGATACTGACCAGAACTCTGTATTTATAATACCAGTTTATTATACCCCCCATTCTGATACTGACCAGAACTCTGTATTTATAATACCAGTTTATTATACCCCCCCCCATTCTGATACTGACCAGAACTCTGTATTTATAATACCAGTTTATTATACCCCCCCATTCTGATACTGACCAGAACTCTGTATTTATAATACCAGTTTATTATACCCCCCCCATTCTGATACTGACCAGAACTCTGTATTTATAATACCAGTTTATTATACCCCCCCATTCTGATACTGACCAGAACTCTGTATTTATAATACCAGTTTATTATACCCCCCATTCTGATACTGACCAGAACTCTGTATTTATAATACCAGTTTATTATACCCCCCCATTCTGATACTGACCAGAACTCTGTATTTATAATACCAGTTTATTATACCCCCCCCCATTCTGATACTGACCAGAACTCTGTATTTATAATACCAGTTTATTATACCCCCCCCATTCTGATACTGACCAGAACTCTGTATTTATAATACCAGTTTATTATACCCCCCCCATTCTGATACTGACCAGAACTCTGTATTTATAATACCAGTTTATTATACCCCCCCCATTCTGATACTGACCAGAACTCTGTATTTATAATACCAGTTTATTATACCCCCCCCATTCTGATACTGACCAGAACTCTGTATTTATAATACCAGTTTATTATACCCCCCCCCCCATTCTGATACTGACCAGAACTCTGTATTTATAATACCAGTTTATTATACCCCCCCATTCTGATACTGACCAGAACTCTGTATTTATAATACCAGTTTATTATACCCCCCCATTCTGATACTGACCAGAACTCTGTATTTATAATACCAGTTTATTATACCCCCCCCCCATTCTGATACTGACCAGAACTCTGTATTTATAATACCAGTTTATTATACCCCCCCATTCTGATACTGACCAGAACTCTGTATTTATAATACCAGTTTATTATACCCCCCCCCTGTATTCTGATACTGACCAGAACTCTGTATTTATAATACCAGTTTATTATACCCCCCCCATTCTGATACTGACCAGAACTCTGTATTTATAATACCAGTTTATTATACCCCCCATTCTGATACTGACCAGAACTCTGTATTTATAATACCAGTTTATTATACCCCCCCCCCCATTCTGATACTGACCAGAACTCTGTATTTATAATACCAGTTTATTATACCCCCCCCCATTCTGATACTGACCAGAACTCTGTATTTATAATACCAGTTTATTATACCCCCCCCCCCATTCTGATACTGACCAGAACTCTGTATTTATAATACCAGTTTATTATACCCCCCATTCTGATACTGACCAGAACTCTGTATTTATAATACCAGTTTATTATACCCCCCCCCATTCTGATACTGACCAGAACTCTGTATTTATAATACCAGTTTATTATACCCCCCATTCTGATACTGACCAGAACTCTGTATTTATAATACCAGTTTATTATACCCCCCCCCCATTCTGATACTGACCAGAACTCTGTATTTATAATACCAGTTTATTATACCCCCCCCCCATTCTGATACTGACCAGAACTCTGTATTTATAATACCAGTTTATTATACCCCCCCCCCATTCTGATACTGACCAGAACTCTGTATTTATAATACCAGTTTATTATACCCCCCCATTCTGATACTGACCAGAACTCTGTATTTATAATACCAGTTTATTATACCCCCCCCCATTCTGATACTGACCAGAACTCTGTATTTATAATACCAGTTTATTATACCCCCCCCCCCCCCTGATACTGACCAGAACTCTGTATTTATAATACCAGTTTATTATACCCCCCATTCTGATACTGACCAGAACTCTGTATTTATAATACCAGTTTATTATACCCCCATTCTGATACTGACCAGAACTCTGTATTTATAATACCAGTTTATTATACCCCCCCATTCTGATACTGACCAGAACTCTGTATTTATAATACCAGTTTATTATACCCCCCCCATTCTGATACTGACCAGAACTCTGTATTTATAATACCAGTTTATTATACCCCCCATTCTGATACTGACCAGAACTCTGTATTTATAATACCAGTTTATTATACCCCCCCCCATTCTGATACTGACCAGAACTCTGTATTTATAATACCAGTTTATTATACCCCCCCATTCTGATACTGACCAGAACTCTGTATTTATAATACCAGTTTATTATACCCCCCCCCATTCTGATACTGACCAGAACTCTGTATTTATAATACCAGTTTATTATACCCCCCCCATTCTGATACTGACCAGAACTCTGTATTTATAATACCAGTTTATTATACCCCCCATTCTGATACTGACCAGAACTCTGTATTTATAATACCAGTTTATTATACCCCCCCATTCTGATACTGACCAGAACTCTGTATTTATAATACCAGTTTATTATACCCCCCCATTCTGATACTGACCAGAACTCTGTATTTATAATACCAGTTTATTATACCCCCCCATTCTGATACTGACCAGAACTCTGTATTTATAATACCAGTTTATTATACCCCCCCCCATTCTGATACTGACCAGAACTCTGTATTTATAATACCAGTTTATTATACCCCCCCATTCTGATACTGACCAGAACTCTGTATTTATAATACCAGTTTATTATACCCCCCCCCCATTCTGATACTGACCAGAACTCTGTATTTATAATACCAGTTTATTATACCCCCATTCTTCTGATACTGACCAGAACTCTGTATTTATAATCTTATTATACCCCCATTCTGATACTGACCAGAACTCTGTATTTATAATACCAGTTTATTATACCCCCCCATTCTGATACTGACCAGAACTCTGTATTTATAATACCAGTTTATTATACCCCCCATTCTGATACTGACCAGAACTCTGTATTTATAATACCAGTTTATTATACCCCCCCCATTCTGATACTGACCAGAACTCTGTATTTATAATACCAGTTTATTATACCCCCCCCCCATTCTGATACTGACCAGAACTCTGTATTTATAATACCAGTTTATTATACCCCCCCATTCTGATACTGACCAGAACTCTGTATTTATAATACCAGTTTATTATACCCCCCCCATTCTGATACTGACCAGAACTCTGTATTTATAATACCAGTTTATTATACCCCCCCATTCTGATACTGACCAGAACTCTGTATTTATAATACCAGTTTATTATACCCCCCCATTCTGATACTGACCAGAACTCTGTATTTATAATACCAGTTTATTATACCCCCCCATTCTGATACTGACCAGAACTCTGTATTTATAATACCAGTTTATTATACCCCCCATTCTGATACTGACCAGAACTCTGTATTTATAATACCAGTTTATTATACCCCCCCCCCCATTCTGATACTGACCAGAACTCTGTATTTATAATACCAGTTTATTATACCCCCCCATTCTGATACTGACCAGAACTCTGTATTTATAATACCAGTTTATTATACCCCCCCCCCATTCTGATACTGACCAGAACTCTGTATTTATAATACCAGTTTATTATACCCCCCCCCATTCTGATACTGACCAGAACTCTGTATTTATAATACCAGTTTATTATACCCCCCCCCATTCTGATACTGACCAGAACTCTGTATTTATAATACCAGTTTATTATACCCCCCCCCCATTCTGATACTGACCAGAACTCTGTATTTATAATACCAGTTTATTATACCCCCCATTCTGATACTGACCAGAACTCTGTATTTATAATACCAGTTTATTATACCCCCCCATTCTGATACTGACCAGAACTCTGTATTTATAATACCAGTTTATTTATACCCCCCCATTCTGATACTGACCAGAACTCTGTATTTATAATACCAGTTTATTATACCCCCCCCCCCCATTCTGATACTGACCAGAACTCTGTATTTATAATACCAGTTTATTATACCCCCCCCATTCTGATACTGACCAGAACTCTGTATTTATAATACCAGTTTATTATACCCCCCCATTCTGATACTGACCAGAACTCTGTATTTATAATACCAGTTTATTATACCCCCCCATTCTGATACTGACCAGAACTCTGTATTTATAATACCAGTTTATTATACCCCCCCATTCTGATACTGACCAGAACTCTGTATTTATAATACCAGTTTATTATACCCCCTGTATTTATAATACCAGTTTATTATACCCCCCCCATTCTGATACTGACCAGAACTCTGTATTTATAATACCAGTTTATTATACCCCCCCATTCTGATACTGACCAGAACTCTGTATTTATAATACCAGTTTATTATACCCCCCCCCATTCTGATACTGACCAGAACTCTGTATTTATAATACCAGTTTATTATACCCCCCCCCATTCTGATACTGACCAGAACTCTGTATTTATAATACCAGTTTATTATACCCCCCCCCCATTCTGATACTGACCAGAACTCTGTATTTATAATACCAGTTTATTATACCCCCCATTCTGATACTGACCAGAACTCTGTATTTATAATACCAGTTTATTATACCCCCCCCCATTCTGATACTGACCAGAACTCTGTATTTATAATACCAGTTTATTATACCCCCCCCCCCATTCTGATACTGACCAGAACTCTGTATTTATAATACCAGTTTATTATACCCCCCCATTCTGATACTGACCAGAACTCTGTATTTATAATACCAGTTTATTATACCCCCCCCCCCCCATTCTGATACTGACCAGAACTCTGTATTTATAATACCAGTTTATTATACCCCCCCCCATTCTGATACTGACCAGAACTCTGTATTTATAATACCAGTTTATTATACCCCCCCCCATTCTGATACTGACCAGAACTCTGTATTTATAATACCAGTTTATTATACCCCCCCATTCTGATACTGACCAGAACTCTGTATTTATAATACCAGTTTATTATACCCCCCCCCCATTCTGATACTGACCAGAACTCTGTATTTATAATACCAGTTTATTATACCCCCCCCCATTCTGATACTGACCAGAACTCTGTATTTATAATACCAGTTTATTATACCCCCCCCCCCCATTCTGATACTGACCAGAACTCTGTATTTATAATACCAGTTTATTATACCCCCCATTCTGATACTGACCAGAACTCTGTATTTATAATACCAGTTTATTATACCCCCCATTCTGATACTGACCAGAACTCTGTATTTATAATACCAGTTTATTATACCCCCCATTCTGATACTGACCAGAACTCTGTATTTATAATACCAGTTTATTATACCCCCCCCCCCCCATTCTGATACTGACCAGAACTCTGTATTTATAATACCAGTTTATTATACCCCCCCCATTCTGATACTGACCAGAACTCTGTATTTATAATACCAGTTTATTATACCCCCCCCCATTCTGATACTGACCAGAACTCTGTATTTATAATACCAGTTTATTATACCCCCCCCCCATTCTGATACTGACCAGAACTCTGTATTTATAATACCAGTTTATTATACCCCCCATTCTGATACTGACCAGAACTCTGTATTTATAATACCAGTTTATTATACCCCCCCCCATTCTGATACTGACCAGAACTCTGTATTTATAATACCAGTTTATTATACCCCCCCATTCTGATACTGACCAGAACTCTGTATTTATAATACCAGTTTATTATACCCCCCCCATTCTGATACTGACCAGAACTCTGTATTTATAATACCAGTTTATTATACCCCCCCCATTCTGATACTGACCAGAACTCTGTATTTATAATACCAGTTTATTATACCCCCCCAGTTTATTATACCCCCATTCTGATACTGACCAGAACTCTGTATTTAAAATACCAGTTTATTTTACCCCCCCCCATTCTGATACTGACCAGAACTCTGTATTTATAATACCAGTTTATTATACCCCCCCCCCCCATTCTGATACTGACCAGAACTCTGTATTTATAATACCAGTTTATTATACCCCCCCCCCCATTCTGATACTGACCAGAACTCTGTATTTATAATACCAGTTTATTATACCCCCCATTCTGATACTGACCAGAACTCTGTATTTATAATACCAGTTTATTATACCCCCCCCCATTCTGATACTGACCAGAACTCTGTATTTATAATACCAGTTTATTATACCCCCCCCCCATTCTGATACTGACCAGAACTCTGTATTTATAATACCAGTTTATTATACCCCCCCCCCATTCTGATACTGACCAGAACTCTGTATTTATAATACCAGTTTATTATACCCCCCCATTCTGATACTGACCAGAACTCTGTATTTATAATACCAGTTTATTATACCCCCCCATTCTGATACTGACCAGAACTCTGTATTTATAATACCAGTTTATTATACCCCCCCCCATTCTGATACTGACCAGAACTCTGTATTTATAATACCAGTTTATTATACCCCCCCCCCCATTCTGATACTGACCAGAACTCTGTATTTATAATACCAGTTTATTATACCCCCCCATTCTTCTGATACTGACCAGAACTCTGTATTTATAATACCAGTTTATTATACCCCCCCCCATTCTGATACTGACCAGAACTCTGTATTTATAATACCAGTTTATTATACCCCCCCCATTCTGATACTGACCAGAACTCTGTATTTATAATACCAGTTTATTATACCCCCCCCCCCATTCTGATACTGACCAGAACTCTGTATTTATAATACCAGTTTATTATACCCCCCCCCATTCTGATACTGACCAGAACTCTGTATTTATAATACCAGTTTATTATACCCCCCCATTCTGATACTGACCAGAACTCTGTATTTATAATACCAGTTTATTATACCCCCCCATTCTGATACTGACCAGAACTCTGTATTTATAATACCAGTTTATTATACCCCCCCCCCATTCTGATACTGACCAGAACTCTGTATTTATAATACCAGTTTATTATACCCCCCCCATTCTGATACTGACCAGAACTCTGTATTTATAATACCAGTTTATTATACCCCCCCATTCTGATACTGACCAGAACTCTGTATTTATAATACCAGTTTATTATACCCCCCCCCATTCTGATACTGACCAGAACTCTGTATTTATAATACCAGTTTATTATACCCCCCCCCATTCTGATACTGACCAGAACTCTGTATTTATAATACCAGTTTATTATACCCCCCCCCCATTCTGATACTGACCAGAACTCTGTATTTATAATACCAGTTTATTATACCCCCCATTCTGATACTGACCAGAACTCTGTATTTATAATACCAGTTTATTATACCCCCCCCATTCTGATACTGACCAGAACTCTGTATTTATAATACCAGTTTATTATACCCCCCATTCTGATACTGACCAGAACTCTGTATTTATAATACCAGTTTATTATACCCCCCCCCCATTCTGATACTGACCAGAACTCTGTATTTATAATACCAGTTTATTATACCCCCCCCCCATTCTGATACTGACCAGAACTCTGTATTTATAATACCAGTTTATTATACCCCCCCCCCATTCTGATACTGACCAGAACTCTGTATTTATAATACCAGTTTATTATACCCCCCCCCCATTCTGATACTGACCAGAACTCTGTATTTATAATACCAGTTTATTATACCCCCCATTCTGATACTGACCAGAACTCTGTATTTATAATACCAGTTTATTATACCCCCCCATTCTGATACTGACCAGAACTCTGTATTTATAATACCAGTTTATTATACCCCCCCTGATTCTGATACTGACCAGAACTCTGTATTTATAATACCAGTTTATTATACCCCCCCCCCCCATTCTGATACTGACCAGAACTCTGTATTTATAATACCAGTTTATTATACCCCCCATTCTGATACTGACCAGAACTCTGTATTTATAATACCAGTTTATTATACCCCCCCCCATTCTGATACTGACCAGAACTCTGTATTTATAATACCAGTTTATTATACCCCCCCATTCTGATACTGACCAGAACTCTGTATTTATAATACCAGTTTATTATACCCCCCCATTCTGATACTGACCAGAACTCTGTATTTATAATACCAGTTTATTATACCCCCCCCCATTCTGATACTGACCAGAACTCTGTATTTATAATACCAGTTTATTATACCCCCCCCCCCATTCTGATACTGACCAGAACTCTGTTTATTATAATACCAGTTTATTATACCCCCCCCCATTCTGATACTGACCAGAACTCTGTATTTATAATACCAGTTTATTATACCCCCCATTCTGATACTGACCAGAACTCTGTATTTATAATACCAGTTTATTATACCCCCCCATTCTGATACTGACCAGAACTCTGTATTTATAATACCAGTTTATTATACCCCCCCATTCTGATACTGACCAGAACTCTGTATTTATAATACCAGTTTATTATACCCCCCCCATTCTGATACTGACCAGAACTCTGTATTTATAATACCAGTTTATTATACCCCCCCCCATTCTGATACTGACCAGAACTCTGTATTTATAATACCAGTTTATTATACCCCCCATTCTGATACTGACCAGAACTCTGTATTTATAATACCAGTTTATTATACCCCCCCCCCCCCCCATTCTGATACTGACCAGAACTCTGTATTTATAATACCAGTTTATTATACCCCCCCCCATTCTGATACTGACCAGAACTCTGTATTTATAATACCAGTTTATTATACCCCCCCCCCATTCTGATACTGACCAGAACTCTGTATTTATAATACCAGTTTATTATACCCCCCCCCCCCATTCTGATACTGACCAGAACTCTGTATTTATAATACCAGTTTATTATACCCCCCCCCCCCATTCTGATACTGACCAGAACTCTGTATTTATAATACCAGTTTATTATACCCCCCCCATTCTGATACTGACCAGAACTCTGTATTTATAATACCAGTTTATTATACCCCCCCCCATTCTGATACTGACCAGAACTCTGTATTTATAATACCAGTTTATTATACCCCCCCCCCCATTCTGATACTGACCAGAACTCTGTATTTATAATACCAGTTTATTATACCCCCCCCCATTCTGATACTGACCAGAACTCTGTATTTATAATACCAGTTTATTATACCCCCCCCCATTCTGATACTGACCAGAACTCTGTATTTATAATACCAGTTTATTATACCCCCCCATTCTGATACTGACCAGAACTCTGTATTTATAATACCAGTTTATTATACCCCCCCATTCTGATACTGACCAGAACTCTGTATTTATAATACCAGTTTATTATACCCCCCCCCATTCTGATACTGACCAGAACTCTGTATTTATAATACCAGTTTATTATACCCCCATTCTGATACTGACCAGAACTCTGTATTTATAATACCAGTTTATTATACCCCCCCATTCTGATACTGACCAGAACTCTGTATTTATAATACCAGTTTATTATACCCCCCCCCCCATTCTGATACTGACCAGAACTCTGTATTTATAATACCAGTTTATTATACCCCCCCCATTCTGATACTGACCAGAACTCTGTATTTATAATACCAGTTTATTATACCCCCCCATTCTGATACTGACCAGAACTCTGTATTTATAATACCAGTTTATTATACCCCCCCCATTCTGATACTGACCAGAACTCTGTATTTATAATACCAGTTTATTATACCCCCCCCATTCTGATACTGACCAGAACTCTGTATTTATAATACCAGTTTATTATACCCCCCCCCCTCTGTATTCTGATACTGACCAGAACTCTGTATTTATAATACCAGTTTATTATACCCCCCCATTCTGATACTGACCAGAACTCTGTATTTATAATACCAGTTTATTATACCCCCCCATTCTGATACTGACCAGAACTCTGTATTTATAATACCAGTTTATTATACCCCCCCATTCTGATACTGACCAGAACTCTGTATTTATAATACCAGTTTATTATACCCCCCCCATTCTGATACTGACCAGAACTCTGTATTTATAATACCAGTTTATTATACCCCCCCCCATTCTGATACTGACCAGAACTCTGTATTTATAATACCAGTTTATTATACCCCCCCCCATTCTGATACTGACCAGAACTCTGTATTTATAATACCAGTTTATTATACCCCCCCATTCTGATACTGACCAGAACTCTGTATTTATAATACCAGTTTATTATACCCCCCCCCATTCTGATACTGACCAGAACTCTGTATTTATAATACCAGTTTATTATACCCCCCCCCATTCTGATACTGACCAGAACTCTGTATTTATAATACCAGTTTATTATACCCCCCCATTCTGATACTGACCAGAACTCTGTATTTATAATACCAGTTTATTATACCCCCCCCCATTCTGATACTGACCAGAACTCTGTATTTATAATACCAGTTTATTATACCCCCCATTCTGATACTGACCAGAACTCTGTATTTATAATACCAGTTTATTATACCCCCCCCCATTCTGATACTGACCAGAACTCTGTATTTATAATACCAGTTTATTATACCCCTGATACCCTGAACTCTGTATTTATAATACTTTATTATACCCCCATTCTGATACTGACCAGAACTCTGTATTTATAATACCAGTTTATTATACCCCCCCCCCATTCTGATACTGACCAGAACTCTGTATTTATAATACCAGTTTATTATACCCCCCCCCCATTCTGATACTGACCAGAACTCTGTATTTATAATACCAGTTTATTATACCCCCCCCCCCATTCTGATACTGACCAGAACTCTGTATTTATAATACCAGTTTATTATACCCCCCCCATTCTGATACTGACCAGAACTCTGTATTTATAATACCAGTTTATTATACCCCCCCCATTCTGATACTGACCAGAACTCTGTATTTATAATACCAGTTTATTATACCCCCCCCCCATTCTGATACTGACCAGAACTCTGTATTTATAATACCAGTTTATTATACCCCCCATTCTGATACTGACCAGAACTCTGTATTTATAATACCAGTTTATTATACCCCCCATTCTGATACTGACCAGAACTCTGTATTTATAATACCAGTTTATTATACCCCCCCATTCTGATACTGACCAGAACTCTGTATTTATAATACCAGTTTATTATACCCCCCCATTCTGATACTGACCAGAACTCTGTATTTATAATACCAGTTTATTATACCAGAACTGACCAGAACTCTGTATTTATAATACCAGTTTATTATACCCCCCCCATTCTGATACTGACCAGAACTCTGTATTTATAATACCAGTTTATTATACCCCCCCATTCTGATACTGACCAGAACTCTGTATTTATAATACCAGTTTATTATACCCCCATTCTGATACCCAGAACTTTATTATAATACCAGTTTATTATACCCCCCCCCCATTCTGATACTGACCAGAACTCTGTATTTATAATACCAGTTTATTATACCCCCCCCATTCTGATACTGACCAGAACTCTGTATTTATAATACCAGTTTATTATACCCCCCATTCTGATACTGACCAGAACTCTGTATTTATAATACCAGTTTATTATACCCCCCCCCCATTCTGATACTGACCAGAACTATGTATTTATAATACCAGTTTATTATACCCCCCCCCCCATTCTGATACTGACCAGAACTCTGTATTTATAATACCAGTTTATTATACCCCCCCATTCTGATACTGACCAGAACTCTGTATTTATAATACCAGTTTATTATACCCCCCCCCATTCTGATACTGACCAGAACTCTGTATTTATAATACCAGTTTATTATACCCCCCCATTCTGATACTGACCAGAACTCTGTATTTATAATACCAGTTTATTATACCCCCCCATTCTGATACTGACCAGAACTCTGTATTTATAATACCAGTTTATTATACCCCCCCATTCTGATACTGACCAGAACTCTGTATTTATAATACCAGTTTATTATACCCCCCCCCATTCTGATACTGACCAGAACTCTGTATTTATAATACCAGTTTATTATACCCCCCCATTCTGATACTGACCAGAACTCTGTATTTATAATACCAGTTTATTATACCCCCCCCATTCTGATACTGACCAGAACTCTGTATTTATAATACCAGTTTATTATACCCCCCCCATTCTGATACTGACCAGAACTCTGTATTTATAATACCAGTTTATTATACCCCCCCCATTCTGATACTGACCAGAACTCTGTATTTATAATACCAGTTTATTATACCCCCCCATTCTGATACTGACCAGAACTCTGTATTTATAATACCAGTTTATTATACCCCCCCCCCATTCTGATACTGACCAGAACTCTGTATTTATAATACCAGTTTATTATACCCCCCATTCTGATACTGACCAGAACTCTGTATTTATAATACCAGTTTATTATACCCCCCCCCCCCATTCTGATACTGACCAGAACTCTGTATTTATAATACCAGTTTATTATACCCCCCCATTCTGATACTGACCAGAACTCTGTATTTATAATACCAGTTTATTATACCCCCCCCATTCTGATACTGACCAGAACTCTGTATTTATAATACCAGTTTATTATACCCCCCCCCCCATTCTGATACTGACCAGAACTCTGTATTTATAATACCAGTTTATTATACCCCCCCCATTCTGATACTGACCAGAACTCTGTATTTATAATACCAGTTTATTATACCCCCCCATTCTGATACTGACCAGAACTCTGTATTTATAATACCAGTTTATTATACCCCCCCATTCTGATACTGACCAGAACTCTGTATTTATAATACCAGTTTATTATACCCCCCCCCCCATTCTGATACTGACCAGAACTCTGTATTTATAATACCAGTTTATTATACCCCCCCCCCCCCATTCTGATACTGACCAGAACTCTGTATTTATAATACCAGTTTATTATACCCCCCCCCATTCTGATACTGACCAGAACTCTGTATTTATAATACCAGTTTATTATACCCCCCATTCTGATACTGACCAGAACTCTGTATTTATAATACCAGTTTATTATACCCCCCCATTCTGATACTGACCAGAACTCTGTATTTATAATACCAGTTTATTATACCCCCCCCATTCTGATACTGACCAGAACTCTGTATTTATAATACCAGTTTATTATACCCCCCCCCATTCTGATACTGACCAGAACTCTGTATTTATAATACCAGTTTATTATACCCCCCCCCATTCTGATACTGACCAGAACTCTGTATTTATAATACCAGTTTATTATACCCCCCCATTCTGATACTGACCAGAACTCTGTATTTATAATACCAGTTTATTATACCCCCCATTCTGATACTGACCAGAACTCTGTATTTATAATACCAGTTTATTATACCCCCCCCCATTCTGATACTGACCAGAACTCTGTATTTATAATACCAGTTTATTATACCCCCCCCCATTCTGATACTGACCAGAACTCTGTATTTATAATACCAGTTTATTATACCCCCCCCCCCCCATTCTGATACTGACCAGAACTCTGTATTTATAATACCAGTTTATTATACCCCCCCATTCTGATACTGACCAGAACTCTGTATTTATAATACCAGTTTATTATACCCCCCCCCATTCTGATACTGACCAGAACTCTGTATTTATAATACCAGTTTATTATACCCCCCCCATTCTGATACTGACCAGAACTCTGTATTTATAATACCAGTTTATTATACCCCCCCATTCTGATACTGACCAGAACTCTGTATTTATAATACCAGTTTATTATACCCCCCCATTCTGATACTGACCAGAACTCTGTATTTATATACCAGTTTATTATACATACTCAGTTTATTATACCCCCCCATTCTGATACTGACCAGAACTCTGTATTTATAATACCAGTTTATTATACCCCCCCATTCTGATACTGACCAGAACTCTGTATTTATAATACCAGTTTATTATACCCCCCCCCATTCTGATACTGACCAGAACTCTGTATTTATAATACCAGTTTTATACCCCCCCCCATTATACCCCTCTGTATTTATAATACCAGTTTATTATACCCCCCCCCCCATTCTGATACTGACCAGAACTCTGTATTTATAATACCAGTTTATTATACCCCCCCCCATTCTGATACTGACCAGAACTCTGTATTTATAATACCAGTTTATTATACCCCCCCCCCATTCTGATACTGACCAGAACTCTGTATTTATAATACCAGTTTATTATACCCCCCCCCATTCTGATACTGACCAGAACTCTGTATTTATAATACCAGTTTATTATACCCCCCCATTCTGATACTGACCAGAACTCTGTATTTATAATACCAGTTTATTATACCCCCCCCCCATTCTGATACTGACCAGAACTCTGTATTTATAATACCAGTTTATTATACCCCCCTGATACTGATTCTGATACTGACCAGAACTCTGTATTTATAATACCAGTTTATTATACCCCCCCATTCTGATACTGACCAGAACTCTGTATTTATAATACCAGTTTATTATACCCCCCATTCTGATACTGACCAGAACTCTGTATTTATAATACCAGTTTATTATACCCCCCATTCTGATACTGACCAGAACTCTGTATTTATAATACCAGTTTATTATACCCCCCCCCCATTCTGATACTGACCAGAACTCTGTATTTATAATACCAGTTTATTATACCCCCCCCATTCTGATACTGACCAGAACTCTGTATTTATAATACCAGTTTATTATACCCCCCCCCATTCTGATACTGACCAGAACTCTGTATTTATAATACCAGTTTATTATACCCCCCCATTCTGATACTGACCAGAACTCTGTATTTATAATACCAGTTTATTATACCCCCCATTCTGATACTGACCAGAACTCTGTATTTATAATACCAGTTTATTATACTGACCAGAACTCTGTATTTATAATACCAGTTTATTATACCCCCATTCTGATACTGACCAGAACTCTGTATTTATAATACCAGTTTATTATACCCCCCATTCTGATACTGACCAGAACTCTGTATTTATAATACCAGTTTATTATACCCCCCCATTCTGATACTGACCATAACTCTGTATTTATTATACCAGTTTTTTATACCCCCCCATTCTGATAATGACCAGAACTCTGTATTTATAATACCAGTTTATTATACCCCCCCCATTCTGATACTGACCAGAACTCTGTATTTATAATACCAGTTTATTATACCCCCCCATTCTGATACTGACCAGAACTCTGTATTTATAATACCAGTTTATTATACCCCCCATTCTGATACTGACCAGAACTCTGTATTTATAATACCAGTTTATTATACCCCCCCCCCCATTCTGATACTGACCAGAACTCTGTATTTATAATACCAGTTTATTATACCCCCCCATTCTGATACTGACCAGAACTCTGTATTTATAATACCAGTTTATTATACCCCCCCCATTCTGATACTGACCAGAACTCTGTATTTATAATACCAGTTTATTATACCCCCCCCTGATACTGATTCTGTTTATTATACTTCTGATACTGACCAGAACTCTGTATTTATAATACCAGTTTATTATACCCCCCCCATTCTGATACTGACCAGAACTCTGTATTTATAATACCAGTTTATTATACCCCCCATTCTGATACTGACCAGAACTCTGTATTTATAATACCAGTTTATTATACCCCCCCCCATTCTGATACTGACCAGAACTCTGTATTTATAATACCAGTTTATTATACCCCCCCCATTCTGATACTGACCAGAACTCTGTATTTATAATACCAGTTTATTATACCCCCCCCCCATTCTGATACTGACCAGAACTCTGTATTTATAATACCAGTTTATTATACCCCCCCCATTCTGATACTGACCAGAACTCTGTATTTATAATACCAGTTTATTATACCCCCCCATTCTGATACTGACCAGAACTCTGTATTTATAATACCAGTTTATTATACCCCCCCCCATTCTGATACTGACCAGAACTCTGTATTTATAATACCAGTTTATTATACCCCCCCCCCCCATTCTGATACTGACCAGAACTCTGTATTTATAATACCAGTTTATTATACCCCCCATTCTGATACTGACCAGAACTCTGTATTTATAATACCAGTTTATTATATACCCCATTCTGATACTGACCAGAACTCTGTATTTATAATACTTTATTATACCCCCCATTCAGATACTGACCAGAACTCTGTATTTATAATACCAGTTTATTATACCCCCCCCCATTCTGATACTGACCAGAACTCTGTATTTATAATACCAGTTTATTATACCCCCCCCCCATTCTGATACTGACCTGAACTCTGTATTTATAATACTACCCCCCATTCTGATACTGACCAGAACTCTGTATTTAAAATACTACCCCCCCATTCTGATACTGACCAGAACTCTGTATTTATAATACCAGTTTATTATACCCCCATTCTGATACTGACCAGAACTCTGTATTTATAATACCAGTTTATTATACCCCCCCCCCCCCATTCAGATACTGACCAGAACTCTGTATTTATAATACCAGTTTATTATACACCCCCCCCCATTCTGATACTGACCAGAACTCTGTATTTAAAATACTACCCCCCCCCATTCTGATACTGACCAGAACTCTGTATTTATAATACCAGTTTATTATACCCCCCCCATTCTGATACTGACCAGAACTCTGTATTTATAATACCAGTTTATTATACCCCCATTCAGATACTGACCAGAACTCTGTATTTATAATACCAGTTTATTATACCCCCCCCCATTCTGATACTGACCAGAACTCTGTATTTATAATACCAGTTTATTATACCCCCCATTCTGATACTGACCAGAACTCTGTATTTATAATACCAGTTTATTTTACACCCCCCCTCCAAACATTTTTTTTGTAAACAATATAGTTGAACAGCAACAAAAAAAGTCAGTTTGTTTCATAAATAATAATTATTACTAAATGTTACATGAATTGTAAATATGGAAATCAAAACCAAATGTTCACCCCTTAATATGTATTGGCAATACTTCACTTAATGGCGAGGCATGGAATAATAAAACATGTATATTTTGTCAGGCCTGATGTTTGAAATATGAGGTGATTTCAGTCATGCTTCTTCAGTAGTGGAATTAAGACAATTAGCACTTGAATGTTGTCAAGAAATACTGGAGTGATGTCAGATTGTTAACCAAATGGTTCATAGACTGTACATTTAAATCAAGTTGTTTTCAAGTCGTTGAAACAACCTGAAAAATAAGTATTCTCAACCTGTGGGTCCTGTGTGGCTCAGTCGGTAGAGCATTGCGCTTGCAACGGCAAGCGTCGTGGGTTCGATTCCCGCTGGGGCCACCCATATGTAAAAGTAGTGGCCCCAGCCGACTTGTAAGTGGCTTTGGACAAAAGCGTCTGCTAAATGGGATATATTATATTATTATTATTAAAAACGGACGTATTTTGGACGTCGGGCAGTCTTCTGTCCAATGACATTGTGCTCGATGGGATAGCCCCAACGTCAAAACAGTTTTAACGTGTCCAAATCAATAACCAATATGCAGAAACAGTTTGTGATATGTTGAAAATATAAATATAAAATGTACTATCTACACAAACACAATAGGATTCATATGACTTGTATTTTTTTTATCTGCCCAAGCACCAAAAACGCTGTTGTTTTGACAAGAGGCAATAACTCACTGATACGGGTCGCTAAAATAATGGAACGGAACACTTATTTGTCATCACTCACATCAATATCGTGTTGAAATCAATTGTGCCCAGTTAGGAGGGAGATGAGGTTGAACGTCCTGTTAAAACTAACAGCTCAAAAACCACACGGAATCTGGGAATAATGTGTACATCACTGGTTAGAGGACAATTTGTAGAAAACAGATCGATACATTTTGAAGTGTTGCATTTTTGTTTCAAGTGGGTCACCAACGCGGTAAGTGGAACGTAACACTTAAAAAAAAAATCACATCAATAGTAATTCTTTAATTCGACATTGTTGGAAGAGATAGAGACCCTGTCTCAACAAAGATGCTAAACGGTCTAATACAGATTTAGCCATCTGACTTTGCACCAGAGATGTTTATTGAAACTGCCCAAATAATATATAATAATACAAGAAAGTGCCTAAATAAAAGGTGAAAACAAAAGAACAGTTTGGTCCTCAGGCCATCGTCAGTGTGAATAGAACCCAGGCTTCTATTTCAATGATAATTACATGTCACATGAACTCATGCCATCATCAGTGTGAATAGAACCCAGGCTTCTATTTCAATGATACTTACATGATCTCAGGCCATCGTCAGTGTGAATAGAACCCAGGCTTCTATTTCAATGATACTTACATGATCTCAGGCCATCATCAGTGTGAATAGGCCCCAGGCTTCTATTTCAATGATACTTACATGATCTCAGGCCATCATCAGTGTGAATAGGCCCCAGGCTTCTATTTCAATGATAATTACATGATCTCAGGCCATAGTCAGTGTGAATAGAACCCAGGCTTCTATTTCAATGATAATTACATGATCTCAGGCCATCGTCAGTGTGAATAGAACCCAGGCTTCTATTTCAATGATAATTACATGATCTCAGGCCATCGTCAGTGTGAATAGGGCCCAGGCTTCTATTTCAGTGATAATTACATGTCACATGATCTCATGCCATCATCAGTGTGAATAGGCCCCAGGCTTCTATTTCAATGATAATTACATGTCACATGATGGTGCCAAGAAAATGCATCAGAACATCTATAAATCAGTACCTAGCACAACAGAATGCTCTGCATTATATACCAAATAAAAGCGGACAGAGAAACATTTATTGCTTATACATGGGAACGTTTCCTCAGAATAAATAAAACAGGATGGTAGGAGTAGGGAGCTAGAGGCACCACTAGAGGGAGGTATGGAACACCAATAACAGGCTCAATATCAGTTACAGAAAACACTCAAATAACAATTCTTCATTCACGGCTGATGGGTGGAGAGTTTTTAAATAGAACATCCACCTGCATTCTGTCTGGAGAAGTCTAAGTTCAAGATGACCAACCCTACGTGAAGGTTTATCTGCTGAACAGATGGACATGGAGGAGACGGGCCGCTGAGAACCACCCCTTCCTGAAGGTTAACCTACTGTATAGAGCAGAAGGACATGGAGGAGAACCACCCCTACCTGAAGGTTAATCTACAGTATAGAACAGGACATGGAGGAGACGGGCCTCTGAGAAATTACATGCAATAGGGGATGTTGGGTAATTTCTCCTTAAAGTCTTGTGTTCTTATCTGTCAACTAACATTAGAGGGAGGACGTCACATCGAGACTAGAGGGAGGACATGGCATCAAGACTAATGGGAGGACATGGCATCAAGACTAGAGGGAGGACATCAAGACTAGAGGGATGACATGGCATCAAGACTAGAGGGAGGACATGGCATCAAGACTAGAGCAACGTCTCATCAAGAGCAACGGGGGGGGGTGAGCCTCAAACTCCTTCTACATTTCTACTGAGATCATCATCAAGCCATTCTTTAGGGGAGGGGGCGATGAGCCTCAAACTTCCTCTTCATTTTCAGCCTCTGTTTTACTACAACACACAAGAGCTTCAGTCCCAGAAATTGTGTGAACGGAAATCCCTCAGAAATGTGGGATGCGCACTTGAAGCGTGTAGGATACTGTTCTTGTCTGTAGGTTTTGTGTACTAAGTAGTGAACAAAGACCCGGAAGGAAGGATCTCTCACTCAATTATATATTTTACATTGTGACATGATTAACTAAAATACTCCTATTACAACATTCTACATTATGACATCATTAAAATACACATTCTACAACATTCTACATTATGACATCATTAAAATACCCCATCTACAACATTCTACATTATGACATCATTAAAATACCCCTTCTACAAAGTTCTACATTGTGAAATTAATTCATTGATATCATGAAACAACTCCTTCATGTATTTTCTGATGTTTAATCAGATATCTTTTTACCAGAGTATCTCTTGTCACATTGATCACAGCTACAATATTAATTTCCTGTGTGTTTTCTCTGGTGTGATATCAGCTAGTTTGGCTGAGTAAAATTCTTCCCAGATTGATTTCAACTATAAGGATTCTCTCCTGTGTGTGTTCTCTGGTGTATAGTCAGATGGCTCGATGTAGTAAAACACTTCCCACATTGAGCACATCTATAAGGTTTCTCTCCTGTGTGTGTTCTCTGGTGTATGGTCAGACTGCTAGATGTAACAAAACTCTTCCCACATTGATCACAGCTGTAAGGTTTCTCTCCTGTGTGTGTTCTCTGGTGTATTGTCAAACGGCTAGATGTAACAAAACTCTTCCCACATTGATCACAGCTATGAGATTTCTCTCCTGAGTGTGTTCTCCGGTGTATAGTCAGCTGGCTAGATGTAACAAAACTCTTCCCACATTGATCACAGCTATAAGGTTTCTCTCCTGTGTGTTTTCTCTGGTGTATAGTCAGGCTGCTTGAGTGAGTAAAGCTCTTCCCACATTGATCACAGCTATAAGGCTTCTCTCCTGTGTGTGTTCTCTGGTGTGATTTTAAATGTCCTGACGAAACAAATCTCTTTCCACAGTCAGAGCAGTGGTAAGGTTTCACCCCGGTGTGTGTTCTCTGGTGTGTCGTTAGCCGTCTAGATTCAGTAAAACTCTTCCCACACTGATAACAGCTATAAGGTTTCTCTCCAGTGTGAATTCTCTGGTGTGATTGTAATGTAGATGATTTTGAAAGGTCTTCCCACAGTCAGAGCAGCTATAAGGTTTCTCTCCGGTGTGAATTCTCTGGTGTGATTGTAATGTAGATGATTTTGAAAAGCTCTTCCCACAGTCAGAGCAGCTATAAGGTTTCTCTCCTGTATGGATTCTCTGATGTATTTTAAGGTCTGCTGAAGAGTGGAATCCCTTCCCACAGTCAGAGCAACAGTGAGGTTTCACTCCAGTGTGTATTCTCAGGTGTGCTGTCATGCTGCGTGAGTGAGCAAAACTCTTCCCACATTGATTACAGCTATAAGGCTTATCTCCTGTGTGTTCTCTGGTGTAAAGTCAGCTGGCTAGATGTAGTAAAATTCATCCCACACTGATCACAGATATAAGGATTCTCTCCTGTGTGTGTTCTCTGGTGTGTTGTCAGACGGCTTGACGAAGAAAAACTCTTCCCACATTGATCACAGTTATAAGGTTTCTCTCCTGTGTGTGTTCTCTGGTGTGTTTTCAGGCTGCTTGGAACATTAAAACTCTTCCCACACTGATCACAGCTATACGGTTTCTCTCCTGTATGGATTCTCTGGTGTCTTATAAGGTCTGCCGAAGAGGTAAGTCTCTTCCCACAGTCAGAGCAGCAGTGAGATTTATCATCTGTGTGAATTCTCTGGTGTAGTTTTAGTGAATCTGATCTTGAGTAACTCTTCCCACAGTCAGCGCAGCAGTGAGGTTTCTTTCCTGTGATTCTCCGCTGGTGTTTCTTGGGTTGTTCCGTTGCGGAGAGACTCTGCTCTGCCTCGTCAGCATCATGAGGTTGTTGAGGCTCCCCAGAGGATCCACTATAGTCCCGTCTCTCTCCTGTGTGAACAACAAAATCAGACAGATGATTAAAGGCCCACAAAAACGGTAATCCACTGTTTATTTGAGGTAAAAGGTGATTGCCCGTGATGTTTTATAACAATTTAAGTCTGTAATGAAATGTTTAAAAATGCTTTTACAAACTTATTTGAAAACTGTCTTAAGGACATTCAAGCAAAAACAGCCATATTGTCTTGATTTTTATCTCACAGTAGTATTTTTATTTTGTTTTTTTGTTTTACCTTTATTTAACCAGGCAAGTCAGTTAAGAACAAATTCTTATTTTCAATGACGGCCTGGGAACAGTGGGTTCACTGTGTGGTTCAGGGGCAGAACAAAAGATTTGTACCTTGTCAGCTCGTGGGTTTGAACTTTCAACCTTCCAGTTACTAGTCCAACACTCCAACCACTAGGCTACCCTGCCTCCCCTTCTAGTGGATGATAGTAGTTAATACAGCTATAAAAACCCTATTCACTAATTCACCACCGTGGGGGAAAACCCAGGTGAGTTCTCATAGACTGACAGCAAAAATAGCCTCCATTTACAGGTTGCTTATGAGTGCATTTCACACTACTTTTGGATTATAATTGTAAAGGCTCGTTTGTGCCATTGTTTCAAATCAACTGCTTTATACTTAAAAAACAACAACTTTAATTTCAACCAGTAAAAAGCTCTTTGGCTAGCTTTGCAACCAGTCTATGTCAATAAGCGCTAGCATTCCAGCTAACAGCTTTGCTACCAGCCTAGCATTAGCATTCTAGCTACCAGTCTATGTCAATAAGCGTTAGCATTTCAGCTAACAGCTTTGCCACCAGCCTAGCATTAGCATTCTAGCTAACAGCTTTGCTACAAGTCTATGTCAATAAGCGTTAGCATTCTCGCTAACAGCTTTGCTACTAGCCTATGTCAATAAGCGTTAGCATTCTAGCTAACGGCTTTGCTACCAGCCTAGCATTAGCATTCAAGCTAACAGCTTTGCTACCAGCCTATGTCAATAAGCTTTAGCATTCTAGCTAACAGCTATGCTTCCAGCCGAGCGTTAGCATTTAAGCTAACAACTGCTGCATCCAAAATACATATTTTGCAATTATCACAACCAAATAGTCTCCTAGAGAAAGTAAGAAATAATCAAAACAACAATTGTAAGTCTATGACAACCCCAAAAACTGTTTATTGTTTAGCAGTAATAACCTGGTAAATCTAGACTGTTGAATGGTCTCTGATGACAACATAGACCTACTGTAGGACTCATAACTTCACCTAACAACATAGACCTAATGTAGGACCCATAACTTCACCTAAGAACAACATAGACCTACTGTAGGACCCAAAACTTACAACATAGACCTACTGTAGGACCCATAACTTACAACATAGACCTACTGTAGGACCCATAACTTCACCTAACAACAACATAGACCTACTGTAGGACCCATAACTTACAACATAGACCTACTGTAGGATCCCTAACTTACAACACAGACCTACTGTAGGATCCCTAACTTACAACACAGACCTACTGTAGGACCCATAACTTACAACACAGACCTACTGTAGGACCCATAACTTACAACACAGACCTACTGTAGGATCCCTAACTTACAACACAGAACTACTGTAGGACCCATATCTTACAACACAGACCTACTGTAGGATCCATAACTTACAACATAGACCTACTGTAGGATCCCTAACTTACAACACAGACCTACTGTAGGATCCATAACTTACAACATAGACCTACTGTAGGATCCATAACTTACAACACAGACCTACTGTAGGATCCATAACATACAACACAGACCTACTGTAGGATCCCTACCTTACAACACAGACCTACTGTAGGACCCTTACAACACAGACCTACTGTAGGACCCATAACAACAACACAGACCTACTGTAGGATCCCTACCTTACAACACAGACCTACTGTAGGATCCCTAACTTACAACACAGACCTACTGTAGGATCCCTACCTTACAACACAGACCTACTGTAGGACCCATAACTTACAACACAGACCTACTGTAGGATCCCTAACTTACAACACAGACCTACTGTAGGACCCATAACTTACAACACAGACCTACTGTAGGACCCATAACTTCACCTAACAACAACATAGACCTACTGTAGGACCCATAACTTACAACACAGACCTACTGTGGGATCCCTAACTTACAACACAGACCTACTGTAGGACCCATAACTTACAACACAGACCTACTGTAGGACCCCTAACTTACAACACAGACCTACTGTAGGATCCCTACCTTACAACACAGACCTACTGTAGGACCCTTACAACAGACCTAGGACTATAAATAATGTAATATTTCAGGTGAAACATGGAAACTAAAATGTCTTTGTCATGACATTTCATAACCCGATCACCAGATAATTTTGTGAAAAATCCCATTAGGCTCCTCTGTAATGTGCTGTCATTCTAAATGTCCTGAAAAAGGAAAAGTAGCTCTGTGTGTTGTACAATAGCCTGTCCATCAAGGAACAGTTCTCTACACATTATGAGCTAAGTATCTGTGTGTTGTACAATAGGAACAGTTCTCTACACATTATGAGCTGAGTATCTGTGTGTTGTACAATAGGAACAGTTCTCTACACATTATGAGCTAAGTATCTGTGTGTTGTACAATAGCCTGTCCATCAAGGAACAGTTCTCTACACATTATGAGCTGAGTATCTGTGTGTTGTACAATAGCCTGTCCATCAAGGGACAGTTCTCTACACATTATGAGCTAAGTATCTGTGTGTTGTACAATAGCCTGTCCATCAAGGGACAGTTCTCTACACATTATGAGCTAAGTATCTGTGTGTTGTACAATAGCCTGTCCATCAAGGAACAGTTCTCTACACATTATGAGCTGAGTATCTGTGTGTTGTACAATAGGAACAGTTCTCTACACATTATGAGCTGAGTATCTGTGTGTTGTACAATAGCCTGTCCATCAAGGGACAGTTCTCTACACATTATGAGCTAAGTATCTGTGTGTTGTACAATAGCCTGTCCATCAAGGGACAGTTCTCTACACATTATGAGCTAAGTATCTGTGTGTTGTACAATAGCCTGTCCATCAAGGGACAGTTCTCTACACATTATGAGCTAAGTATCTGTGTGTTGTACAATAGCCTGTCCATCAAGGGACAGTTCTCTACACATTATGAGCTAAGTATCTGTGTGTTGTACAATAGCCTGTCCATCAAGGGACAGTTCTCTACACATTATGAGCTAAGTATCTGTGTGTTGTACAATAGCCTGTCCATCAAGGGACAGTTCTCTACACATTATGAGCTAAGTATCTGTGTGTTGTACAATAGGAACAGTTCTCTACACATTATGAGCTAAGTATCTGTGTGTTGTACAATAGCCTGTCCATCAAGGGACAGTTCTCTACACATTATGAGCTAAGTATCTGTGTGTTGTACAATAGGAACAGTTCTCTACACATTATGAGCTAAGTATCTGTGTGTTGTACAATAGCCTATCCATCAAGGGACAGTTCTCTACACATTATGAGCTGAGTATCTGTGTGTTGTACAATAGCCTGTCCATCAAGGGACAGTTCTCTACACATTATGAGCTAAGTATCTGTGTGTTGTACAATAGCCTGTCCATCAAGGGACAGTTCTCTACACATTATGAGCTAAGTATCTGTGTGTTGTACAATAGGAACAGTTCTCTACACATTATGAGCTAAGTATCTGTGTGTTGTACAATAGCCTGTCCATCAAGGAACAGTTCTCTACACATTATGAGCTAAGTATCTGTGTGTTGTACAATAGCCTGTCCATCAAGGGACAGTTCTCTACACATTATGAGCTAAGTATCTGTGTGTTGTACAATAGCCTGTCCATCAAGGGACAGTTCTCTACACATTATGAGCTAAGTATCTGTGTGTTGTACAATAGCCTGTCCATCAAGGGACAGTTCTCTACACATTATGAGCTAAGTATCTGTGTGTTTGAAAACACATTACTTTGATGCTTTCTCAGTTAAATCTAACTAGACCTGCTGTAAATCAAATCAAATATTATTTGTCACATGATGAATACAACAGGTGTAGTAGACCTCACAGTGATATGTTGAATACAACAGGTGTAGTAGACCTCACAGTGAAATGCTGAATACAACAGGTGTAGTAGACCTCACAGTGAAATTATGAATACAACAGGTGTAGTAGACCTTACAGTGAAATGCTGAATATAACAGGTGTAGTAGACCTCACAGTGAAATGCTGAATACAACAGGTGTAGTAGACCTCACAGTGAAATTATGAATAAATGAATGGCTGTTCCACTGGACGTCAGAAGGTGAATTCACCAATTTGTAAGTCGCTCTGGATAAGAGCATCTGCTAAATGACTTAAATGTAAATGTAAATGTAATGTAAATGAATACAACAGGTGTAGACCTCACAGTGAAATGCTGACTGACCTGCCCTTAACCAACAATGCAGAGTTAAGAAAATATTTACAAAAATATTAAATAAAATATACACAATAAGATTAACTAACAATAACGAGGCGATATACAGGGGGTACCGGTACAGAGTCAATGTGGAGGCTATATACAGGGGGTACCGGTACAGAGTCAATGTGGAGGCTATATACAGGGGGTACCGGTACAGAGTCAATGTGGAGGCTATATACAGGGGGTACCAGTACAGAGTCAATGTGGAGGCTATATACAGGGTGTTACGGTACAGAGTCAATGTGGAGGCTATATACAGGGGGTACCGGTACAGAGTCAATGTGGAGGCTATATACAGGGGGTACCGGTACAGAGTCAATGTGGAGGCTATATACAGGGGGTACCGGTACAGAGTCAATGTGGAGGCTATATACAGGGTATTACGGTACAGAGTCAATGTGGAGGCTATATACAGGGGGTACTGGTACAGAGTCAATGTGGAGGCTATATACAGGGGGTACCGGTACAGAGTCAATGTGGAGGCTATATACAGGGGGTACCGGTACAGAGTCAATGTAGAGGCTATATACAGGGGGTACCGGTACAGAGTCAATGTGGAGGCTATATACAGGGTATTACGGTACAGAGTCAATGTGGAGGCTATATACAGGGGGTACCGGTACAGAGTCAATGTGGAGGCTATATACAGGGGGTACCGGTACAGAGTCAATGTGGAGGCTATATACAGGGGGTACCGGTACAGAGTCAATGTGGAGGCTATATACAGGGGGTACAAGTACAGAGTCAATGTGGAGGCTATATACAGGAGGTACCGGTACAGAGTCAATGTGGACGCTATATACAGGGGTTATCGGTACAGAGTCAATGTGGAGGCTATATACAGGGGGTACCGGTACAGAGTCAATGTGGAGGCTATATACAGGGGGTACCGGTACAGAGTCAATGTGGAGGCTATATACAGGGGTACTGGTACAGAGTCAATGTGGAGGCTATATACAGGGGGTACCGGTACAGAGTCAATGTGGAGGCTATATACAGGGGGTACCGGTACAGAGTCAATGTGGAGACTATATACAGGGGGTACCGGTACAGAGTCAATGTGGAGGCTATATACAGGGGGTACCGGTACAGAGTCAATGTGGAGGCTATATACAGGGGGTACCGGTACAGAGTCAATGTGGAGGCTATATACAGGGGGTACCGGTACAGAGTCAATGTGGAGGCTATATACAGGGGGTACCGGTACAGAGTCAATGTGGAGGCTATATACAGGGGGTACTGGTACAGAGTCAATGTGGAGGCTATATACAGGGGGTACCAGTACAGAGTCAATGTGGGGGCTATATACAGGAGGTACCGGTACAGAGTCAATGTGGAGACTATATACAGGGGGTACCGGTACAGAGTCAATGTGGAGGCTATATACAGGGTATTACGGTACAGAGTCAATGTGGAGGCTATATACAGGGGGTACCGGTACAGAGTCAATGTGGGGGCTATATACAGGAGGTACCGGTACAGAGTCAATGTGGAGACTATATACAGGGGGTACCGGTACAGAGTCAATGTGGAGGCTATATACAGGGTATTACGGTACAGAGTCAATGTGGAGGCTATATACAGGGGGTACCGGTACAGAGTCAATGTGGAGGCTATATACAGGGGGTACCGGTACAGAGTCAATGTGGAGGCTATATACAGGGGTACCAGTACAGAGTCAATGTGGAGGCTATATACAGGGGGTACCGGTACAGAGTCAATGTGGGGGCTATATACAGGGGGTACCGGTACAGAGTCAATGTGGGGGCTATATACAGGAGGTACCGGTACAGAGTCAATGTGGAGGCTATATACAGGGGGTACCGGTACAGAGTCAATGTGGAGGCTATATACAGGGGGTACCAGTACAGAGTCAATGTGGAGGCTATATACAGGGGGTACCGGTACAGAGTCAATGTGGAGGCTATATACAGGGGGTACCGGTACAGAGTCAATGTGGAGGCTATATACAGGGGGTACCGGTACAGAGTCAATGTGGAGGCTATATACAGGGTGTTACGGTACAGAGTCAATGTGGAGGCTATATACAGGGGGTACCGGTACAGAGTCAATGTGGAGGCTATATACAGGGGGTACCGGTACAGAGTCAATGTGAAGGCTATATACAGGGGGTACCGGTACAGAGTCAATGTGGAGGCTATATACAGGGTATTACGGTACAGAGTCAATGTGGAGGCTATATACAGGGGGTACCGGTACAGAGTCAATGTGGAGGCTATATACAGGGGTACCGGTACAGAGTCAATATGGAGGCTATATACAGGGGGTACCGGTACAGAGTCAATGTGGAGGCTATATACAGGGGGTACCAGTACAGAGTCAATGTGGAGGCTATATACAGGGGGTACCAGTACAGAGTCAATGTGGAGGCTATATACAGGGGGTACCGGTACAGAGTCAATGTGGAGGCTATATACAGGGGGTACCGGTACAGAGTCAATGTGGAGGCTATATACAGGGGGTACCGGTACAGAGTCAATGTGGAGGCTATATACAGGGGGTACCGGTACAGAGTCAATGTGGAGGCTACATACAGGGGGTACCGGTACAGAGTCAATGTGGAGACTATATACAGGGGGTACCGGTACAGAGTCAATGTGGAGGCTATATACAGGGGGTACCGGTACAGAGTCAATGTGGAGACTATATACAGGGGGTACCGGTACAGAGTCAATGTGGAGGCTATATACAGGGGGTACCGGTACAGAGTCAATGTGGAGGCTATATACAGGGTATTACGGTACAGAGTCAATGTGGAGGCTATATACAGGGGGTACCGGTACAGAGTCAATGTGGAGGCTATATACAGGGGGTACCGGTACAGAGTCAATGTGGAGGCTATATACAGGGGGTACCGGTACAGAGTCAATGTGGAGGCTATATACAGGGTATTACGGTACAGAGTCAATGTGGAGGCTATATACAGGGGGTACCGGTACAGAGTCAATGTGGAGGCTATATACAGGGGGTACCGGTACAGAGTCAATGTGGAGGCTATATACAGGGGGTACCGGTACAGAGTCAATGTGGAGGCTATATACAGGGTATTACGGTACAGAGTCAATGTGGAGGCTATATACAGGGGGTACCGGTACAGAGTCAATGTGGAGGCTATATACAGGGGGTACCGGTACAGAGTCAGTGTGGAGGCTATATACAGGGGGTATCGGTACAGAGTCAATGTGGAGGCTATATACAGGGGGTACCGGTACCGAGTCAATGTGGAGGCTATATACAGGGGGTACCAGTACCGAGTCAATGTGGAGACTATATACAGGGGGTACCGGTACCGAGTCAATGTGGAGGCTATATACAGGGGGTACCGGTACAGGGTCAATGTGGAGGCTATATACAGGGGGTACCGGTACAGAGTCAATGTGGACGCTATATACAGGGGTTATCGGTACAGAGTCAATGTGGAGACTATATACAGGGGGTACCGGTACAGAGTCAATGTGGAGGCTATATACAGGGGGTACCGGTACAGAGTCAATGTGGAGGCTATATACAGGGGGTACCGGTACAGAGTCAATGTGGAGGATATATACAGGGGGTACCGGTACAGAGTCAATGTGCGGAGGTACAGATTAGTCGCTTAGCAAATCAACCAGACGAGACCCTGCTGTAAATCAACCAGACACTACTGTAAATCAACCAGACTAGACCCTGCTGTAAATCAACCAGACTCTGCTGTAAATCAACCAGACTGCTGTAAATCAACCAGACTAGACCCCGCTGTAAATCAACCAGACTAGACCCTACTGTAAATCAACCAGACTAGACCCTGCTGTAAATCAACCAGACTCTGCTGTAAATCAACCAGACTAGACCCCGCTGTAAATCAACCAGACTAGACCCTGCTGTAAATCAACCAGACTAGACCCTGCTGTAAATCAACCAGACTAGACCCTGCTGTAAATCAACCAGACTCTGCTGTAAATCAACCAGACTAGACCCTGCTGTAAATCAACCAGACTAGACCCTGCTGTAAATCAACCAGACTAGACCCTGCTGTAAATCAACCAGACTAGACCCTACTGTAAATCAACCAGACTCTGCTGTAAATCAACCAGACTAGACCCTGCTGTAAATCAACCAGACCCTGCTGTAAATCAACAAGACTAGACCCTACTGTAAATCAACCAGACTCTGCTGTAAATCAACCAGACTAGACCCTGCTGTAAATAAACCAGACTATACCCTACTGTAAATCAACCAGACTAGACCCTGCTGTAAATCAACCAGACTAGACCCTGCTGTAAATCAACCAGACGAGACCCTGCTGTAAATCAACCAGACTCTGCTGTAAATCAACCAGACTAGACCCTGCTGTAAATCAACCAGACTAGACCCTGCTGTAAATCAACCAGACTAGACCCTGCTGTAAATCAACCAGACCCTACTGTAAATCAACCAGACTAGACCCTGCTGTAAATCAACCAGACTAGACCCTACCGTAAATCAACCAGACTAGACCCTGCTGTAAATCAACCAGACTAGACCCTACTGTAAATCAACCAGACTAGACCCTACTGTAAATCAACCAGACTAGACCCTACTGTAAATCAACCAGACTAGACCCTGCTTTAAATCAACCAGACTAGACCCTGCTGTAAATCAACCAGACGAGACCCTGCTGTATATCAACCAGACTAGACCCTGCTGTAAATCAACCAGACTCTGCTGTAAATCAACCAGACTAGACCCTGCTGTAAAACAACCAGACTAGACCCTGCTGTAAATCAACCAGACTAGACCCTGCTGTAAATCAACCAGACTAGACCCTGCTGTAAATCAACCAGACTAGACCCTGCTGTAAATCAACCAGACTCTGCTGTAAATCAACCAGACTAGACCCTGCTGTAAATCAACCAGACCCTGCTGTAAATCAACCAGACTAGACCCTGCTGTAAATCAACCAGACCCTACTGTAAATCAACCAGACTAGACCCTGCTGTAAATCAACCAGACTAGACCCTGCTGTAAATCAACCAGACTAGACCCTACTGTAAATCAACCAGACTCGACCCTACTGTAAATCAACCAGACTAGACCCTACTGTAAATCAACCAGACCCTACTGTAAATCAACCAGACCCTACTGTAAATCAACCAGACCCTGCTGTAAATCAATCAGACCCTGCTGTAAAATCAATCAGAACCTCCTGTAAATCAATCACACAATAACAGATGAGGAACATCAATGTAGGGACGCAACCAACTGTCTTCACCAGCGTAGCGAATGACAGTCTTTGTGAACACAGTTTTTCCAGCACTTTGGCTGTTGTTGCATGTCGTGCTGTATCACAACATCACTTAAATGTCATTCAGAAAATTACTTTCAGCTGATTATTATTTATTTTAAAATAAGTCATAATTATTGAAGAGCCAGTTTAATGAGTGTCACATAGAGTAGGCCAGAAGGCTAAACTGGATAACCTAACCTCTATCAAAATAAAAAGATGGCGGAACCGCAAAAGTTCTTCTGTGCAAAGGTGTTTATTTACAAGTGATTCCGGAACAAAAAACAACAGTACTGCCATCAACGTCTACCTTATGGGACAGCTTAAAAACAATGCTGCCCCATCCACAGCTCAATCCAAACTGCCTCGCATCTGGAGGACATACTGGACAATCCCCTGTCCTGAGGTAGCTACTGGGGAACCTTCCCAGCACTTCTTCAGCAGGTCCAGTGGTCCTTGCACTGGCCATCCATAGAGGAGTTCGAATGGCGAGAAACCTGTCGATGCCTGAGGCACCTCCCTGTAAGCAAAAAGCAGAAAGGGTAACCACTTATCCCGGTCTTTACCAGTCAGCCACAAACTTCCTCAGCATGTCCTTGAGCGTTTGATTGAATCTCTCTACGAGCCCATCCGTTTGGGGATGGTAGGGAGTAGTCCTCAAGCCTTTAATGCCCAGCTGTCGGTGGAGTTGAACCATCAGTCGCGAGGTGAAGTTTGTCCCTTGGTCCGTCAGGATTTCATCTGGGATTCCTACACGAGAGAAGAGCTGAACAAGAGCACTGATTATTTTTGGAGTGGTTATGGAACGGAGTGGGAAGGCTTCTGGGAACCGGGTGGCATAGTCACAGATCACCAATATATACTTGTAACCTGCACTACTCTTCTCCAAGGGTCCAACAATGTCCATTGCAATTCTCTTGAATGGGGTAGAGATAACTGGCAGTGAACATAGAGGAGCCCGTTCAGACCTACGGACAGCACTGGTTTTCTGGCACGTGGGGCATGATTTGCAGTATTTTTGTACATCAGTATACATGGAGGGCCAAAAGAAACGGGAGCCTAGCCTAAGATAGGTCTTATGTTGCCTTAGATGGCCTGCCCATGGAACTGTATGTGCAAGGTTGAGAACAAGTGGTCTACAGGTAGATGGCACCACCAACTTCCTGCTATCTGCCTCTGACCCAAGGTAGAGTATGTGGTTGTCTACTGTGTAAATCCCCCCACATGAAGATTGACTGTCCCCAGCCAAGGCCTTGTCAAACAAACATTTCAAGGTTGCGTCAGACCTCTGCAGTGTAGCAACATTTTGTGGAACATCCCATTGCACCTCTAACCCAGACACATCAGCAACAGGTACAGGGGTTCCCACATACTTCTCAAGACGCCACTGGCGGCGTGACTTTCTGGGCCCTTTGGTTCCCCCCTCGCACAGACTATCACACAAGTCAGGCAAAGGTTGTAAACCCGCTTTGGCCTGGGCACGAGTGACAACTGAACATGCCATCTGAACATCAGACTGGCAAACTGACTGCCCATATAGCTGACCCCCCACACTTCCCAACAGATCAGAGAGTACAGGCACATCCCTCCCCAAAATCATCTCAAAAGGTAGCTTCTCCATTACCCCAACTTTGAGGAGGTATTTCTGACCCTGAATCTCAACTGTGAGTTCAGCTGTGGGCTGCTGTGACTGGTCACCATGGACACATTGGATCAGTGTCTGATGACCATAATCAATGTCATTAACAGGTACATTACCTTTTCTGATCAATGACAGGGAACTGCCGGTGTCAATCATTGCAGTAAGACTTTTACCATTCACTTTTACAGGTACCAAGCATGACCCTTCCCGAGTCTGTCTATTCTGAACACCATCCCCCTCTCTGGGTACATAACAGTAACCTGAGAGCTTGGATTTACGTAGCGGACACATTGAAGCTTTGTGCCCCTGCTGCCGGCAGTAAAAACAGACTTGGTGTTCTGAATCAATTCAAAATGACCCTTTATTGAAGAGCCAGGTTAATGAGAGAACTGACTTGGTGTTCTGAATCAATTCAAAATGACTCTATTGAAGAGCCAGGTTAATGAGAGAACTGACTTGGTGTTCTGAATCAATTCATGGTGACTCTTTATTGAAGAGCCAGGTTAATGAGAGAACTGGCTTGGTGTTCTGAATCAATTCATGGTGACTCTTTATTGAAGAGCCAGGTTAATGAGGGTACTGACTTGGTGTTCTGAATCAATTCAAAATGACTCTTTATTGAAGTTAATGTTCTGAATCAATTCAAGGTGACTCTTTATTGAAGAGTCAGGTTAATGACAGTATTGATGTTAGTGTTCTGAATCAATTCAAAATGACTCTTTATTAAAGAGTCAGGTTAATGACAGTATTGCTGTTAGTGTTCTGAATCAATTCAAAATAACTTCTTTATTGATGTTGGTGTTCTGAATCATTTCAAAATGACTCTTTATTGAAGAGCCAGGTTCAATGAGAGAACTGACTTGGTGTTCTGAATCAATTCAAGGTGACTCTCTGTTCGAAGCGATTCTATTGTGCTAACTTATAAATGTGAAAACATCGTAACGTAAGAAGCCCATTATGGCCACTTACCTCTTTGGAGTCAAATTAAGCATATCTGGTTGTCTTACACATAATAGGTTTTATTTAACGAGGCAAGTCAGTTAAGAACAAATTCTTATTTTCAATGACGGCCTTGAAACAAATCTGTCGTTCTGCCTTGTTCAGAACGACAGATTTGTACCTTGTCAGCTATGGGATTTGAACTTGCAACCTTTTGGTTACTAGCCCAACACTCTAACCACTAGGCTCCCCTGTGCCCCGGCAACCAGCCAATCAGTTGTTCTATTATAAGGTTATTGATAGAGTTGTGATTGTCCTCTTTAGAGGGAACTATTTCAAAGCTGACAAAAAAAAAACTTTGGTGTTGAGGTTTTACCGTCAAGATAAAACAACCTTTTTTCAAATGTTTTCAGTGCCTTTTCTAGATGTGGGATCGTTCTAAAATGTAAAATGGAACAATATACCAGGAGGTGTCAGAGGAAGGCCCAACAGTTTTTAAAGAAACTCCAGTCACCCAGGTCATAGACTGATTTCTCTCTGCTACCGCATGGCAAGCTGTGCTGGAGCGCCAAGTGAAGGTCCAAAAGGCTTCTCAACAGCTTCTACCCCCAACCCATAACACCCCTGAACAATGAATCAAATGGCCACCGGACTATTTACATGCCCCCCCTTCCTCCATTTGTTTTGTACACTGCTGCTACTCGTTGTTTATTATCTATCTATGCATAGTCACTTCACCACTACCTACATGTACATATTACCTCAACTAACCTGTACCCCCTGTATATAGCCTCCACATTGACTCTGTACCGGTACCCCCTGTATATAGTCTCCACATTGACTCTGTACCGGTACCCCCTGTATATAGCCTCCACACTGACTCGATAGCGGTACCCCCTGTATATAGCCTCCACATTGACTCGGTAGCCCCTGTATATAGTCTCCACACTGACTCTGTACCGGTACCCCCTGTATATAGCCTCCACACTGACTCGATAGCGGTACCCCCTGTAAATAGCCTCCACATTGACTCTGTACCGGTACCCCCTGTATATAGCCTCCAGAGGTTTACACATCACTGCGACATTGTAATTACATTATCATTAACAGAGCAGCAGGTAGCCTAGCGGTCAGAGCAGGTAGCCTAGCGGTTAGAGCAGGTAGCCTAGCGGTTAGAGCAGGTAGCCTAGCGGTTAGAGCAGGGAGCCTAGTGGTTAGAGAAGGGAGCCTAGTGGTTAGAGCAGGTAGCCTAGTGGTTAGAGCAGGTAGCCTAGTGGTTAGAGCAGGTAGCCTAGTGGTTAGAGCGTCGGACTAGTAAACAAAGAGTTGGTGGATCGAATCCCTGAGCTGACAAGTTAAAAGTCTGTCGTTCTGAACAAGGCAGTTAGTCCACCATCCAGTAGTCTGTCGTTCTGCCCCTGAACAAGGCAGTTAGTTCACTGTCCAGTAGTCTGTCGTTCTGCCCCTGAACAAGGCAGTTAGTCCACTGTCCAGTAGTCTGTCGTTCTGCCCCTGAACAAGGCAGTTAGTCCACTGTCCAGTAGTCGGTCGTTCTGCCCCTTAACAAGGCAGTTAGTCCACCGTTCCTAGGCCGTAATTGTAAATAAGAATGTGTTCTTAACTGACTTGCCAAGTTAAATTACGGTCAAATTCAATGTTGGTTAAGGGCTTGTAAGTAAGCATTTCGTGGTATTGTTGTATTCGGCGCATGTGACAAATAGTTTGATTTGATAGCATATTTTGTGGATATGAAATTACTTTCTTATCAATTAAAAATCTGGGTACTTTCATAGCTTTTGTCACATGAGTTCAACAACTGCGGAGTAAATGCCCCTGTTTTTAAGACAGTACTTACTGGTGTTAATCAGATCTCCTGTCTCCTCGTCTTTCAATGTGACAGTCATCTCCCCCTCCTCCTCCTTCACTCCAAAAACTGCATCATCCTCTTCCTCCTCTTCTTTCACAGTCACATCCTCCTTTTCCTCTTCCTCCTCCTCTTTCACTCTGAAAACATCTTTCTCTTCTTTCACTGTAACAGCCTCACCCTCTACTTCTTGTTTTACTGTAACAACCTCCTCTTCCTCTACTTTTGTTACTGTGACATCCTCCTCTTCTTTCTCCTCTTTCACGACAACGTTCAGCCACAGACCCTCTTTCTCCGTCCAGCAGACCTCCTCCTCTTCACCAGGAGGAGAGTAGCTTGGTGAACTCATGGTCAAGGATGATAGCTAACAGTTAGCTAACTATGCTAATGCTAACTTAACCAGCCACGTTAGCTAAATAATAACAACAAAAACGTAAATAGGAAATGAAATTAGATAATTAGCTAAACGACAGAAATGTGATCAAAACACAGTGCCTAAAATACCAGAAAGAGCCTTTAAGAGCTTAAATGTTTCCGCTATGTTGACGAGCAAGCTACCGAGATGGCTGTTGTTGTTCTTCTTTTAGTTTTTATCGGCGGATCGCAACGGACCGAGAGGTGGAAACACCGCCCCCTACTGTACCGGAGGCGGCCCGTCAGGAAGTCCAGGATCCAGTTGTCGAGGGAGGTGTTTAGTTCCGGGGTCCTTATTAACTTCGTGATGAGCTTTGAGGGCACTATGGTGTTGAACGCTGAGCCTGAGTTGTAGTCAATGAACAGCATTCAGGTGAGAAAGGGCAGTGTGGAGTGCAATAGAGATTGCATCATCACTGAGAGATTGTAATTACGTGATCAATTAACAGACAGGATGACACATCACTCGGTCATTGTAATTACATTATCATTAACAGACAGGTTTACGCATCACTGAGACATTGTAATTACATAAACAGACAGGTTTTTTATTTTTTTATTTTACCTTTATTTAACTAGGCAAGTCAGTTAATTAAGAACAAATTCTTATTTTCAATGACGGCCTAGGAACAGTGGGTTAACTGCCTGTTCAGGGGCCAGAACGACAGATGTGTACCTTGTTCAGCTCGGGGGTTTGAACTTGCAACCTTCCGGTTACTAGTCCAACGCTCTAACCACTAGGCTACCCTGCCATCTCTACACTCTAACCACTAGGCTACCCTGCCGCCCCTGTTTACACATCACTGAGACATTGTAATTACATTATCAATTAACAGACAGGTTTACACATCACTGAGACGTTGTAATTACATGATCAATTAACAGACAGGTTTACACATCACTGAGACATTGTAATTACATCATCAATTAACAGACAGGTTTACACATCACTGAGACATTGTAATTACATTATCAATTAACAGACAGGTTTACACATCACTGAGACATTGTAATTACATTATCAATTAACCGACAGGTTTACACATCACTAAGACATTGTAATTACATTATCAATTAACAGACAGGTTTACACATCACTAAGACATTGTAATTACATTATCAATTAACAGACAGGTTTACACATCACTAAGACATTGTAATTACATTATCAATTAACAGACATGTTTACACATCACTGAGACATTGTAATTACATTATCAATTAACAGACAGGTTTACACATCACTGAGACGTTGTAATTACATTATCAATTAACAGACAGGTTTACACATCACTGAGACATTGTAATTACATTATCAATTAACAGACAGGTTTACACATCACTGAGACATTGTAATTACATTATCAATTAACAGACAGGTTTACACATCACTAAGACATTGTGTAATTACATTATCAATTAACAGACAGGTTTACACATCACTAAGACATTGTAATTACATTATCAATTAACAGACAGGTTTACACATCACTGAGACATTGTAATTACATTATCAATTAATAGACAGGTTTACACATCACTGAGACATTGTAATTACATGATCAATTAACAGACAGGTTTACACATCACTGAGACATTGTAATTACATTATCAATTAACAGACAGGTTTACACATCACTGAGACATTGTAATTACATTATCAATTAACAGACAGGTTTACACATCACTGAGACATTGTAATTACATTATCAATTAACAGACAGGTTTACACATCACTGAGACATTGTAATTACATTATCAATTAACAGACAGGTTTACACATCACTGAGACGTTGTAATTACATTATCAATTAACAGACAGGTTTACACATCACTAAGACATTGTAATTACATTATCAATTAATAGACAGGTTTACACATCACGGCACATAGTGGAGGTGTACTGTTAAGAAGAGCCCGTGAGTAAACATTTCACGACACCGTTTTAGCCTTCAACCTAAATCCTGCACATGTGACCCAATAAAATGTTGATTTGATCTGACTATTCAGTACAAAACCTTTAGATGTTCCATCTGAATGAACAGACTGATTGTGTGTCTGTAATCTGTGTAGCAGCAAATTAATACGCTGCCATCTGATGTCTATCACAGTGCAATCGGTTTTGTCACCAAAGCCCCATATACGACCCACCACTGCGACCTGTACGCTCTCGTTGGCTGGCCCTCGCCTCATACTCGTCGCCAAACCCACTGGCTCCATGTCATCTACAAGACCCTGCTAGGTAAAGTCCCCCCTTATCTCAGCTCGCTGGTCACCATAGCATCACCCACTTGTAGCACGCGCTCCAGCAGGTATATCTCTCTGGTTACCCCCAAAACCAATTCTTTCTTTGGCCGCCTCTCCTTCCAGTTCTCTGCTGCCAATGACTGGAACGAACTACAAAAATCTCTGAAACTGGAAACACTTATCTCCCTCACTAGCTTTAAGCACCAACTATCAGAGCAGCTCACAGATTATTGCACCTGTACATAGCCCACCTATAATTTAGCCCAAACAACTACCTCTTTCCCTACCTCTTTCCCTACTGTATTTATTTTATTTATTTATTTTGCTCCTTTGCACCCCATTATTTTTATTTCTACTTTGCACATTCTTCCATTGCAAATCTACCATTCCAGTGTTTTACTTGCTATATTGTATTTACTTTGCCACCATGGCCTTTTTTTGCCTTTACCTCCCTTATCTCACCTCATTTGCTCACATCGTATATAGACTTGTTTATACTGTATTATTGACTGTATGTTTGTTTTACTCCATGTGTAACTCTGTGTCGTTGTATGTGTCAAACTGCTTTGCTTTATCTTGGCCAGGTCGCAATTGTAAATGAGATCTTGTTCTCAACTTGCCTACCTGGTTAACTAAAGGTGAAAAAAAATGTGAGGATGACATCATAAGAACAGGTGGCTTCAAAGAAGGAAAATCCCCCCTGAGTTCGACATGACGGCCATTTTTCCACAGGAGAAACAAACGTCTGTTATTGGAGGTTGGAAAGACACGGTTGATTTCACTTGACAGACGATAATCGAGGTTCACACACAATAATATCGGGTGTGACCAGTCGATGCAGGAACAGCAAACATTCTGTAATGTCTGTTTTTTGTAGTTTTTAAAAAAACCTTTATTTAACTTGTCAAGTCAGTTAATCCGGCTATGAAAAGCCAACTGACATTTACTCCTGAGGTGCTGACCTGTTACACCCTCGACAACGACTGTGATTATTATTATCGGACAATGCTGGTCATTTATGAACATTTGAACATCTTGGCCACGTTCTGTTATAATCTCCACCCGGCTCGGCCAGAAGTGGACTGGCCACCCCTCAGAGCCGGGTTCCTCTCACCCCTCAGAGCCTGGTTCCTCTCAAGGTTTCTTCCTAGGTTCCAGACTTTCTAGGGAGTTTTTCCTAGCCACCCCTCAGAGCCTGGTTCCTCTCAAGGTTTCTTCCGAGGTTCCAGACTTTCTAGGGAGTTTTTCCTAGCCACCCCTCAGAGCCGGGTTCCTCTCACCCCTCAGGAGCCTGGTTCCTCTCAAGGTTTCTTCCTAGGTTCCGGCCTTTCTAGGGAGATTTTCCAAGCCACCCCTCAGAGCCTGGTTCCTCTCTAGGTTTCTTCCTAGGTTTTGGCCTTTCTAGGGAGATAAGCTAACGTTAGAACGACATGCCATCACAATATCCAACCTTTCGGGTTTACCAGTCCAATTTTCTAACCGCTAGTCTACCTGCTCTAACCGCTAGTCTACCTGCTCTAACCGCTAGGCTACCTGCTCTAACCGCTAGGCTACCTGCTCTAACCGCTAGGCTACCTGCTCTAACCGCTAGGCTACCTGCTCTAACCGCTAGGCTACCTGCTCTAACCACTAGGCTACCTGCTCTAACCACTAGGCTACCTGCTGCTCTGTTAATGATAATGTAATTACAATGTCGCAGTGTTGTGTAAACCTGTCTGTTAATGATAATGTAATAACAATGTCCCAGTGATATGTATACCCATGGCTGATTCCAGAGGACGCTGGTCACAAAAATGGGTTGGGAAATACACTGGGCCACACTCACACTAAATAGCTAGCTACCTAGTTTAGCTAGAAAAGAAAAGATGGCCTGTCTGGTTAGCATCTAAAACAGCTAGCTAGCTAGCGTTAGTGAGAGAGAGTTAACTAGCCACAATGGAGCCAAATTGAATGTAGTTTAGCTAGCTGCTGTTACCATA
Source organism: Oncorhynchus masou masou (assembly GCF_036934945.1). Classification (NCBI taxonomy): domain Eukaryota; kingdom Metazoa; phylum Chordata; class Actinopteri; order Salmoniformes; family Salmonidae; genus Oncorhynchus; species Oncorhynchus masou. Next base: position 577,364 of record NC_088216.1, on the reverse strand, counting down.
TAGCTAGCTACAGTTACGCTGAACCAACCAACTAAACAATTAAGCAATTTTAGCAGCATGCCATCACAATATCCAACCTCTTACTTTCCATTCCAATCCGTCCCCTGGACGACACTAGCTAGTCATTCTACAGGTAGCTACATCCTAGCTTTCACTCAACCTTTAATAACAGTCCATGTTGTAGCTCCATCCTAGCTTTCACTCAACCTTCCAAAACAGTCTGTGTTGTAACTACATCCTAGCTTTCACTCAACCTTCCATATCATTCTGTGTTGTAGCTACATCCTAGCTTTCACTCAACCTTCCATAACATTCTGTGTTGTAGCTACATCCTAGCTTCCACTCAACCTTCCATAACATTCTGTGTTGTAGCTACATCCTAGCTTCCACTCAACCTTCCATAGCAGTCTGTTGTAGCTACATCCTAGCTTTCACTCAACCTTTCTTAAATAACAGTCTGTGTTGTAGCTACATCCTAGCTTTCACTCAACCTTCCAAAACAGTCTGTGTTGTAACTACATCATAGCTGTCACTCAATCTTTCATAATAGTCTGTGTTGGAGCTACATCGAAGCTTTCACCCAACCTTCCATAACAGTCTGTGTTGTAACTGCATCCTAGCTTTCACTCAACCTTCCATAGCAGTCTGTCCTGTAGCTACATGCTATAGCTTTTAACTCAACCTTCCATAGCAGTCTGTGTTGTAGCTACACGCTATAGCTTTTAACTCAACCTTCCATAGCAGTCTGTGTTGTAGCTACATGCTATAGCTTTTAACTCAACCTTCCATAGCAGTCTGTGTTGTAGCTACATGCTATAGCTTTTAACTCAACCTTCCATAGCAGTCTGTGTTGTAGCTATACATTGTGTCTATCTACTCTTCTCCCTCCACAACAGTCTTCCAAAGAAATGTTCCTTTAGGTTTGTAATGAAGTTTGTACCAAAAATGTCCCCTTAAAATCCTCCACTCTGTTCCCTTAGCAGTCAGCACTTCCAGGTCCTGTTGCGGCTCGGTTCTTCCAATATTCACTCTATTGCGGAATTGACTTATCAGTTGTTAGTTGATTATTACATGTTACAATCTGTATGTAGGCACGTATACTCTCATAGTTGAGATCGGTGAAAGGCCAGTCTCTTTGGTAATGACAAGGAGTGGACTGTTACCTAAAGAGACTGTTACCCAGATTAGGGGCATCAGGCCATGCAAAGGAGTGAACTGGTAAGACACACACCTGTCTATATAAGGTCCCACAGTTGACAGTGCATGTCAGAGCAAAAACCAAGCCATGAGGTCCAAGGAATTGTCCGTAGAGCTCAGAGACAGGATTTTGTTGTGGATCTGGGGAAGGGTGCCGAAACATTTCTGCAGCATTGATGGTCGGCACCTGTCATTCTTAAAGGGAAGAAGTTTGGAACAAACCAAGACTCTTCCTAGAGATGGCCGCTCGGCCAAACTGAGAAATCGGGGGAGAAGGGCCTTGGTCAGGGAGGTGACCAAGACCCCGAAGGTCACTCTGCAGAGCTCCAGAGTTCCTCTGTGGAGACAGGAGAACCTTCCAGAAGTACAATCATCTCTGCAGCACTCCACCAATCAGGGCGTTTTTGGTAGAGTGGCCAGACAAAAGCCACTCCTCAGTAAAAGGCAAATAACAGCCCGCTTGAAGTTTGCCAAAAGAAACTAAAGGATTCTAAGACCATGAAAAATAAGATTCTCTGGTCCGATGAAACCAACTCTTTGGCCTGAATGCTAAGCTTCACATCTTGAGGAAACCTGGCACCATCCCTACGGTGAAGCATGGTGGTGGCAGCATCATGCTGTTGGGATGTTTTTCAGCGGCAGGGACTGGGATACTAGTCAGGATCGAGGGAAAGATGAACGAAGCAAAGTACAGAGAGATCCTTGATGAAAACCTGCTCCAGAGAACTCAGGACCTCAGACTGGAGGCGAAGGTTCACCTTCCAACAGGACAACGACCTAAACGCAGAGCCAGGACAACGCAGGAGTATATATACAGTGGGTCAAAAAAGTATTTAGTCAGCCACCAATTGTGCAAGTTCTCCCACTTAAAAAGATGAGAGAGGCCTTAAATTTTCATCATAGGTACACTTCAACTATGACAGACCAAATGAGAAAAAAAAATCCAGAAAATCACATTGTAGGATTTCTAACGAATTTATTTGCAAATTATGGTGGAAAATAAGTATTTGGTCAATAACAAAAGTTTATTTTTTTATACCCTTTGTTGGCAATGACAGAGGTCAAACGTTTTCTGTAAGTCTTCACAAGGTTTTCACACACTGTTGCTGGTATTTTGGCCCATTCCTCCATGCAGATCTCCTCTAGAGCAAATATGTTTTGGGGCTGTTACTGGGCAACACAGACTTTCAACTCCCTCCAAAGATGTTCTATGGGGTTGAGATCTGGAGACTGGCTAGGCCACTCCAGGACCTTGAAATGCTTCTTACGAAGCCACTCCTTCATTGCCCGGGTGGTGTGTTTGGGATCATTGTCATGCTGAAAGACCCAGCCACGTTTCATCTTCAATGCCCTTGCTGATGGAAGGAGGTTTTCACTCAAATCTCACGATACATGGCTCCATTCATTCTTTCCTTTACACGGATCAGTCGTCCTGGTGCCTTTGAAGAAAAACAGCCCCAAAGCTTGATGTTTCCACCCCCATGCTTCACAGTAGGTATGGTGTTCTTTGGATGCAACTCAGCATTCTTTGTCCTTCAAACACGACGAGTTGCGTTTTTACCAAAAAGTTATATTTTGGTTTCATCTGAACATATGACATTCTCCCAATCTTCTTCTGGATCATCCAAATGCTCTCTAGCAAACTTCAGACGGGCCTGGACATGTACTGGTTTAAGCAGGGGGACACGTCTGGCACTGCAGGATTTGAGTCCCTGGCGGCGTAGTGTGTTACTGGTGGTAGGCTTTGTTACTTTGGTCCCAGCTCTCTGCAGGTCATTCACTAGGTCCCCCCGTGTGGTTCTGGGATTTTTGCTCACCGTTCTTGTGATCATTTTGACCCCACGGGGTGAGATCTTGCGAGGAGCCCTAGATCAAGGGAGATTATCAGTGGTCTTGTATGTCTTCCATTTCCTAATAATTGCTTCCACAGTTGATTTCTTCAAACCAAGCTGCTTACCTATTGCAGATTCAGTCTTCCCAGCCTGGTGCAGGTCTACAATTTTGTTTCTGGTGTCCTTTGACAGCTCTTTGGTCTTGGCCATAGTGGAGTTTGGAGTGTGACTGTTTGAGGTTGTGGTGTCTTTTATACTGATAACAAGTTCAAACAGGTGCCATGAATACAGGTAATGAGTGGAGGACAGAGGAGCCTCTTAAAGAAGAAGTTACAGGTCTGTGTGAGCCAGCAATCTTGCTTGTTTGTAGGTGACCAAATACTTATTTTCCACCATAATTTGCAAATAAATTCATTAAAAATCCTACAATGTGATTTTCTGGATTAGTTTTTTCTCATTTTGTCAGTCATAGTTGAAGTGTACCTATGATGAAAATTACAGGCCTCTCTCATCTTTTTAAGTTGGAGAACTTGCACAATTGGTGGCTGACTAAATACTTTTTTTGCCCCACTGTATATCTATATATCCCATATAGACCTTTAGCATTCAGTGGCCTATAGCCGTATATATATCTATATATCTGTTAAGGGAATTTTTATCAATGATGACTAATTATGTATACATTTCAATCAGGACTGACTAGTCCAAATGCTATTATGTACTGTACATATGAATTTTCTCTCTTGCTCCCATTCCCAATTGTATATAATATAGTCAGGAGTTTAGAACAGTGCCTTGGTAGAAATGGATGAACTATCTCCAGATGGCAGGGACGGACTGTCTCTAGACTGTCTAGAATGCTATCTACACTGACTGACTGACCTTGGCTACAGGCGAGGAGGGAAGGCTCGAGAACTATAGGGCCTTTCTACCGGTGTCATGAAGAGATAGAACATTTAGAAAACGCTGACGTCATTTTCAGTTTATAACCTGTGGAAAAATGTGTATATACCAGTACGCTCTTGAATTAAACGCTGTTACCTGACTTTTAAGACCGGGGCTCTGTCCATTCTTATAAAATATATATAGGGTCTTACAAACCCTTAAATGCATTGACAGAGTATTTCATTCTGATTGGGAAACAATACAGAGGAATTTAGAATTCCACTAACAATATCCCATATAGACCTTTAGCACTTGGTGGCCTATATTCGTATATATATATCTATATATCCCATATAGACCTTTAGCACTTGGTGGACTATAGCCGTATATATATATCTATATATCCATATAGACCTTTAGCACTTGGTGGCCTATAGCTGTATATATATGTATACATTTCTATATATATCCATATATATCCCATATAGACCTTTAGCAAAAGAGGCTTTATCTTCTTGAAACTCCCCATCCCGGATCCGGGATCGTGACTAAAGCCTCAGGCTCATTAGCATAATGCAACGTTAGCGATTTCTGAAAATCGCAAATAAAATGAAAATAATGCGCCTACTCTCAAGCTTAGCCTTTTCTTAACAACACTGTCATCTCAGATTTTCAAAATATGCTTTTGAACCATAGCAATTCACTAATTTGTGTAAGAGTATGCTAAGCTAGCTTAGCATTTTGAGTAGCATTTAGCACGCAACATTTTCACAAAAACCAGATAACCAAATAAATAAAATCATTTACCTTTGAAGAGCTTCGGATGTTTTCAATGAGGAGACTCTCAGTTACAAAGCAAATGTGCAGTTTTTCAAAAAAATATTATTTGTGTAGGACAAATCGCTCCGTTTTGTTCACGTTTGGCTATGAAAAAAACCTGTATACAGTTATAGCCTGAAGCTCATTAGCATAATGTAACGTTAACGATTTCTGAAAATCGCAAATAAAATGAAAATAATGCGCCTGCTCTCAAGCTTAGCCTTTTCTTAACAACACTGTCATCTCAGATTTTCAAAATATGCTTTTGAACCATAGCAATTGACTCATTTGTGTAAGAGTATGCTAAGCTAGCTTAGCATTTTGAGTAGCATTTAGCACGCAACATTTTCACAAAAACCAGATAACCAAATAAATAAAATCATTTACCTTTGAAGAGCTTCGGATGTTTTCAGTGAGGAGACTCTCAGTTACATACCAAATGCGCAGTTTTTCCTGAAAGCGTCTGTGTGTAGGAGAAATCGCTCCGTTTTGTACATCACATTTGGCTACCGAAACGAACCGAAAATTCAGTCACCTACAACGTCAAACTTTTTCCAAATTAACTCCATAATATCGACCGAAACATGGCAAACGTTGTTTGGAATCAATCCTCAAGGTGTTTTTTCACATATCTCTTCATTGATATATCGTTCGTGGAAGCCTGCATTCTTCTATAAATTCCATGGAAAAATACTTGCAGCTGACTTTTGCGCACCAATTTCGGCGCAGGACACCGGGCGGACACCTGGTAAATGTGGTCTCTTATGGTCAATCTTCCAATGATATGCCTACAAATACGTCACAATGCTGCAGACACCTTGGGGAAACGACAGAAAGGGCAGACTTACTCCTCTCGCATTCACAGCCATATAAGGAGACAATGGAAAACAGAGCCTCAAAAATCCTGCTCATTTCCTGGATGCCGTCTCATCTTGGTTTTGCCTGAAGCTCACGTTCTAGGGCACGCACATAAAATATCTTTGCAGTTCTGGAAACGTCAGAGTGTTTTCTTTCCAAAGCTACCAATTATATGCATAGTCGAGCATCTTTTTGTGACAAAATATCTTGTTTAATAACCTCTTGAAACTCCCCATCCCGGATCCGGGATCGTGACTAAAGCCTCGGGCTCATTAGCATAACGCAACGTTAACGATTTCTGAAAATCGCAAATAAAATTAAAATAATGCGTTTGCTCTCAAGCTTAGCCTTTTCTTAACAACACTGTCATCTCAGATTTTCAAAATATGCTTTTGAACCATAGAAATGGACTAATTTGTGTAAGAGTATGCAAAGCTAGCATAGCATTTTGTGTAGCATGTAGCACGCAACATTTTCACAAAAGCCAGATAACCAAATAAATAAAATCATTTACCTTTGAAGAGCTTCTGATGTTTTCAATGAGGAGACTCTCAGTCACATGCCAAATGCGCAGTGTTTCCTGAAAGCGTCTGTGTGTAGGAGAAATCGTTCCGTTTTCTACATTGCGCCTGGCTACTGAAACGAACCGAAAATGCAGTCACCTACAACGTAAAACTTTTTCCGGATTAACTACATAATATCGACCGAAACATGGCAAACGTTGTTTGGAATCAGTCCTCAAGGTGTTTTTTCACATATCTCTTCATTGACATGCAGTTCGTGGAAGCTTGCTTTCCTCTCTGTATTCCTTGGAAAAATACTGGCAGGTGACTTTTGCGCACCAATTTCGGCGCAGGACACCGGGCGGACACGTGGTAAATGTGGTCTCTTATGGTCAATCTTCCAATGATCTGCCTACAAATACGTCACAATGCTGCAGACACCTTGGGGAAACGACAGAGAGGGTTGATTCATTCCTCTTGCGTTCACAGCCATATAAGGAGATCATGACAAACAGAGCCTCAAAAATCCTTGTCATTTCCTGGATGCCATCTCATCTTGGTTTTGCCTGAAGCTCACGTTAAAGGGCACGCACAGAGAAGATCTTTGTATTTCTGGACACGTCAGAGTGTTTTCTTTCGAACAGTAGCAATTATATGCATAGTCGAGCATCTTTTTGTGACAAAATATCTTGTTTAAAACGGGAACGTTTTTCATCCAAAAATGAAATTGCGCCCCTAGAGTTCCAAGAAGTTAAAACGGGAACGTTTTTCATCCAAAAATGGAATTGCGCCCCTAGAGTTTCAACAGGTTAAATGAGGCAGGTGAACTTGCAACAGCAGCAATTCAACAGTATTTAATGTGAGATCTTCTCTAAACAGATTAAACTCTAGTCATATTACTTCAACAGTATTTAATGTGAGATCTTCTCTAAGCAGGAATATGGCTCTGAACATACAGCAACACCTCCCCCATTGTATACAGCAACACCTCCCCCATTGTATACAGCAACACCTCCCCCATTGTAAACAGCAACACCTCCCCCATTGTAAACAGCAACACCTCCCCCATTGTAAACAGCAACACCTCCCCCATTGTAAACAGCAACACCTCCCCCATTGTAAACAGCAACACCTCTCCCATTGTAAACAGCAACACCTCCCCCATTGTAAACAGCAACACCTCCCTCATTGTATACAGCAACACCTCCCCCATTGTAAACAGCAACACCTCCCCCATTGTAAACAGCAACACCTCCCCCATTGTATACAGCAACACCTCTCCCATTGTAAACAGCAACACCTCCCCCATTGTAAACAGCAACACCTCCCCCATTGTAAACAGCAACACCTCCCCCATTGTAAACAGCAACACCTCCCCCATTGGCATTCCTGTCTTTTCTGTAGATGTTATATCCCTGTATTGCTCCTGCTGTATCAAAGGAAATATCTAAGTGAGTTTCAGAGGTGGCCAGTAAATGAACGTTATCCGGCTACATATATTAATCATTAACAAATTAATATATATATATATATATTCTTAGCACTTTCCTGCTTATCAGAGATAGCCTATCAGGCACTTGTCTGTGTCTGTGTGTGTCTGTGTGTGTGTGTGTGTGCGTGTGTGTCTGTGTGTGTGTCTGTGTGTAAGGTTTAACTGATGCTACTGACACGGACGTTGACAACAAAAACAGTTTATTTTTCATTCATTTAATTCATTAGATAACAATATTATATTGAGACATATAAAGAGAAGCAAGTGATTGATTGATTAGTGCAGATTTTTAATGATTTAAAACAAACATCTCCTACACATCTGCATTTAAGGCAACATCTTATTAATTTGATATATAATTAATAATAATAATAAATATAATTAATTCAGTCAAACAAACAGATCAGATTAACAAATATATAATGAACAGACTAGGTCTATACTGCTCCTACATGGTGTAACAATACATCATGTAGATGTATATAATGAACAGACTAGGTCTATACTGCTCCTACATGGTGTAACAATATATCATGCAGAGGAACACAGAGTGGACAAAACATTAAGAACGCCTTCCTAATAGAATGGTGTGGGCGTATACTGGTCACAAAAAAAATAACACGAGTAGACCGTGGATTGGTCAGCTCATTGTCCTCAAGACCGTTGATTGGCCAGTTCATCCTCCTCAGGGAGATGTTCTATTGGGAAATAGTCATTTTTAAAAAGAGGTTTGATTTTTTTTTTTTCATCTGTAATTTATGCTTTGGCCTCAAATACTAGAATCGGACGAGTCAACAACATTATTTGGATATGAGCTCGGAAAGGATTAACTTTAAAAAGTTAGATTTTCACAGGACAGTTACTTTAAAAGAACGTTATTAACCGGTTACCATACTATTAAAATAATGCTTCTGTTCCAGTACGCTAGAGATCACTTTCTTTCCCGGTTCTGTTTCTTTTCCTCAATAAAAACACATTTTTTGCGGTTTTCTGTTCTGTTTTCTGAACTGGTTCCAACTCCTGGGGTCATTGTTAAGACTGTGTGGGTTCTCTCATGCCTTTTCAGGTTCCCTATCTGGGTAAAACCCTTTCCACACTGGGAACATTGGAAAGGCTTCTCGCCTGTGTGTATTAATTTATGGTCCTTCAGATTCCCTAACCGTGTAAAACCCTTTCCACATTGGGAGCATTGGAAAGGTTTCTCTCCTGTGTGTAATTTTGTATGTTTTTTTAGGTTCCCTAACTTGGTAAAATCTTTTCCACACATAGAGCAATGGTAAGATGTCTCCCCTGTGTGTGTCCTTTCATGCTCCTTCAGGCTCCCTAAACTTTTAAAACTATTTCCACACTGGGAACATTGGAACAGCTTCTCTCCTGTGTGTATTCTCTCATGCTTTTTCAAGTTCCCTAACAGGGTAAAAACCTTTCCACACTGGGAGCATTGGAAAGGCTTCTCTCCTGTGTGAACTATTTTATGTTCTTTCAGGCTCCCTAACTGTGCAAAACTCTTTCCACACTGGGAACATTGGAAAGTTCTCTGTCCTGTGTGAGTTCTCTCATGCCTTTTCAAGTTCCCTAACTGAGTAAAACCACTTCCACACTGGGAGCATTGGAAAGGCTTCTCTCCTGTGTGCATTATTTGATGGTCCTTCAGGTTCCCTAACCGTGTAAAACTCTTTCCACATTGGGTGCATTGGAAAGGCTTCTCTCCTGTGTGTATTCTTTTATGATCCTTCAGGTTTCCTAACCGTGTAAAACTCTTTCCACATTGGGTGCATTGGAAAGGTTTCTCGCCTGTGTGTAATTTTATATGTTTTTTTAGGTTCTTTAACTTGGTAAATTTCTTTTCACACAGAGAGCAATGGTAAGATGTCTCCCCTGTGTGTACGCTTTCATGAGCTTTCAGGCTCCCTAGCCGTGTAAAACTCTTTCCACACTGGGAGCATTGGAAAGGCTTCTCTCCTGTGTGTGTTCGCTCATGCTTTTTCAAGTTCCCTAACAGAATAAAACCCTTTCCACACTGGGAGCATTGGAAAGGCTTCTCTCCTGTGTGAACTATTTTATGTTCCTTCAGGCTCCATAACCGTGTGAAACTCTTTCCACACTGGGAACATTGGAAAGTTCTCTCTCCTGTGTGCATTCTCTCATGCCTTTTCAGGTTCCCTAACTGAGTAAAACCATTTCCACACTGGGAGCATTGGAAAGGCTTCTCTCCTGTGTGTACTCTTTTATGGTCCTTCAGGTTCCCTAACCGTGTAAAACCCTTTCCACACTGGGAGCATTGGAAAGGCTTCTCTCCTGTGTGTAATTTTATGTTTTTTTAGGTTCCCTAAGTTGGTAAAACCTTTTCCACACTGAGAGCAGTGGTAAGGCTTTTCTCCTGTGTGTGTTCTGTCATGCTCTTTCAGCTTCCATAACCACTTAAAACTCTTATTACACTGCGAGCAGGGGTGTCGTCTAGCTGGTTTGGGCGTCTCTGGGTCTGGTTCCTCTGAAGGACTCTTCCTGCTGTCAGAGTGAGAGTCTGGTCTCTCTCCTGCCAAAGACAGAGTATTTGGTTAAACAGAGAGACCTAAATTAAAGCTCCAGATTATAAAACTGTTTACTCCGGACTAGACCGTCTCAACATAAAACTGTTTACTCTGGACTAGATTGTCTCAACATCGTCTCAACTGTACATTTGGATTCTGTTGATTGCCGGTAGTTGATTGCTTGATTCTGTTGATTGCCGGTAGTTGATTGCTTGATTCTGTTGATTGCCGGTAGTTGATTGCTTGATTCTGTTGATTGCCGGTAGTTGATTGCTTGATTCTGTTGATTGCCGGTAGTTGATTGCTTGATTCTGTTGATTGCCGGTAGTTGATTGCTTGATTCTGTTGATTGCCGGTAGTTGATTGCTTGATTCTGTTGATTGCCGGTAGTTGATTGCTTGATTTTTGTTGATTGCCGGTAGTTGATTGATTGATTTTGTTGATTGCCGGTAGTTGATTGCTTGATTCTGTTGATTGCCCGGTAGTTGATTGCTTGATTCTGTTGATTGCCGGTAGTTGATTGCTTGATTCTGTTGATTGCCGAGTAGTTGATTGCTTGATTCTGTTGATTGCCGGTAGTTGATTGCTTGATTTTTGTTGATTGCCGGTAGTTGATTGATTGATTTTGTTGATTGCCGGTAGTTGATTGATTGATTTTGTTGATTGCCGGTAGTTGATTGATTTTGTTGATTGCCGGTAGTTGATTGATTGATTTTGTTGATTGCCGGTAGTTGATTGATTGATTCTGTTGATTGCCGGTAGTTGATTGATTGATTCTGTTGATTGCCGGTAGTTGATTGATTGATTCTGTTGAACTACTTTGTTTCCTTTTCGGTCTCACGTTCCTCCAACCCCTAACCACTCAAGCCGTACCCAGATGGTCATGCACCACCGCAAACTCTCTCTCTCAACCACTTTGACGACAACCACTACTCATCCGCTCAGCCTATTGAGTCCACTGGTCTCATCCACTCAGCCTATTGAGTTTACTGGTCTCATCCACTCAGCCTATTGAGTTTACTGGTCTCATCCACTCAGCCTATTGAGTTTACTGGTCTCATCCACTCAGCCTATTGAGTTTACTGGTCTCATCCACTCAGACTATTGAGTCCACTGGTCTCATCCACTCAGCCTATTGAGTTTACTGGTCTCATCCACTCAGCCTATTGAGTCCACTGGTCTCATCCACTCAGCCTATTGAGTCCACTGGTCTCATCCACTCAGCCTATTGAGTTTACTGGTCTCGTCCACTCAGCCTATTGAGTCCACTGGTCTCATCCACTCAGCCTATTGAGTTTACTGGTCTCATCCACTCAGCCTATTGAGTCCACTGGTCTCATCCACTCAGCCTATTGAGTTTACTGGTCTCATCCACTCAGCCTATTGAGTTTACTGGTCTCATCCACTCAGCCTCTTGAGTCCACTGGTCTCATCCACTCAGCCTATTGAGTTTACTGGTCTCATCCACTCAGACTATTGAGTCCACTGGTCTCATCCACTCAGCCTATTGAGTTTACTGGTCTCATCCACTCAGCCTATTGAGTCCACTGGTTTCATCCACTCAGCCTATTGAGTCCACTGGTCTCATCCACTCAGCCTATTGAGTTTACTGGTCTCGTCCACTGGTCTCATCCACTCAGCCTATTGAGTTTACTGGTCTCATCCACTCAGCCTATTGAGTTTACTGGTCTCATCCACTCAGCCTATTGAGTTTACTGGTCTCATCCACTCAGCCTATTGAGTTTACTGGTCTCATCCACTCAGCCTATTGAGTTTACAGGTCTCATCCACTCAGACTATTGAGTCCACTGGTCTCATCCACTCAGCCTATTGAGTTTACTGGTCTCATCCACTCAGCCTATTGAGTTTACTGGTCTCATCCACTCAGCCTATTGAGTTTACTGGTCTCGTCCACTGGTCTCATCCACTCAGCCTATTGAGTTTACTGGTCTCATCCACTCAGCCTATTGAGTTTACTGGTCTCATCCACTCAGCCTATTGAGTTTACTGGTCTCATCCACTCAGCCTATTGAGTTTACTGGTCTCATCCACTCAGCCTATTGAGTTTACTGGTCTCATCCACTCAGCCTATTGAGTTTACTGGTCTCATCCACTCAGCCTATTGAGTTTACTGGTCTCATCCACTCAGCCTATTGAGTTTACTGGTCTCATCCACTCAGCCTATTGAGTTTACTGGTCTCATCCACTCAGCCTATTGAGTTTACTGGTCTCATCCACTCAGCCTATTGAGTTTACTGGTCTCATCCACTCAGCCTATTGAGTTTACTGGTCTCATCCACTCAGCCTATTGAGTCCACTGGTCTCATCCACTCAGCCTATTGAGTTTACTGGTCTCATCCACTCAGCCTATTGAGTCCACTGGTCTCATCCACTCAGCCTATTGAGTTTACTGGTCTCATCCACTCAGCCTATTGAGTTTACTGGTCTCATCCACTCAGCCTATTGAGTTTACTGGTCTCATCCACTCAGCCTATTGAGTCCACTGGTCTCATCCACTCAGCCTATTGAGTCCACTGGTCTCATCCACTCAGCCTATTGAGTTTACTGGTCTCATCCACTCAGCCTATTGAGTCCACTGGTCTCATCCACTCAGCCTATTGAGTCCACTGGTCTCATCCACTCAGCCTATTGAGTTTACTGGTCTCGTCCACTGGTCTCATCCACTCAGCCTATTGAGTTTACTGGTCTCATCCACTCAGCCTATTGAGTTTACTGGTCTCATCCACTCAGCCTATTGAGTTTACTGGTCTCATCCACTCAGCCTATTGAGTTTACTGGTCTCATCCACTCAGCCTATTGAGTTTACTGGTCTCATCCACTCAGACTATTGAGTCCACTGGTCTCATCCACTCAGCCTATTGAGTTTACTGGTCTCATCCACTCAGCCTATTGAGTTTACTGGTCTCATCCACTCAGCCTATTGAGTTTACTGGTCTCATCCACTCAGCCTATTGAGTTTACTGGTCTCATCCACTCAGCCTATTGAGTTTACTGGTCTCATCCACTCAGCCTATTGAGTTTACTGGTCTCATCCACTCAGCCTATTGAGTTTACTGGTCTCATCCACTCAGCCTATTGAGTCCACTGGTCTCATCCACTCAGCCTATTGAGTTTACTGGTCTCATCCACTCAGCCTATTGAGTCCACTGGTCTCATCCACTCAGCCTATTGAGTTTACTGGTCTCATCCACTCAGCCTATTGAGTTTACTGGTCTCATCCACTCAGCCTCTTGAGTCCACTGGTCTCATCCACTCAGCCTATTGAGTTTACTGGTCTCATCCACTCAGACTATTGAGTCCACTGGTCTCATCCACTCAGCCTATTGAGTTTACTGGTCTCATCCACTCAGCCTATTGAGTCCACTGGTTTCATCCACTCAGCCTATTGAGTCCACTGGTCTCATCCACTCAGCCTATTGAGTTTACTGGTCTCGTCCACTGGTCTCATCCACTCAGCCTATTGAGTTTACTGGTCTCATCCACTCAGCCTATTGAGTTTACTGGTCTCATCCACTCAGCCTATTGAGTTTACTGGTCTCATCCACTCAGCCTATTGAGTTTACTGGTCTCATCCACTCAGCCTATTGAGTTTACAGGTCTCATCCACTCAGACTATTGAGTCCACTGGTCTCATCCACTCAGCCTATTGAGTTTACTGGTCTCATCCACTCAGCCTATTGAGTTTACTGGTCTCATCCACTCAGCCTATTGAGTTTACTGGTCTCATCCACTCAGCCTATTGAGTTTACTGGTCTCATCCACTCAGCCTATTGAGTTTACTGGTCTCATCCACTCAGCCTATTGAGTTTACTGGTCTCATCCACTCAGCCTATTGAGTCCACTGGTCTCATCCACTCAGCCTATTGAGTTTACTGGTCTCATCCACTCAGCCTATTGAGTCCACTGGTCTCATCCACTCAGCCTATTGAGTTTACTGGTCTCATCCACTCAGCCTATTGAGTTTACTGGTCTCATCCACTCAGCCTATTGAGTCCACTGGTCTCATCCACTCAGCCTATTGAGTTTACTGGTCTCATCCACTCAGACTATTGAGTCCACTGGTCTCATCCACTCAGCCTATTGAGTTTACTGGTCTCATCCACTCAGCCTATTGAGTCCACTGGTTTCATCCACTCAGCCTATTGAGTCCACTGGTCTCATCCACTCAGCCTATTGAGTTTACTGGTCTCGTCCACTGGTCTCATCCACTCAGCCTATTGAGTTTACTGGTCTCATCCACTCAGCCTATTGAGTTTACTGGTCTCATCCACTCAGCCTATTGAGTTTACTGGTCTCATCCACTCAGCCTATTGAGTTTACTGGTCTCATCCACTCAGCCTATTGAGTTTACTGGTCTCATCCACTCAGCCTATTGAGTTTACTGGTCTCATCCACTCAGCCTATTGAGTCCACTGGTCTCATCCACTCAGCCTATTGAGTTTACTGGTCTCATCCACTCAGCCTATTGAGTCCACTGGTCTCACTCACACAGAACTACCCTACGCCTTGACCTCTTTCTCCCCTTTCTCTACAGATTAAATCCTACGACTAGTGAGGTCTGGCTGCCCAAAAACCTGCCCGCTTGACCCCATCCCCTCCTCCCTTCTCACTTCCCTCCTCAACTCATCCCTGACCACTGGCCGCATCCCCTCCTCCCTTCCCTCCTCAACTCATCCCTGACCACTGGCCGCGTCCCCTCCTCCCTCCTCCTGACCATCTCTGGAGACCTTCTCCCATTCCTCACTTCCCTCCTCAACTCATACGTGACCACTGGCTGCGTCCCCTCCTCCCTCCTCCTGACCATCTCTGGAGACCTTCTCCCATTCCTCACTTCCCTCCTCAACTCATCCCTGACCACTGGCCGCATCCCCTCCTCCCTCCTCTCCTCCCTCCTCCTGACCATCTCTGGAGACCTTCTCCCATTCCTCACTTCCCTCCTCAACTCATACGTGACCACTGGCTGCGTCCCCTCCTCCCTCCTCTCCTCCCTCCTCCTGACCATCTCTGGAGACCTTCTCCCATTCCTCACTTCCCTCCTCAACTCATCCCTGACCACTGGCAGCGTCCCCTCTGCCTTCAAAATGGCCCTAGTCGCTCCCCCTCCTCAAGAAACCAAAAACTTGAGACATCTGATGTTAAAAAAACTACAGACAGCTATCCCTTCTTTCTTTCCTTTCCAAAGCACTTGAGCGTTCTGTCACTGATCAACTTTTACGTTATCCTCTCTCCGAGAACGATCTTTTTGACTCTAACCAGTCAGACGGCAAGGCGGGTCAATCAACCGAGACTGCTCATCTCTGTGTCCTGGAGACTACCAAAGCAGTTGACTCTCTCTCTCTCTCTTTCTGTTCTCATCCTCCTAGATCTATCTGCTGCTTTCAACACTATGAATCATCAGATCCTCCTCTCCGTCCTCTTAGGGCTGGGCGTCTCAGTCTCTATCAGATCCTCCTCCCCATCCTCTCAGGACTGGGTGTCTCAGGCTCTATCAGATCCTCCTCTCTATTCTCTCAGGACTGGGCGTCTCAGGCTCTGAAACACTCCTGAATCCTACCTGACAGGCCACTCATACCAGGTGACGTTCAGAGGATCTGTGTCTGCACTACGCACTCTCGCTACTGGTGTCCCCCAGGGCTTGGTTCTAGGCCCTTTCTTCTTCGGTCTATACACCAAGTCACTCAGCTCTGTCATATCCTCACATGGTCTCTCCTATCACTGCTATGAGGATGAAACTCAACTACTTTTCTCCTTCCCCCCTTCTGACACCCAGATAAAGACATGTATCTCTGTGTGCCTGAAACTTGGATGTCGGCCACCTCAAACTCAACCTCGAGAAGTCAGAGCTGCTCTTTCTCCATCACGGTTGACACGCTGTCTACATCCCAGAGTGCAAAGAACGTTGGCGTGACCCTTTGACAACACACTGACGTTCTCTGCAAACGTCAAATCAGTGACTCACTCCTGCAGGGTCGTGGTCTACAACATCCGTAGATTACGACCTTACCTCACACAGGAAGTAGCGCAGGTAATAATACTTGCCTACAGAGCAGCAAGAGGAACTGCCCCTCCCTACTTTCAGGCTATGCTCAAACCCTACACCCCAACCGGAGCACTCTGCTCTGCAACCTCAGGTCTCTTGGCCCTCCCACCCTAACGGGAGTGTGGATCCCGCTCTGCCCAGTCCAAGCACTTCTCTGTCATGGCACCCCAATGATGAGACATGCTTCCCCCTGAAGCTAGGACAACAGAGGCCTCGCCCATCTTCCGAAAACATCAGAAACATCTTAAACAGCATCTTAAATAATCCTCCTCCTCACCTCGACCCCCCCTAAAAAAATATTGAAACTGAACTCCTTAACCATCACTTGCACATGATGATCCCTGGGTAATGGCTGTTAGTTCTTCATGATCCCTGGGTAATGGCTGTTAGTTCTTCATGATGATCCCTGGGTAATGGCTGTTAGTTCTTCATGATGATCCCTGGGTAATGGCTGTTAGTTCTTCATGATGATCCCTGGGTAATGGCTGTTAGTTCTTCATGATGATCCCTGGGTAATGGCTGTTAGTTCTTCATGATGATCCCTGGGTAATGGCTGTTAGTTCTTCATGATGATCCCTGGGTAATGGCTGTTAGTTCTTCATGATGATCCCTGGGTAATGGCTGTTAGTTCTTCATGATGATCCCTGGGTAATGGCTGTTAGTTCTTCATGATGATCCCTGGGTAATGGCTGTTAGTTCTTCATGATGATCCCTGGGTAATGGCTGTTAGTTCTTCATGATGATCCCTGGGTAATGGCTGTTAGATCTTCATGAGGATCCCTGGGTAATGGCTGTTAGATCTTCATGAGGATCCCTGGGTAATGGCTGTTAGTTCTTCATGATGATCCCTGGGTAATGGCTGTTAGTTCTTCATGATGATCCCTGGGTAATAGCTGTTAGTTCTTCATGATGATCCCTGGGTAATGGCTGTTAAGAGTTCCATTTGAATTATCCTTAATCTCCACTGTCCCACAGCCCTGCTAGGCAATTCATCAACTGATCTCCACTTCTACCATCAATATCAATTACAACCTGTTTAATATCAATATCAATTCCAACCTGTTCTCCTGCCTTTTTTTATTTTAGAACATTCCAGATCAAAATGATCCTTCCTTGTCTTGATTCTGTCCTCTTCATCATTTGAAATCAGAGTTGACTGTAATACATGATATAATAGATATTTCTGCCACGCCCTGACCTTAGTTATCTTTGTTTTCTTTATTATTTGGTTAGGTCAGGGTATGACAAGGGTGGTTTGTTTAGTTTTTGTATTGTCTAGGGGTTTTGTATGTCTAGGGGTTTTGTATTGTCTATGGGTTTTGTATTGTCTATGGGTTTTGTATGTATATGGGTTTTGTATTGTCTAGGGGTTTTGTATTGTCTAGGGGTTTTGTATGTCTAGTGGTTTTGTATTGTCTAGGGGTTTTGCTAGTCTGGTGATTATATGTCTATGGTTGCCTAGATTGAGAACCAATCAGAGGCAGCTGTTTATCCTTGTCTCTGATTGGGAACAATATTTAGGTAGCCATATTCCTTGGTTATTTTTTGGGTTGTTATTGTCTATGTGTAGTTGCCTGTCAGCACTCGTGTTATATAGCTTCACGTTCGTTTTCTTTCTTTGTTAGTTCGTTTAGTGTTTTTCCTTCATTAAAAGAAGAATGTATGCTTATCACGCTGCGCCTTGGTCTCATCAATATGACAAACGTGACAATTTCAGTCAGATCAGTCTGTCTAACTTACAACAACAACAAACGAAGGGGCTAATAATAACACCATTGATATTCAATCATATTTAAAATATATATAATGAATTTGCTGTCATGTGATGTCGAGTATAGAGACTGAGCAAAGCACTACAGAGAGGTATTAAGCAAAGTTTTAAAATGTTGTTTAAAAATTAAATTAAGCATTTGAACCATTAACGTTAGCTTTTTCCAATTCCTACATATCCAAGTGTAGAATGTAAAATCACACTGGTGTTAATCAGATCAATGTCCCTGTTTTATAAGATAGTACTCACTGTATTTACTGGTGTTAATCAGATCAATGTCCCTGTTTTATAAAGATAGTACTCACTGTATTTACTGGTGTTAATCAGTTCTCCAGTCTTCTCTTCTTCGTCCTCCTCCAATGTGACAGTAATCTCCTCCTCCTCTTTCTCCTTCACTCCAAAAACGTCTTCCTCTTCTTTCACTGTAACAGTCATGTCTCCTTCCTCCTTCATTCCAAAAACTGCATCCTCCTCTTTCTCTTCCTCCTCTTCTTCTTTCAAGGTAGCCAACATCCTCCTCTTTACTCTGAAAACGTCTTCCTCTTCTTTCACTGTAACCTCTTCCTCTTTTATTGTAACATCCTCACCCTCTACTTGTAATTACTGTGACAGCCTTCTCTTCTTTCTCGAGTGTCTTTCTCCGTCTGGGCAGACCCCCTCTTCTTTAATAGGAGGAGAGTTAACTTCGTGACCTCCTGTCATGGGGTGTTAGCTTGGTACCTTACTAGCATCAGCGACTAGCTTAGTCTTATTGCTAACTTAGCCAGCTAGCTAGATGTCTAACAACGTCAATATGAAATTAAACGGGGTAACAGCTAGACGACATAAATGTGTTTAAAACACATATAAACGCCAGAAAGCCGTTCGCACTACCCTCTGAAAGCTTCTAAAGAGCTCCAATATTTCGGCTCTAGTGGCTAGTAAGCTACCGAGGTGGCTGAACTGTTCATGTTGATGACGCGTTCCGTCCACTATATTATACGTCACACTCTGGCAGCGTCGCCTGAACATAAAAGACGCACATCGCCATCTGCTGATTGGAGTGGTCAACGCAGTTGAGATAAAAAAAAAAAAAAAATCATACAAAACGTGGTTCATTTAATTTAATTCATTAATATATTATTGTATTGAGACGTACAAAGGAAAGCATGTGATGATTGATTGGTGATCATTTAAAATTAGTGGTGAGTGATGATGGAGGAAAACAAACCTAACTGCATGCATAGTCCCTGGTATATCACCAGACTGTTCAAACCTAACTGCATCCCCAGGTCCTGGTATATCACCAGACTGCATACAAACCTAACTGCATGCATAGTCCCTGGTATATCACCAGACTGCATACAAACCTAACTGCATCTCCAGGCCCTGGTATATCACCAGACTGCATACAAACCTAACTGCATCTCCAGGCCCTGGTAAATCACCAGACTGTTCAAACCTAACTGCATCTCCAGGTCCTGGTATATCACCAGACTGCATACAAACCTAACTGCATCCCCAGGCCCTGGTATATCACCAGACTGCATACAAACCTAACTGCATCTCCAGGTCCTGGTATATCACTAGACTGTTCAAACCTAACTGCATCCCCAGGTCCTGGTATATCACCAGACTGTTCAAACCTAACTGCATCCCCAGGTCCTGGTATATCACCAGACTGCATACAAACCTAACTGCATCTCCAGGCCCTGGTATATCACCAGACTGTTCAAACCTAACTGCATCCCCAGGCCCTGGTATATCACCAGACTGTTCAAACCTAACTGCATCTCCAGGTCCTGGTATATCACCAGACTGTTCAAACCTAACTGCATCTCCAGTCCCTGGTATATCACCAGACTGTTCAAACCTAACTGCATCTCCAGGCCCTGGTATATCACCAGACTGTTCAAACCTAACTGCATCCCCAGGCCCTGGTATATCACCAGACTGCATACAAACCTAACTGCATCTCCAGGCCCTGGTATATCACCAGACTGTTCAAACCTAACTGCATCTCCAGGCCCTGGTATATCACCAGACTGTTCAAACCTAACTGCATGCATAGTCCCTGGTATATCACCAGACTGCATACAAACCTAACTGCATCTCCAGTCCCTGGTATATCACCAGACTGTTCAAACCTATCTGCATCCCCAGGTCCTGGTATATCACCAGACTGTTCAAACCTAACTGCATCCCCAGGTCCTGGTATATCACCAGACTGTTCAAACCTAACTGCATCTCCAGTCCCTGGTATATCACCAGACTGTTCAAACCTAACTGCATCCCCAGGTCCTGGTATATCACCAGACTGTTCAAACCTAACTGCATCTCCAGGCCCTGGTATATCAACAGACTGCATACAAACCTAACTGCATCTCCAGGCCCTGGTATATCACCAGACTGCATACAAACCTAACTGCATCTCCAGGCCCTGGTATATCACCAGACTGTTCAAACCTAACTGCATCCCCAGGCCCTGGTATATCACCAGACTGTTCAAACCTAACTGCATCTCCAGGTCCTGGTATATCACCAGACTGTTCAAACCTAACTGCATCTCCAGGTCCTGGTATATCACCAGACTGTTCAAACCTAACTGCATCCCCAGGCCCTGGTGCAGTGCCTTGCGAAAGTATTCGGCCCCCTTGAACTTTGCGACCTTTTGCCACATTTCAGGCTTCAAACATAAAGATATAAAACTGTATTTTTTTGTGAAGAATCAACAACAAGTGGGACACAATCACAAGTGGAACGACATTTATTGGATATTTCAAACTTTTTTAACAAATCAAAAACTGAAAAATTGGGAGTGCAAAATTATTCAGCCCCCTTAAGTTAATACTTTGTAGCGCCACCTTTTGCTGCGATTACAGCTGTAAGTCGCTTGGGGTATGTCTCTATCAGTTTTGCACATCGAGAGACTGAAATTTTTTCCCATTCCTCCTTGCAAAACAGCTCGAGCTCAGTGAGGTTGGATGGAGAGCATTTGTGAACAGCAGTTTTCAGTTCTTTCCACAGATTCTCGATTGGATTCAGGTCTGGACTTTGACTTGGCCATTCTAACAACTGGATATGTTTATTTTTGAACCATTCCATTGTAGATTTTGCTTTATGTTTTGGATCATTGTCTTGTTGGAAGACAAATCTCCATCCCAGTCTCAGGTCTTTTGCAGACTCCATCAGGTTTTCTTCCAGAATGGTCCTGTATTTGGCTCCATCCATCTTCCCATCAATTTTAACCATCTTCCCTGTCCCTGCTGAAGAAAAGCAGGCCCAAACCATGATGCTGCCACCACCATGTTTGACAGTGGGTATGGTGTGTTCAGGGTGATGGGCTGTGTTGCTTTTACGCCAAACATAACGTTTTGCATTGTTGCCAAAAAGTTCAATTTTGGTTTCATCTGAAAAGAGCACCTTCTTCCACATGTTTGGTGTGTCTCCCAGGTGGTTTGTGGCAAACTTTAAATGACATTTTTTATGGATATCTTTAAGAAATGGCTTTCTTTTTGCCACTCTTCCATAAAGGCCAGATTTGTGCAATATATGACTGATTGTTGTCCCATGGACAGAGTCTCCCACCTCAGCTGTAGATCTCTGCAGTTCATCCAGAGTGATCATGGGCCTCTTGGCTGCATCTCTGATCAGTCTTCTCCTTGTATGAGCTGAAAGTTTAGAGGGCCGGCCAGGTCTTGGTAGATTTGCAGTGGTCTGATACTCCTTCCATTTCAATATTATCGCTTGCACAGTGCTCCTTGGGATGTTTAAAGCTTGGGAAATCTTTTTGTATCCAAATCCGGCTTTAAACGTCTTCACGACAGTATCTCGGACTTGCCTGGTGTGTTCCTTGTTCTTCATGATGCTCTCTGCGCTTTTAACGGACCTCTGAGACTATCACAGTGCAGGTGCATTTATACGGAGACTTGATTACACACAGGTGGATTGTATTTATCACCATTAGTCATTTAGGTCAACATTGGATCATTCAGAGATCCTCACTGAACTTCTGGAGAGAGTTTGCTGCAATGAAAGTAAAGGGGCTGAATAATTTTGCAACTGAAATGTGGCAAAAGGTCGCAAAGTTCAAGGGGGCCGAAAACTTTCGCAAGGCACTGTATGTTCTTCATGTCAACAACTCTTATCAACGTCATTAATATGTTCTTCATGTCAACAACTCTTATTAATATGTTCTTCATGTCAACAACTCTTATCAACGTTATTAATATGTTCTTCATGTCAACAACTCTTATCAAAGTCATTAATATGTTCTTCATGTCAACAACTCTTATCAACGTCATTAATATGTTCTTCATGTCAACAACTCTTATCAACGTCATTAATATGTTCTATTTTCAATGTTATCAGAACGTCGTCAACACATTTTCATACACCTTTAGTTTGAAGACGAGTGCACTGTAACGACGTGGCCCTTTGGGGTGTATATCGTGACGAGTACACTGTCATGACATGGCCCTTTGGGGGTGTATATCGTGACTAGTACACTGTCACGACGTGGCCCTTTGGGGGTGTATCAAGAAATACACATTTTATTAAATCTATTTAATAAAATCTACAACTTTCCAAATCATATCATTAACATCTAAAGTGTTCATACTTGTATTCAATCAAATCCATAATCAAGATAAAATAAAATACACATTTTTAAAATATTAATCTGATTTCAGACATGATCATGTCTCGAGAGGAAAAAACTCAACTCGGCCTATTTTTTTTTAGTTTGTAAGATTTTCATACAAACATGACATCACATGGCATCAACAACATAGTGGAACATTGGAAAGGCTTTTTCTACTGTGTGTTCCCTCTCATGTGTTTTCAGGCATCAACAACATTCTCAGTCAAAAACTTGTCAGAACACAGCATCTATATTGTCTTATTTTAGGTCCTGTGTCCAAGAAAATGTCTTTCCACAATTAGGTTCCCAAACTGACTGAACCCTCTTTCCAAACTGGGAATCCATCAGCCCAGAGCCTTGAACCAGGATCTCTAGTGGCACAGCTCGCACTACGATGCCTTAGACCACTGCGCCACTCGGGGAGGCTGTATTTTCTGATAGTTAAATCAGAGATTTTTTATCAGAGTATCTCTTGCCACATTGATTTCTCTCCTGTGTGTCCGCTGGTGTGTAATCAAACTGCTAGATGTAACAAAATTCTTCCCACATTGAACACAGCCATAAGGTTTCTCTCCTGTGTGTGTTCTCCGGTGTATAGTCAGACGGCTCGAAGTAACAAAACTCTTCTCACACTGATCACAGCTATAAGGTTTCTCTCCTGTGTGTGTTCTCTGGTGTACTATCAGGCAGCTTGAGTGAGTAAAACTCTTCCCACATTGATCACAGCTATAAGGTTTCTCTACTGTGTGTGTTCTCTGGTGTGATTTTAAATGTCCTGACTTAAGAAAACGCTTTCCACAGTCAGAGCAGTGGTAAGGCTTCTCTCCTGTGTGTGTTCTCTGGTGTATAGTCAGCTGGCTAGATGTTGTGAAACTCTTCCCACATTGATTACAGCTATAAGGTTTTTCACCTGTATGGATTCTCTCATGTCTTTTCAGGTCTGCTGAAGAGGTAAATCTCTTCCCACAGTCAGAGCAGCAGTGAGGTTTCTCTCCTGTGTGAATTCTCAAGTGTACTTTTAGTGAATCTGATCTTGAGTAACTCTTCCCACAGTCCGGGCAGTGGTGATATTTCTTCCCTGTGGGTCTCTGCTGGGGTTTCTTGAAGTTTTCTGCTCTGGAAAGACTCTTCTCTGCCTCGTCAGCATCATGATGTTGTTGAGGCTCCCCAGAGGATCCACGATAGTCTTGTCTCTCTCCTGTGTGAACAACAAAGTCAGACAGATGGTTAATGGCCCACAACAGCAGAAATCCACTGTTTATTTGAGGTAAAAGTTTATGCCCAGAGCATTATCTGAAAATAATGTTTAAATGCTTTTACAAACTTATTTGACAGTTATCTTAATATGAGTCGAGCAATAATATATATATTTTTTAGAAAAAAATACCAATTCGTAGTAAAGTTGATGATTGTAGTTAGTGGTGACTAGAAATTGAGAAATAAGTTATTAAAGTTGTTGAAATCCTAAGCAGTGTGCCAGATGACTTTTGGTCACCAATGTAGGCTCCTTTCTGTGTTAAGCTAAAATTGCGTCACGATGTACAATTCCGTTGTAGAAACTCCTCCCTCCCCGAAGGTAACCGCTAGTTACGGATGTAGTAAACGCAGCAAAAAAAGAAACGTCCCTTTTTCAGGACACCGTCTTTCAAAGATAATAAGTTTAAAATCCAAATAACTTCACAGATCTTCATTGTAAAGGGTTTAAACACCGTTTCCCATGCTTGTTCAATGAACCATAAACAATGAATGAACATGCACCTGTGGAACGGTCATTAATTAAGACACTAACAGCAGGCAAGTAAGATCACAGTTATGAAAACTTAGGACACCAAAGAGGCCTTTCTACTGACTCTAAAAAACACCAAAAGAAAGATTCCCAGGGTCCCTGCTCATCTGCATGATTGTGCCTTAGGCATGCTGCAAGGGGGCATGAGGACTGCAGATGTGGCCAAGGCAATAAATTGCAATGTCCGTAGCCTAAGACAGAGCTACAGGGAGACAGGACGGACAGCTGATCGTCCTCACAGTGGCAGACCACGTGTAACAACACCTGCACAGGATCGGTACATCCGAACATCACACCTGCGGGACAGGTACAGGATGGCAACAACAACTGCCCGAGTTATACCGGGAACACACAATCCCTCCATCGGTGCTCAGACTGTCCGTAATAGTCTGAGAGAGGCTGGACTGAGGTCTTGTAGGCCTGTTGTAAGGCAGGTCCTCGCCAGACATCACCGGCAACGACATCGACCTATGGGCACAAACACACCCACTTTTTGCCAGTGACGAGTCGCGTTTATTGTCGAAGGAATGAGGCCTGTACTCTGGAGCAAGATCAATTTGGAGGTAGAGGGTCCGTCATGGTCTGGGGCGGTGTGTCACAGCATTATCGGACTGAGCTTGTTGTTATTGCAGGCAATCTCAACGCTGTGCGTTACAGGGAAGACATCCTCCTCCCTCATGTGGTATCCTTCCTGCAGGCTCATCCTGACATGACCCTCCAGCATGCCACCAGCCATACTGCTCGTTCTGTGCGTGAATTCCTGCAAGACAGAAATGTCAATGTTCTGCCATGGCCAGCGAAGAGCCCGGATCGCAATCCCATTGAGCACACCTGGGACCTGTTGGATCGGAGGGTGAGGGCTAGGGCCATTCCCCCCAGAAATGTCCGGGAACTTGCAGGTGTCTTGGTGGAAGAACTGGAAGAACAGCAAGAACTGGAAAATCTGGTGCAGGCCACGAGGAGGAAATGCACTGCAGTACCTAATGCAGCTGGTGGTCACACTGACTGTTACTTTTGATTGTGACCCCCCCCCCCTTTGTTCAGGGAAACATTATTCCATTTCTGTTAGTCACATGTCTTTGGAACTTGTTCAGTTTATGTCTCAGTTGTTGAATCTTGTTTTGTTCATAAAAATAGTCATTGATTTATTTATTTTTGTTGTTTTCTGAAAATAAACGCAGTTGACAGTGAAGACGCTTATTTTTTTGATGAGTTTATATCTGCATTTTTCACAGTGTATTATCTACCAATTCACCGTACATTATCTGCTAATTCACAGTGCATTATCTGCTAATTCACAGTGCGTTATCTGCTAATTCACAGTGCGTTATCTGCTAATTCACAGTGCGTTATCTGCTAATTCACAGTGCATTATCTGCTAATTCACAGTGCGTTATCTGCTAATTCACAGTGCGTTATCTGCTAATTCACAGTGCGTTATCTGCTAATTCACAGTGCGTTATCTGCTAATTCACAGTGCGTTATCTACTAATTCACAGTGCATCGTCTACTAATTCACAGTGCATCGTCTGCTAATTCACAGTGCATCATCTGCTAATTCACAGTGCATTATCTGCTAATTCACAGTGCATTATCTGCTAATTCACAGTGCATTATCTGCTAATTCACAGTGCATTATCTGCTAATTCACAGTGCATTATCTGCTAATTCACAGTGCATTATCTGCTAATTCACAGTGCATTATCTGCTAATTCACAGTGCATTATCTGCTAATTCACAGTGCATTATCTGCTAATTCACAGTGCATTATCTGCTAATTCACAATGTATTCTGAATATTACAGCGCAAGATCAGGATGCTACTGAAGGAAACTCACATTAAGCTCTGTGTCTATTCACTAATTCACCACCGTGGGGGAAAACCCAGGGGAGTTCTCATAGGCTGACAGCAAATATAGCCTCCATTTACAGGTTGCTTATGAGTGTATTTCACACTACTTTTGGATAATATTTGATGTATTTATTTAACCTTTATTTTACTAGGCAAGTCCGTTAACAACAAATTCTTATTTACAATGACGGCCTACCAGGGAACAGTGAGTTAACTGCCTTGTTCAGAGGCAGAACGACAGATTTTTTACCTTGTCAGCTTGGGGATTTCGATCTAGCAACCTTTCGGTCACTGGACCAACACTCTAACCACGAGGCTACCTGCCGCAAGGCTTATTTGAATGTCCTGCTTAATATAATGTTTGTGTCATCGTTGCAAATCAATGCATAATCAACAACAATGTAATAATCAACAACAATGTAATAATCAATAGTAATAATCAATAGCAATGCAATAATCAATAGCAATGCAATAATCAATAACAATATTCAACAACAATGTAATAATCAACAACAATGTAATAATCAATAGTAATAATCAATAGCAATGCAATAATCAATAGCAATGCAATAATCAATAACAATAATCAATAACAATGCAATAATCAATAACAATGTAATAATCAATAACAATATTCAACAACAATGTAATAATCAACAATATAATAATCAATAACAATAATAAATAACAATGTAATAATCAATAACAATGCAATAATCAATAACAATAATCAATAACAATGTAATAATCAATAATGTAATCAATAACAATATAGAACAAAAACATGTAGAGGGGTAAGGTGACTATATACAGGGATACTGGAGTGATGGAGGTAGATATGTATAGGGGGAAGGTGACAGGGATACTGGAGTGATGGAGGTAGATATGTAGAGGGGTAAGGTGACTATATACAGTGATACTGGAGTGATGGAGGTAGATATGTATAGGGGGAAGGTGACAGGGATACTGGAGTGATGGAGGTAGATATGTAGAGGGGTAAGGTGACTATATACAGGGATACTGGAGTGATGGAGGTAGATATGTATAGGGGGAAGGTGACAGGGATACTGGAGTGATGGAGGTAGATATGTAGAGGGGTAAGGTGACTATATACAGGGATACTGGAGTGATGGAGGTAGATATGTAGAGGGGGAAGGTGACTATATACAGGGTCAGTACCATATTAACAATGTACAGGGATACTGGAGTGATGGAGGTAGATATGTATAGGGGGACGGAGACTATATACAGGGTCAGTACCATATTAACAATGTACAGGGATACTGGAGTGATGGAGGTAGATATGTATAGGGGGAAGGTGACTATATACAGGGTCAGTACCATATTAACAATGTACAGGGATACTGGAGTGATGGAGGTAGATATGTATAGGGGGAAGGGGACAGGGATACTGGAGTGATGGAGGTAGATATGTATAGGGGGAAGGTGACTATATACAGGGTCAGTACCATATTAACAATGTACAGGGATACTGGAGTGATTGAGGTAGATATGTATAGGGGGACGGAGACTATATACAGGGTCAGTACCATATTAACAATGTACAGGGATACTGGAGTGATTGAGGTAGATATGTATAGGGGGAAGGTGACTATATACAGGGTCAGTACCATATTAACAATGTACAGGGATACTGGAGTGATGGAGGTAGATATGTATAGGGGGACGGAGACTATATACAGGGTCAGTACCATATTAACAATGTACAGGGATACTGGAGTGATGGAGGTAGATATGTATAGGGGGAAGGGGACAGGGATACTGGAGTGATGGAGGTAGATATGTAGAGGGGTAAGGTGACTATATACAGGGATACTGGAGTGATGGAGGTAGATATGTATAGGGGGAAGGTGACAGTGATACTGGAGTGATGGAGGTAGATATGTATAGGGGGAAGGGGACAGGGATACTGGAGTGATGGAGGTAGATATGTAGAGGGGTAAGGTGACTATATACAGGGATACTGTGGTGATGGAGGTAGATATGTAGAGGGGTAAGGTGACTATATACAGGGATACTGGAGTGATGGAGGTAGATATGTAGAGGGGTAAGGTGACTATATACAGGGATACTGGAGTGATGGAGGTAGATATGTAGAGGGGTAAGGTGATAATATACAGGGTCAGTACCATATTAACAATGTACAGGGATACTGGGGTGATGGAGGTAGATATGTATAGGGGGAAGGGGACAGGGATACTGGAGTGATGGAGGTAGATATGTAGAGGGGTAAGGGGACAGGGATACTGGAGTGATGGAGGTAGATATGTAGAGGGGTAAGGTGACTATATACAGGGATACCGGAGTGATGGAGGTAGATATGTATAGGGGAAGGGGACAGGGATACTGGAGTGATGGAGGTAGATATGTAGAGGGGTAAGGTGACTATATACAGGGTCAGTACCATATTAACAATGTACAGGGATACTGGAGTGATGGAGGTAGATATGTATAGGGGTAAGGGGACAGGGATACTGGAGTGATGGAGGTAGATATGTATAGGGGGAAGGGGACTACATACAGGGTCAGTACCATATTAACAATGTACAGGGATACTGGAGTGATGGAGGTAGATATGTATAGGGGGACGGAGACTATATACAGGGTCAGTACCATATTAACAATGTACAGGGATACTGGAGTGATGGAGGTAGATATGTATAGGGGTAAGGGGACAGGGATACTGGAGTGATGGAGGTAGATATGTAGAGGGGTAAGGTGACTATATACAGGGATACTGTGGTGATGGAGGTAGATATGTAGAGGGGTAAGGTGACTATATACAGGGATACTGGAGTGATGGAGGTAGATATGTAGAGGGGTAAGGTGACTATATACAGGGATACTGTGGTGATGGAGGTAGATATGTAGAGGGGTAAGGTGATAATATACAGGGTCAGTACCATATTAACAATGTACAGGGATACTGGGGTGATGGAGGTAGATATGTATAGGGGGAAGGGGACAGGGATACTGGAGTGATGGAGGTAGATATGTAGAGGGGTAAGGGGACAGGGATACTGGAGTGATGGAGGTAGATATGTAGAGGGGTAAGGTGACTATATACAGGGATACCGGAGTGATGGAGGTAGATATGTATAGGGGAAGGGGACAGGGATACTGGAGTGATGGAGGTAGATATGTATAGGGGGAAGGTGACTATATACAGGGTCAGTACCATATTAACAATGTACAGGGATACTGGAGTGATGGAGGTAGATATGTATAGGGGTAAGGGGACAGGGATACTGGAGTGATGGAGGTAGATACGTATAGGGGACAGGGATACTGGAGTGATGGAGGTAGTTATGTAGAGGGGTAAGGTGACTATATACAGGGTCAGTACCATATTAACAATGTACAGGGATACTGGAGTGATGGAGGTAGATATGTATAGGGGTAAGGTGACTATATACAGGGATACTGGAGTGATGGAGGTAGATATGTAGAGGGGTAAGGTGACTATATACAGGGTCAGTACCATATTAACAATGTACAGGGATACTGGAGTGATGGAGGTAGATATGTAGAGGGGTAAGGTGACTATATACAGGGATACTGGAGTGATGGAGGTAGATATGTAGAGGGGTAAGGTGACTATATACAGGGTCAGTACCATATTAACAATGTACAGGGATACTGGAGTGATGGAGGTAGATATGTAGAGGGGTAAGGTGACTATATACAGGGATACTGGAGTGATGGAGGTAGATATGTAGAGGGGGAAGGTGACTATATACAGGGTCAGTACAATATTAACAATGTACAGGGATACTGGAGTGATGGAGGTAGATATGTATAGGGGTAAGGAGACAGGGATACTGGAGTGATGGAGGTAGATATGTATAGTGGTAAGGTGACTATATACAGGGTCAGTACCATATTAACAATGTACAGGGATACTGGAGTGATGGAGGTAGATATGTATAGGGGGAAGGTGACTATATACAGGGATACTGGAGTGATGGAGGCAGATATGTATAGAGGGAAGGTGACAGGGATACTGGAGTGAAGGAGGTAGATATGTAGAGGGGGAAGGTGACTATATACAGGGTCAGTACCATATTAACAATGTACAGGGATACTGGAGTGATGGAGGTAGATATGTATAGGGGTAAGGGGACAGGGATACTGGAGTGATGGAGGTAGATATGTATAGGGGGACGGAGACTATATACAGGGTCAGTACCATATTAACAATGTACAGGGATACTGGAGTGATGGAGGTAGATATGTATAGGGGTAAGGGGACAGGGATACTGGAGTGATGGAGGTAGATATGTATAGGGGGACGGAGACTATATACAGGGTCAGTACCATATTAACAATGTACAGGGATACTGGAGTGATGGAGGTAGATATGTATAGGGGTTAAGGGGACAGGGATACTGGAGTGATGGATGTAGATATGTATAGGGGGAAGGTGACAGTGATACTGGAGTGATGGAGGTAGATATGTATAGGGGGAAGGGGACAGGGATACTGGAGTGATGGATGTAGATATGTATAGGGGGAAGGTGACAGTGATACTGGAGTGATGGAGGTAGATATGTATAGGGGTAAGGGGACAGGGATACTGGAGTGATGGAGGTAGATATGTAGAGGGGTAAGGTGACTATATACAGGGTCAGTACCATATTAACAATGTACAGGGATACTGGAGTGATGGAGGTAGATATTTAGAGGGGGAAGGTGACTATATACAGGGTCAGTACCATATTAACAATATACAGGGATACTGGAGTGATGGAGGTAGATATGTATAGGGGGAAGGTGACTATATACAGGGTCAGTACCATATTAACAATGTACAGGGATACTGGAGTGATGGAGGTAGATATGTATAGGGGGACGGAGACTATATACAGGGTCAGTACCATATTAACAATGTACAGGGATACTGGAGTGATGGAGGTAGATATGTATAGGGGGAAGGTGACTATATACAGGGTCAGTACCATATTAACAATGTACAGGGATACTGGAGTGATGGAGGTAGATATGTATAGGGGAAGGGGACAGGGATACTGGAGTGATGGAGGTAGATATGTATAGGGGGAAGGTGACTATATACAGGGTCAGTACCATATTAACAATGTACAGGGATACTGGAGTGATGGAGGTAGATATGTATAGGGGGAAGGGGACAGGGATACTGGAGTGATGGAGGTAGATATGTAGAGGGGTAAGGTGACTATATACAGGGATACTGTGGTGATGGAGGTAGATATGTATAGGGGAAGGTGACAGTGATACTGGAGTGATGGAGGTAGATATGTAGAGGGGTAAGGTGACTATATACAGGGATACTGGAGTGATGGAGGTAGATATGTATAGGGGAAGGTGACAGTGATACTGGAGTGATGGAGGTAGATATGTAGAGGGGTAAGGTGACTATATACAGGGTCAGTACCATATTAACAATGTACAGGGATACTGGGGTGATGGAGGTAGATATGTATAGGGGGAAGGTGACAGTGATACTGGAGTGATGGAGGTAGATATGTATAGGGGTAAGGGGACAGGGATACTGGAGTGATGGAGGTAGATATGTAGAGGGGTAAGGTGACTATATACAGGGATACTGGAGTGATGGAGGTAGATATGTAGAGGGGTAAGATGACTATATACAGGGTCAGTACCATATTAACAATGTACAGGGATACTGGGGTGATGGAGGTAGATATGTATAGGGGGAAGGTGACACTGATACTGGAGTGATGGAGGTAGATATGTATAGGGGGAAGGGGACTACATACAGGGTCAGTACCATATTAACAATGTACAGGGATACTGGAGTGATGGAGGTAGATATGTAGAGGGGGAAGGTGACTATATACAGGGTCAGTACCATATTAACAATGTACAGGGATACTGGAGTGATGGAGGTAGATATGTATAGGGGGACGGAGACTATATACAGGGTCAGTACCATATTAACAATGTACAGGGATACTGGAGTGATGGAGGTAGATATGTATAGGGGGAAGGGGACAGGGATACTGGAGTGATGGAGGTAGATATGTAGAGGGGTAAGGTGACTATATACAGGGATACTGGAGTGATGGAGGTAGATATGTATAGGGGGAAGGTGACAGTGATACTGGAGTGATGGAGGTAGATATGTAGAGGGGTAAGGTGACTATATACAGGGATACTGTGGTGATGGAGGTAGATATGTATAGGGGGAAGGGGACAGGGATACTGGAGTGATGGAGGTAGATATGTATAGGGGAAGGGGACAGGGATACTGGAGTGATGGAGGTAGATATGTATAGGGGGAAGGTGACTATATACAGGGATACTGGAGTGATGGAGGTAGATATGTAGAGGGGTAAGGTGACTATATACAGGGATACTGGAGTGATGGAGGTAGATATGTAGAGGGGGTAAGGTGACTATATACAGGGTCAGTACCATATTAACAATGTACAGGGATACTGGGGTGATGGAGGTAGATATGCATAGGGGGAAGGAGACAGGGATACTGGAGTGATGGAGGTAGATATGTATAGGGGACAGGGGACAGGGATACTGTAGTGATGGAGGTAGATATGTAGAGGGGTAAGGTGACTATATACAGGGATACTGGAGTGATGGAGGTAGATATGTATAGGGGGAAGGAGACAGGGATACTGGAGTGATGGAGGTAGATATGTATAGGTGGAAGGAGACAGGGATACTGGAGTGATGGAGGTAGATATGTATAGGTGGAAGGAGACAGGGATACTGGAGTGATGGAAGTAGATATGTATAGGTGGAAGGAGACAGGGATACTGGAGTGATGGAGGTAGATATGTATAGGGGACAGGGGACAGGGATACTGTAGTGATGGAGGTAGATATGTAGAGGGGTAAGGTGACTATATACAGGGATACTGGAGTGATGGAGGTAGATATGTAGAGGGGTAAGATGACTATATACAGGGTCAGTACCATATTAACAATGTACAGGGATACTGGGGTGATGGAGGTAGATATGTATAGGGGGAAGGTGACACTGATACTGGAGTGATGGAGGTAGATATGTATAGGGGTAAGGAGACAGGGATACTGGAGTGATGGAGGTAGATACGTATAGGGGACAGGGATACTGGAGTGATGGAGGTAGTTATGTAGAGGGGGAAGGTGACTATATACAGGGTCAGTACCATATTAACAATGTACAGGGATACTGGAGTGATGGAGGTAGATATGTATAGGGGTAAGGTGACAGGGATACTGGAGTGATGGAGGTAGATATGTATAGGGGGACGGAGACTATATACAGGGTCAGTACCATATTAACAATGTACAGGGATACTGGAGTGATGGAGGTAGATATGTAGAGGGGTAAGGTGACTATATACAGGGATACTGGAGTGATGGAGGTAGATATGTAGAGGGGAAGGAGACAGGGATACTGGAGTGATGGAGGTAGATATGTATAGGGGGACGGAGACTATATACAGGGTCAGTACCATATTAACAATGTACAGGGATACTGGAGTGATGGAGGTAGATATGTATAGGGGTAAGGTGACTATATACAGGGATACTGGAGTGATGGAGGTAGATATGTAGAGGGGTAAGGTGACTATATACAGGGATACTGGAGTGATGGAGGTAGATATGTAGAGGGGGAAGGTGACTATATACAGGGTCAGTACAATATTAACAATGTACAGGGATACTGGAGTGATGGAGGTAGATATGTATAGGGGTAAGGTGACAGGGATACTGGAGTGATGGAGGTAGATATGTATAGGGGGACGGAGACTATATACAGGGTCAGTACCATATTAACAATGTACAGGGATACTGGAGTGATGGAGGTAGATATGTAGAGGGGTAAGGTGACTATATACAGGGATACTGGAGTGATGGAGGTAGATATGTAGAGGGGAAGGAGACAGGGATACTGGAGTGATGGAGGTAGATATGTATAGGGGGACGGAGACTATATACAGGGTCAGTACCATATTAACAATGTACAGGGATACTGGAGTGATGGAGGTAGATATGTATAGGGGTAAGGTGACTATATACAGGGATACTGGAGTGATGGAGGTAGATATGTAGAGGGGTAAGGTGACTATATACAGGGATACTGGAGTGATGGAGGTAGATATGTAGAGGGGGAAGGTGACTATATACAGGGTCAGTACAATATTAACAATGTACAGGGATACTGGAGTGATGGAGGTAGATATGTATAGGGGGAAGGTGACTATATACAGGGTCAGTACCATATTAACAATTTACAGGGATACTGGAGTGATGGAGGTAGATATGTATAGAGGGAAGGTGACAGGGATACTGGAGTGAAGGAGGTAGATATGTATAGGGATAAGGGGACAGGGATACTGGAGTGATGGAGGTAGATATGTATAGGGGGACGGAGACTATATACAGGGTCAGTACCATATTAACAATGTACAGGGATACTGGAGTGATGGAGGTAGATATTTAGAGGGGGAAGGTGACTATATACAGGGTCAGTACCATATTAACAATATACAGGGATACTGGAGTGATGGAGGTAGATATGTATAGGGGGAAGGTGACAGGGATACTGGAGTGATGGAGGTAGATATGTAGAGGGGTAAGGTGACTATATACAGGGATACTGGAGTGATGAAGGTAGATATGTATAGGGGGACGGAGACTATATACAGGGTCAGTACCATATTAACAATGTACAGGGATACTGGAGTGATGGAGGTAGATATGTATAGGGGGACGGAGACTATATACAGGGTCAGTACCATATTAACAATGTACAGGGATACTGGAGTGATGGAGGTAGATATGTATAGGGGGAAGGTGACTATATACAGGGTCAGTACCATATTAACAATGTACAGGGATACTGGAGTGATGGAGGTAGATATGTATAGGGGAAGGGGACAGGGATACTGGAGTGATGGAGGTAGATATGTATAGGGGGAAGGTGACTATATACAGGGATACTGTGGTGATGCAGGTAGATATGTATAGGGGAAGGTGACAGTGATACTGGAGTGATGGAGGTAGATATGTAGAGGGGTAAGGTGACTATATACAGGGTCAGTACCATATTAACAATGTACAGGGATACTGGGGTGATGGAGGTAGATATGTATAGGGGGAAGGTGACAGTGATACTGGAGTGATGGAGGTAGATATGTATAGGGGTAAGGGGACAGGGATACTGGAGTGATGGAGGTAGATATGTAGAGGGGTAAGGTGACTATATACAGGGATACTGGAGTGATGGAGGTAGATATGTATAGGGGAAGGTGACAGTGATACTGGAGTGATGGAGGTAGATATGTAGAGGGGTAAGGTGACTATATACAGGGATACTGGAGTGATGGAGGTAGATATGTATAGGGGAAGGTGACAGTGATACTGGAGTGATGGAGGTAGATATGTAGAGGGGTAAGGTGACTATATACAGGGTCAGTACCATATTAACAATGTACAGGGATACTGGGGTGATGGAGGTAGATATGTATAGGGGGAAGGTGACAGTGATACTGGAGTGATGGAGGTAGATATGTATAGGGGTAAGGGGACAGGGATACTGGAGTGATGGAGGTAGATATGTAGAGGGTAAGGTGACTATATACAGGGATACTGGAGTGATGGAGGTAGATATGTAGAGGGGTAAGATGACTATATACAGGGTCAGTACCATATTAACAATGTACAGGGATACTGGGGTGATGGAGGTAGATATGTATAGGGGGAAGGTGACACTGATACTGGAGTGATGGAGGTAGATATGTATAGGGGGAAGGGGACAGGGATACTGGAGTGATGGAGGTAGATATGTAGAGGGGTAAGGTGACTATATACAGGGATACTGGAGTGATGGAGGTAGATATGTATAGGGGGAAGGTGACAGTGATACTGGAGTGATGGAGGTAGATATGTAGAGGGGTAAGGTGACTATATACAGGGATACTGTGGTGATGGAGGTAGATATGTATAGGGGGAAGGAGACAGGGATACTGGAGTGATGGAGGTAGATATGTATAGGGGGAAGGGGACAGGGATACTGGAGTGATGGAGGTAGATATGTATAGGGGGAAGGTGACTATATACAGGGATACTGGAGTGATGGAGGTAGATATGTAGAGGGGTAAGGTGACTATATACAGGGATACTGGAGTGATGGAGGTAGATATGTAGAGGGGTAAGGTGACTATATACAGGGTCAGTACCATATTAACAATGTACAGGGATACTGGGGTGATGGAGGTAGATATGCATAGGGGGAAGGAGACAGGGATACTGGAGTGATGGAGGTAGATATGTATAGGGGACAGGGGACAGGGATACTGTAGTGATGGAGGTAGATATGTAGAGGGGTAAGGTGACTATATACAGGGATACTGGAGTGATGGAGGTAGATATGTATAGGGGGAAGGAGACAGGGATACTGGAGTGATGGAGGTAGATATGTATAGGTGGAAGGAGACAGGGATACTGGAGTGATGGAGGTAGATATGTATAGGTGGAAGGAGACAGGGATACTGGAGTGATGGAAGTAGATATGTATAGGTGGAAGGAGACAGGGATACTGGAGTGATGGAGGTAGATATGTATAGGGGACAGGGGACAGGGATACTGTAGTGATGGAGGTAGATATGTAGAGGGTAAGGTGACTATATACAGGGATACTGGAGTGATGGAGGTAGATATGTAGAGGGGTAAGATGACTATATACAGGGTCAGTACCATATTAACAATGTACAGGGATACTGGAGTGATGGAGGTAGATATGTAGAGGGGGAAGGTGACTATATACAGGGTCAGTACCATATTAACAATGTACAGGGATACTGGAGTGATGGAGGTAGATATGTATAGGGGTAAGGTGACAGGGATACTGGAGTGATGGAGGTAGATATGTATAGGGGGACGGAGACTATATACAGGGTCAGTACCATATTAACAATGTACAGGGATACTGGAGTGATGGAGGTAGATATGTAGAGGGGTAAGGTGACTATATACAGGGATACTGGAGTGATGGAGGTAGATATGTAGAGGGGAAGGAGACAGGGATACTGGAGTGATGGAGGTAGATATGTATAGGGGGACGGAGACTATATACAGGGTCAGTACCATATTAACAATGTACAGGGATACTGGAGTGATGGAGGTAGATATGTATAGGGGTAAGGTGACTATATACAGGGATACTGGAGTGATGGAGGTAGATATGTAGAGGGGTAAGGTGACTATATACAGGGATACTGGAGTGATGGAGGTAGATATGTAGAGGGGGAAGGTGACTATATACAGGGTCAGTACAATATTAACAATGTACAGGGATACTGGAGTGATGGAGGTAGATATGTATAGGGGTAAGGTGACAGGGATACTGGAGTGATGGAGGTAGATATGTATAGGGGGACGGAGACTATATACAGGGTCAGTACCATATTAACAATGTACAGGGATACTGGAGTGATGGAGGTAGATATGTAGAGGGGTAAGGTGACTATATACAGGGATACTGGAGTGATGGAGGTAGATATGTAGAGGGGAAGGAGACAGGGATACTGGAGTGATGGAGGTAGATATGTATAGGGGGACGGAGACTATATACAGGGTCAGTACCATATTAACAATGTACAGGGATACTGGAGTGATGGAGGTAGATATGTATAGGGGTAAGGTGACTATATACAGGGATACTGGAGTGATGGAGGTAGATATGTAGAGGGGTAAGGTGACTATATACAGGGATACTGGAGTGATGGAGGTAGATATGTAGAGGGGAAGGTGACTATATACAGGGTCAGTACAATATTAACAATGTACAGGGATACTGGAGTGATGGAGGTAGATATGTATAGGGGGAAGGTGACTATATACAGGGTCAGTACCATATTAACAATTTACAGGGATACTGGAGTGATGGAGGTAGATATGTATAGAGGGAAGGTGACAGGGATACTGGAGTGAAGGAGGTAGATATGTATAGGGATAAGGGGACAGGGATACTGGAGTGATGGAGGTAGATATGTATAGGGGGACGGAGACTATATACAGGGTCAGTACCATATTAACAATGTACAGGGATACTGGAGTGATGGAGGTAGATATGTATAGGGGGACGGAGACTATATACAGGGTCAGTACCATATTAACAATGTACAGGGATACTGGAGTGATGGAGGTAGATATGTATAGGGGGAAGGTGACTATATACAGGGTCAGTACCATATTAACAATGTACAGGGATACTGGAGTGATGGAGGTAGATATGTATAGGGAAGGGGACAGGGATACTGGAGTGATGGAGGTAGATATGTATAGGGGGAAGGTGACTATATACAGGGTCAGTACCATATTAACAATGTACAGGGATACTGGAGTGATGGAGGTAGATATGTATAGGGGAAGGGGACAGGGATACTGGAGTGATGGAGGTAGATATGTAGAGGGGTAAGGTGACTATATACAGGGATACTGTGGTGATGCAGGTAGATATGTATAGGGGAAGGTGACAGTGATACTGGAGTGATGGAGGTAGATATGTAGAGGGGTAAGGTGACTATATACAGGGATACTGGAGTGATGGAGGTAGATATGTATAGGGGAAGGTGACAGTGATACTGGAGTGATGGAGGTAGATATGTAGAGGGGTAAGGTGACTATATACAGGGTCAGTACCATATTAACAATGTACAGGGATACTGGGGTGATGGAGGTAGATATGTATAGGGGGAAGGTGACAGTGATACTGGAGTGATGGAGGTAGATATGTATAGGGGTAAGGGGACAGGGATACTGGAGTGATGGAGGTAGATATGTAGAGGGGTAAGGTGACTATATACAGGGATACTGGAGTGATGGAGGTAGATATGTAGAGGGGTAAGATGACTATATACAGGGTCAGTACCATATTAACAATGTACAGGGATACTGGGGTGATGGAGGTAGATATGTATAGGGGGAAGGTGACACTGATACTGGAGTGATGGAGGTAGATATGTATAGGGGTAAGGAGACAGGGATACTGGAGTGATGGAGGTAGATATGTATAGGGGGAAGGTGACAGGGATACTGGAGTGATGGAGGTAGATATGTATAGGGATAAGGGGACAGGGATACTGGAGTGATGGAGGTAGATATGTATAGGGGGAAGGTGACAGGGATACTGGAGTGATGGAGGTAGATATGTATAGGCATAAGGGGACAGGGATACTGGAGTGATGGAGGTAGATATTTATAGGGGGAAGGTGACAGGGATACTGGAGTGATGGAGGTAGATATGTATAGGGGGAAGGAGACAGGAATACTGGAGTGATGGAGGTAGATATGTACAGGGGGAAGGGGACAGGGATACTGGAGTGATGGAGGTAGATATGTATAGGGGGAAGGAGACAGGGATACTGGAGTGATGGAGGTAGATATGTATAGGGGGAAGGAGACAGGGATACTGGAGTGATGGAGGTAGATATGTATAGGTGGAAGGAGACAGGGATACTGGAGTGATGGAGGTAGATATGTATAGGGGGAAGGAGACAGGGAAACTGGAGTGATGGAGGTAGATATGTATAGGGAGAAGGTGACAGGAATACTGGAGTGATGGAGGTAGATATGTAGAGGGGTAAGGGGACAGGGATACTGGAGTGATGGAGGAAGATATGTATAGGGGTAAGATGACTATATACAGGGTCAGTACCATATTAACAATGTACAGGTATACTGGAGTGATGGAGGTAGATATGTAGAGGGGGAAGGAGACAGGGATACTGGAGTGATGGAGGTAGATATGTATAGGGGTAAGATGACTATATACAGGGTCAGTACCATATTAACAATGTACAGGTATACTGGAGTGATGGAGGTAGATATGTATAGGGGGAAGGTGACAGGAATACTGGAGTGGTGGAGGTAGATATGTATAGGGGTAAGGGGACAGGGATACTGGAGTAGAGATCTACCGATTGGCCAATTTTCGGACACCGA
This sequence comes from Oncorhynchus masou masou, assembly GCF_036934945.1. Classification (NCBI taxonomy): domain Eukaryota; kingdom Metazoa; phylum Chordata; class Actinopteri; order Salmoniformes; family Salmonidae; genus Oncorhynchus; species Oncorhynchus masou. The sequence continues at coordinate 537,181 of NC_088216.1, read as the reverse complement.
TTTTTAAACATGAAATAAAGGGCGAGGGAATAGAAGCTTATTTGACGTGTTAAATTAAAAGCTTATTAAACACGTCAAATAGTGTTTTTGAGACGCAAAGACCCAAACGGTGTTCCATAGTATGTTGTGAAGCAGTGACGCAAATACAGTGTAACTCCGACGGAGAACGGTTGATTGTCAAGGGCAATGAATTCCATTATCTCGGCGTTAATGTATTTCGCCTTTGAGTTGTCTCGCTGAAATGTTCTTACTCTTTCAAATGACCGCTAGATCCACACAGCAGACATTGTGGGCTAGTTTAGGAATGCTGTGTTGACCGTGTACATTTTACGCGGCGTCATTACGTCATGTAAACTTCGTTACACGTCAGCTTTCCATGTACATACTGATCAGTTATAAACTAGACATTGGGCCGATACTGATGTTGACATTTTTAGTTAATAATATTGTACTTTATATCTTATTATAACGACATGACAAAATGGGACATAATTATTAATTACTTATTAAACAGCTGTAACAAGATGTCCACCACAGGAAATCCTCGCTGGAACTCGTCGTTATAGAAAGTTCCGCGACTGATTCTTGAAGAATATAACTGATAAACGCCTCATATACACAGAGTTTACAAAACATCAGGAAACACCGTCTCTTACCATGACACTCATTGATGTCACTTGTTAAAATCCACTTCAAAATCAGTGTCGATGAAAAGGAAGAGACAGGTTAAAATAAATGTTTGCTTTTTAAGCCTCGAGACCACTGAGACATGGATTGTGTATGTGTGCCTATTCAGAGGGTGGGTGAAGATTTAAGTGCCTTCAAACGGGGCATTGTAGTAGGTACCAGGAGCATGAGGCAGTCATGGTGTGTGCTTCTGTTATTAAGACGTTACTTACTGGTTTTAATCAGTTCCCCAACCTCTTCTTCTTCTTCTTCCAATATGACAGTTATCTCTCCTTCCTCTTCTTTTACTGTAACATCCTCCTCTTTCACTCTGAACGCGTCTTCCTCTTCTTTCACTGCAACATCCTCACCCTCTACTTCTTGTTTTACTGTAACATCCTCCACTTTTGTTACTGTGACATCCTCCTCTTTCACTACAATGTTCAGCCACCGACCCTCTTTCTCTGTCCAGCAGACCTCCTCGTCTCCAACAGGAGGAGAGTAGCGCAGGGAGCTCATGGTCGGTGATGTTAGCTAATAGTTAGCTAGCTAGGCTAAAGCTAACTTAACCAGTCAGCTAGCTGTCCAATAACAATGTAAATATGAAATTAAATCAGATAACTAACTAGACGACAGAAGTGTGTTTAAAACACAATGGCTAATATACACCAAAGCGTCTAAAGAGCTTTATTGGTTCGTCTATTTTGTCCTGCAAGCTACCGAGGTGTCTGACTAACTGTTGCTGCTGTTGAAAGAAGCGTTCCGTCCACTACATTATACGTCACACCAACAGCATCGCCTTAAATTCCCAGACCGCCATCTGCTGACTGGAGTGGTAACGCAGTTGAGTAAAATGTATATTTAAAATTTGATGCAAAAAGTGAATCACTTTTTAACGATTGTTTTTATTTGATTTCAATCATTATAGCATTATATGAAAGGTACATAAAGGGAATTAATTTCAAATTGGCTTTATTGCCATGGAAACAAATTGAGATGACAAAACAACCCAAACAACACATGGAAACATCTCAAATACATTTCAAGTGTTATATTACCAGTGTTTTAGCAATGTGCAAATAGTTGTAGTACGAATAGTATGTAAATAAATAAACAAATAAATATACGTGGTATTTACAATGTTGTTTGTGTTCCACTGGAAGTGGACAGTGGTGGAAAAAGTACTAGAAAATGACTAGTAAAAGTGAAAGTCACCCAGTAAAATACTAACTTGAGTAAAAGTCTAGTATAAAGTCTAGTATTTGGTTTTAAATATACTTAAGAATCAAAAGTAAAAAATATAAATCATTTAAAATTCCTTATATTAAACAAACCAGATGGCCCCATCTTTATTTTAATTAACGATAGCCAGGCGGCTAGCCAGGAGCACACTCCAACACTCAGACATAATTTACCAACAAAGCATTTGTGTTTAGTGAGTCTGTCAGATCAGAGGCAGTAGGGACGAACATGTGACATGATGAAAGATGTTTCAAGTTTTCAAGTCAGAACCCATCACTACCAACACACAGTGTGAGGTAGCTATACAATTATATTTTTAGTAACGGAGTGTTTTCCAGACGAGGGTGGAATAGATGGCTAACAGTAGCTAGCTTACGTTAGCTAAGGTCAGTCAAAGATAGAATGAACAAAAACATGTTTACTCTGCTGAAGGTAGCTACCAGTCTAGCAGTGACTACCAGTACAGTGGCGTAAGTGAAGAGTTTAATACAGAACCAGCCAGGCTAGCAAGCGAATTTACCCAGCCAGGCTAGCAAGCGAATTTACCCAGCCAGGCTAGCAAGCTAACTTGCCCAGCCAGGCTGGCAAGCTAACTTTACCCAGCCAGGCTGGCAAGCTAACTTTACCCAGCCAGGCTGGCAAGCTAATTTACCCAGCAAGGCTAGCAAGCTAACTTACCCAGCAAGGCTAGCAAGCTAACCACCCAGCTAAGCTAGCTAGCTTACCCAGCTAGGCTAGCAAGCTAACCAATGTTACGAATCTTCTGTTTTGTTGTGAAGGGAAAAATAATCTAAGCTTAGGTTTTCTGGCTCTCTTTTATTTGGTTGGTTGGGTTTTGAATAAGACTCTACCAACCTTGCACAACTCATATATTCATTGTTTTTTGTGACAATTGCTGAAGCTCAGTTTTGATTGGGAATCATTGATGGAATAGATGGCTTACCATCTGTTAGGTTCTAATTTTTCAGAGTAAATAACTCACGGACACTAGAAGCTTAAGCAAGTTTAATTCTTCCCAAAGGGTCGTTACAGCTGTAATTCAGACAACAACATGTTTCCACCATCACCAGTATATACACACCACTTGGGACACTCCTCTCCAATCCTTACATCTTATCCCCTTCAGGATCTGACCTGACCTCCTGACTTCGACCCCTCTTTCGCCTAATCCACAGATGTCCATCCGCTTACCCTATAGCAATCCTGTGATCTCCTCCAGTCCATCCAACACATTCCACAGCCATTACTCAGCTAGGCTAGCATCTGTCTTTCTACAGAGAACCATTAACCTCTGACATACAAACCCAGTCTCTCATCCACTCCTTTATTTACTTACGCGTATAACAATGTTCCAAGTTTACCCAGGGGGAAAGGGTTAGGGTCCCAAGGTTAGGGTCCCAGGGTCAGGGTTTCCAGGGTTAGGTCCCAGGATCAGGGTTCCAGGGTCAGAGTCCCAGGGAAAGGGGTTAGGGTCCCAGGGTCAGAGTCCCAGGGTCAGGGAAAGGGGTTAGGGTCCCAGGTCGAGTCCCAGGGTTAGGGTCCCGGCGAAAGGGTTCAGGGTCCCAGGGTTAGAGTCCCAGGGTCAGAGTTCCAGGGTTAGGGTCCCAGGGTCAGAGTTCCAGGGTTAGGGTCCCAGGGTCAGAGTCCCAGGGAAAGGGGTTAGGGTCCCAGGGTCGAGTCCCAGGGTTAGGGTCCCAGGGTTTTCCAGGGTTAGGGTCCGAAGGGTCAGGGTCCCAGGGTTTATAGAAATGAGTTTTCTTAGCTTACTCTGTTTCTGAAGAGGATGGAAATGATGGTTGATTTGGAAAAATGGAGTATACTCTCAGCCAATCAGCCAATCAGCAGCCAATCAGCCATCAGCCAAAGGTAATCAGGATGCTTTCATACCTACTTTTCCAAAATGAACTTGCTCAGGCTTTTGGAGAGCAACGTCAATGAAACCTGGAGTCGAGGCTACATGATATTAAATAATACATTTTTCTGTTTATATGCAGCAATATCTGGAATGTGAAAACTTCTAGGGTCTCCAACTACACCAAAACATCACATGTATTGTCCTGATGCTCCATCTATAACATTTTCTATAAAATGTTCCACCATTTACAAAATTAAAATTGTGATCATTTGACATTAGATCAATCAAAAGTGGTAGGATTTTTAAATACAGGTTGAACACACACACACACACTACCACATCAAAAGTTATCACAAATAGATCATTCCACACTCTGTTCTACTACCCAGGTCTGGTGTTGGAGATCATTCTACACTCTGTGGCTCTTGCCTTGTGTTTTGCCAGGGAGTCTGATCGAAGAAAACCCTTCCCACACTGATCACAGCTATAAGGCTTCTCTCCTGTATGTTTTCTCTGGTGTCTTCTCAGGCCACTTGAGGCAGAAAAGCTAATTCCACAGTCAAGGCAGTGGTAAGGTTTCTCACCTGTGTGTATTCGTTTATGAATAGATAGGGTTGTGGAGAGAGAAAAACTATCCCCACATACATCACAGCTATACGGTTTCTCTCCGGTATGTTTAGACTGGTGTGTTTTCAGGCCGCTGAAGGTAATATAGCTCATTCCACAGTCGGAGCAGTGAAATGGTTTCTCCCTAGTGTGGATTCGTTTGTGAGTAGCCAGGGCTGTCCGGGCAGCAAAAGTCTTCTCAGTGTGTACTCTCTGGTGTGATATCATTCCACCTGAGGTTGTAAAACTCATCCCACAGTCAGAGCAGATGTATGGTTTCTCTCCAGTGTGGATTCTCTGATGTGATATCAGTCTACATGAGGTAGTAAACCCATCCACTTAATCTGAGCAGTGGTACGGTTTCTCTCCAGTGTGGGTTCTCTGGTGTAATTGCATTCCGACTGAGGAAGTAAACCTCCTCCCACAGTCTGAGCAGTGGTATACTTTCTCTCCGGTGTGGAACCTCTGGTGTTTTTAAAGAGCTGATGAATATTTGTAACCTTTCCCACAGTCAGAGCAGCAGTGAGTTTTCGTTTTGGGTCTCTGCTGGTGTTTCTTGAGGTGTGCTGATGCGGAGAGACTCTCCTCTGCCTCGTCAGCATCATGATGTTGTTGAGGCTCCCCAGAGGATCCACGGTTGTCACGCGTCTCTCCTGTGTGAACGACAGAGTCAGACGGTTAACTCGTGACCTTCAAAAAACATGAAAGAGTCTTTAGGCACCGCTGTTAAACTCCAGTCGTACAGTAGCATAACTGTCTTATTGCTAAAGATATTAGATCCAACATGGAGGATAAGTGTCTTACTACTAGGGATATTAGATCCAACATGGAGGATAAGTGTCTTACTACTAGATATATTAGATCCAACATGGAGGATAACTGTCTTACTACTAGAGATATTAGATCCAACATGGAGGATAAGTGTCTTACTACTAGGGATATTAGATCCAACATGGAGGATAAGTGTCTAATTACTAAAGATATTAGATCCAACATGGAGGATAACTGTCTTATTGCTAAAGATATTAGATCCAACATGGAGGATAAGTGCCTTACTACTAGATATATTAGATCCAACATGGAGGATAACTGTCTTACTACTAGAGATATTAGATCCCACATGGAGGATAACTGACTTATTGCTAAAGATATTAGATCCAACATGGAGGATAAGTGTCTTACTACTAGATATATTAGATCCAACATGGAGGATAACTGTCTTACTACTAGAGATATTAGATCCAACATGGAGGATAAGTGTCTTACTACTAGAGATATTAGATCCAACATGGAGGATAACTGTCTTATTGCTAAAGATATTAGATCCAACATGGAGGATAAGTGTCTTATTGCTAAAGATATTTGATCCAACATGAAGGATAACCGTCTTATTACTAGAGATATTAGATCCAACATGGAGCACGACATAAGTGTCTTCACCAGCATAGGGAACGAGACACCAAAATATTCTGGACATTCCTTGCATCAGAGTGGTCATTCTGTTGCTGATTAAATCTTGGATAGGAATCTGCAGCTGAAACGATAAAGCGTCTTGCTAATAAACTGAAGAATGGGGGTGGAGAAATGTATACAACAGGTGAGTCTAATCCTGAATGCTGATTGGTTAAAACCGCATTCCAGCTGGTGTCTATTCCACAAGTTACCACCGGCTAAATCTACAACATTAAAATGAAAATGTACTTTGTTTCATCTGACTGCACAATCCACTGTCTCATCAGCCCAGCCAGGCAATTTATAACCTTTATCTCCACTATAAAAAGCATCTAGACATTATCTCACATTTACATTTAAGTCATTTAGCAGACGCTCTTATCCAGAGCGACTTACTCACGTCTTTTAGACTAACATTTAGTTTTCAACAATGGAGATTTGTATAAACCTTGCTGTCTGTCTCTCTGACATTTGCAACATTGTTTGTGTAGGGGTCTGGACGAGAGAGAGAGTCAGGTAGCGTTTCTCATCCAGTCGAAATCATGAATCAGCTGGCATCATATATAGCATGGTCAACTATGGCTAACTGAAGCTGGAAAGACTGCAAACAAAATGCACTTCGTTTCGTTTGACCTTTTCAATTTACATTTCCGTAATATTTCTATTCCAGGCGAAATCGTGCCTCATCTCATTGTTATGGATTTATCTAAATAAATGTTACTAGAAAACAGCTTAAACAAATGCAGCTACTTTGCTGTGATTCTGCATGGCTGTACTGTTTGACGTGACTGTAAATTAGCCGCAGTTGGATTGATAGCAAGCGAGGGATAAGAACGTTACCAGTCAGTATGGCAATGGAACATTTAGAACGAACGACTGAGTCGCGTCTATATAGAACAAGAAGAACGAACGACTGGTTCGCGTCTATCGATATAGAACAAAAATAGCTAGCAACCCTAGATTTGTATCTGGACCTTATAATTGTGGAAGGATGAAATAGTATGAATAAATTAATCAAAATTACGTTTTTAATGAAAATATGTCAATCATTATTTGAATATGTTGGTAACGCGTTGTATAAACCTGATAATTCCAATTGAAGCGGTGTTTTGTTGGATATATTGGCACGGTTTGCCTGGCCCATACGAACAACACCCGTGCCAATATACAACAAACACCAGCTTCGTGGGCATTATCACTTAAGTAACCGCTCTCAAATTCATAGACAGACCTATGGATGCAAACCATCCATGATATCAACATTATAGCTTTAACTATGTTGAGGCAATACAGTGTTCGTTTACATTTAATTAGTTTACAGAGTAAACAAAGCTTCTATTTGGGGTTTCTGATGGGTTATGACAGTTGAACTAAAGCTCATGAGGCATTCATAGTGTGCGCTACTGTTAGGACAATACTTACTGGTGTTAATCAGTTCTCCAATCTCCTCTTCCTCCTCCAATATGACAGTTATCTCTCCTTCCTCCTTCATTACAAAAACGGTATCCTCCTCTTTCTCTTCCTCCTCCACCTTACCATCCTCCTCCATTTTCACTCGGAACGCTTCTTCCTCTTCTTTCACTGAAATGTCCATCTCTTCTTCCTCTTCTTTTACACTAACATCATCCTCCTCTTTCTCTTCTTCCTCTTCTTTTACACTAACATCCTCCTCCTCTTTCACTCTGAACGTCTTCCTCTTCTTTCACTGAAACGTCTTCCTCTTCTTGTTTCACTGTAACAGCCTCCTCTTCCTCCTCCTCTTTCACTTCTTTAACAGAAGAGTAGTTTAGTGACCTCATGGTCGGAGATGTTAGCTAGCTATGCTAGTGCTAACTTAACCAGCCAGCTAGCTGACCAAAAACAACAACGTAAATATTACATTAATTGTGACAACGAACTAGATGACATAAATGTGTCCAAACACCGTGGCTAATATACCAGAAAGCGTCAAGAGGGCTTTAATGTTTCAGCTATTTTTGGTTTCCGAGATGGCTGACTAGCTGTTGTTGCGTAAAAAAAAAGAAGAGTTCCGTCCACTAAATAACACGTCACAGTCAGCAGCCATCTGCTGACTGGAGTGGGTAATGCAGTTGAGGGAAACATTTTATTTTATTTAGATGCAAAAAGTGAATACCTTTTAACGATTTGTTTAAAAAATATATCTATATATTTAAATGATAATATTATAACATTATATGAAACGTATATAAAGGGAACCATGCATTGATTAATGCAAATACAAAGTGATGATTTGAAACATTTAGGCTGAGTCAATCAGAATCTGCTTGATGTCATCGTCCATTTCTCTCTCTCTCAATTCAATTAAATTCAAGGGGCTTTATTGGCATGGGTAACATGTGTTAACATTGCCAAAGCAAGTAAGGTAGATAATATATAAAAAGTGAAATAAACAATACAAATTAACAGTAGACATCACACATACAGCAGTTTCAAAACAATAAAGACATTACAAATGTCATATTATATATATATACAGTGTTTTTACAATGTACAAATGGTAAAGGACACAAGATAAAATAAATAAGCATAGATATGGGTTGTATTTACAATGGTGCGTGTTCTTCACTGGTTGCCCTTTTCTCGTGGCAACAGGTCACAAATCTTGCTGCTCTGATGGCACACTGTGGAATTTCACCCAGTAGATATGGGAGTTTTTCAAAATTGGATTTGTTTTCGAATTCTTTGTGGATCTGTGTAATCTGGAGGGAAATATGTCTCTCTATTATGGTCATACATTGGGCAGGAGGTTAGGAAGTGCAGCTCAGTTTCCACCTCATTTTGTGGGCAGTGAGCATAGCCTGTCTTCTCTTGAGAGCCATGTCTGCCTACGGCGGCCTTTCTCAATAGCAAGGCTATGCTCGCTGAGTCTGTACATAGTCAAAGCTTTCCTTAATTTTGGGTCGGTCACAGTGGTCAGGTATTCTGCCGCTGTGTACTCTCTGTGTAGGGCCAAATAGCCTTCTAGTTTGCTCTGTTTTTTTGTTAATTCTTTCCAATGTGTCAAGTAATTATCTTTTGTTTTCTCATGATTTGGTTGGGTCTAATTGTGCTGCTGTCATGGGGCTCTGTAGGGTGTGTTTGTGAACAGAGCCCCAGGACCAGCTGTTTAGGGACTCTTCTCAGGTTCATCTCTCTGTAGGTGATGGCTTTGTTGTGGAAGGTTTGGGAATCGCTTCCTTTTAGGTGGTTATAGAATTTAACAGCTCTTTTCTGGATTTTGATAATTAGTGGGTATCGGCCTAATTCTGCTCTGCATGCATTATTTGGTGTTCTACGTTGTACACGGAGGATATTTTTGCAGAATTCTGCGTGCAGAGTCTCAATTTGGTGTTTGTCCCATTTTGTGAAGTCTTGGTTGGTGAGCGGACCCCAGACCTCGCAACCATAAAGGGCAATGGGCTCTATGACTGATTCAAGTTGTTTTTTTAGCCAAATCCTAATTGGTATGTTGAAATTTACGTTCCTTTTGATGGCATAGAATGCCCTTCTTGCCTTGTCTCTCAGATCGTTCACAGCTTTGTGGAAGTTACCTGTGGCGCTGATGTTTAGGCCAAGGTATGTATAGTTTTTTGTGTGCTCTAGGGCAACAGTGTCTAGATGGAATTTGTATTTGTGGTCCTGGTGACTGGACCTTTTTTGGAACACCATTATTTTGGTCTTACTGAGATTTACTGTCAGGGCCCAGGTCTGACAGAATCTGTGCATAAGATCTAGGTGCTGCTGTAGGCCCTCCTTGGTTGGTGACAGAAGCACCAGATCATCAGCAAACAGCAGACATTTGACTTCAGATTCTAGTAGGGTGAGGCCGGGTGCTGCAGACTTTTCTAGTGCCCGCGCCAGTTCGTTGATATATATGTTGAAGAGGGTGGGGCTTAAGCTGCATCCCTGTCTCAACCCACGACCCTGTGTGAAGAAATGTGTGTGTTTTTTGCCAATTTTAACCGCACACTTGTTGTTTGTGTACATGGATTTTATGATGTCGTATGTTTTACCCCCAACACCACTTTCCATCAGTTTTATAGCAGACCCTCATGCCAAATTGGGTCGAAGGCTTTTTTGAAATCAACAAAGCATGAAAGACTTTGCCTTTGTTTTGGTTTTTGTTTGGTTGTCAATTAAGGTGTGCAGGGTGAATACATGGTCTGTTGTACGGTAATTTGGTAAAAGCCAATTTGACATTGCTCAGTTCATTGTTTTCATTGAGGAAGTGTACGAGTCTGCTGTTAATGATAATGCAGAGGTTACTGTTGACGCATATTCCACAGTAGTTATTGGGGTCAAATTTGTCTCCATTTTTGTGGATTGGGGTGATCAGTCCTTGGTTCCAAATATTGGGGAAGATGCCAGAGCTAAGGATCATGTTAAAGTTTTAGTATAGCCAATTGGAATTTATTGTCTGTATATTTGATCATTTCATTGAGGATACCATCAACACCACAGGCCTTTTTGGGTTGCAGGGTTTTTATTTTG